>NW_027444975.1:608561-912842 GCF_048569485.1 Anomaloglossus baeobatrachus
GCAATACCCCCCAAAGGAACAATTTCGCTTCAAAATGCCGAAAAATTGCAATACCCCCCGAAAGGAACAATTTCGCTTCAAAATGGCCAAAAGTTGCAATACCCCCCCAAAGGAACAATTTCGCCTCAAAATGGCAAAAAAATGCAATACCCCCCAAAGGAACAATTTCGCTTTAAAATGGCAAAAAATTGCAATACCCCCCCAAAGGAACAATTTCGCCTCAAAATGCCGAAAAGTTGCATTACCCCCCGAAAGGAAAAATTTCACTTCAAAATGGCCAAAAGTTGCAATATCCCCCCAAAGGAACAATTTTGCTTCAAAATGGCCAAAAGTTGCAATACCCCCCCAAAGGAACAATTTCGCCTTAAAATGGCAAAAAATTGCAATACCCCCCCAAAGGAACAATTTCGCCTCAAAATGCCGAAAAGTTGCAATACCCCCCGAAAGGAACAATTTCGCCTCAAAATGTCCAAAAATTGTAAAAACCCCCCAAAGGAACAACTTCGCTTCAATATGGCCAAAAGTTGCAATACCCCCCCAAAGGAACAATTTCGCCTCAAAATGGCAAAAAATTGCAATACCCCCCCAAAGGAACAATTTCGCTTCAAAATGGCCAAAAGTTGCAATACCCCCCCAAAGGAACAATTTCGCCTTAAAATGGCAAAAAATTGCAATACCCCCCCAAAGGAACAATTTCGCCTCAAAATGGCAAAAAATTGCAATACCCCCCAAAGGAACAATTTCGCTTCAAAATGGCCAAAAGTTGCAATACCCCCCCCCAAAGGAACAATTTCGCCTCAAAATGGTTAAAAGTTGCAATACCCCCCCAAAGGAACAATTTCGCTTCAAAATGGCGAAAAGTTGCAATACCCCCCCAAAGGAACAATTTCGCTTCAAAATGGCCAAAAGTTGCAATACCCCCCCAAAGGAACAATTTCGCCTCAAAATGGCAAAAAAATGCAATACCCCCCAAAGGAACAATTTTGCTTCAAAATGGCCAAAAGTTGCAATACCCCCCCAAAGGAACAATTTCACCTCAAAATGGCAAAAAATTGCAATCCCCCCCCAAAGAAACAATTTCGCCTCAAAATGCCGAAAAGTTGCAATACCCCCCGAAAGGAAAAATTTCACTTCAAAATGGCCAAAAGTTGCAATACCCCCCCAAAGGAACAATTTCGCCTCAAAATGGTTAAAAATTGCAATACCCCCCCAAAGGAACAATTTCGCCTCAAAATGGCAAAAAATTGCAATACCCCCCCAAAGGAACAATTTCGCCTCAAAATGGTTAAAAATTGCAAACCCCCCCCAAAGGAACAATTTCGCTTCAAAATGGCCAAAAGTTGCAATACCCCCCCAAAGGAACAATTTCGCCTCAAAATGGTTAACAATTGCAATACCCCCCCAAAGGAACAATTTCGCTTCAAAATGGCCAAAAGTTGCAATACCCCCCCAAAGGAACAATTTCACCTCAAAATGGCAAAAAATTGCAATACCCCCCCAAAGGAACAATTTCGCCTCAAAATGCCGAAAAGTTGCAATACCCCCCCAAAGGAACAATTTCGCCTCAAAATGGCAAAAAATTGCAATACCCCCCCAAAGGAACAATTTCGCCTCAAAATGCCGAAAAGTTGCAATACCCCCCCAAAGGAACAATTTCGCTTCAAAATGGCCAAAAGTTGCAATTCCCCCTTAAAGGAACAATTTCGCCTCAAAATGGCAAAAAATTGCAATACCCCCCAAAGGAACAATTTCGCTTCAAAATGCCGAAAAATTGCAATACCCCCCGAAAGGAACAATTTCGCTTCAAAATAGAAAAAAAATTGCAATACCCCCCAAAGGAACAATTTCGCCTCAAAATGCCGAAAAGTAGCAATACCCCCCCAAAGGAACAATTTCGCCTCAAAATGGCAAAAAATTGCAATACCCCCCCAAAGGAACAATTTCGCCTCAAAATGCTGAAAAGTTGCAATACCCCCCAAGGAACAATTTCGCCTCAAAATGGCAAAAAATTGCAATACCCCCCCAAAGGAACAATTTCGCTTCAAAATGGCCAAAAGTTGCAATACCCCCCCCCAAGGAACAATTTCGCCTCAAAATGCCGAAAAGTTGCAGTACCCCCCCAAAGGAACAATTTCGCCTTAAAATGCTGAAAAGTTGCAATACCCCCCGAAAGGAACAATTTCGCTTCAAAATGGCCAAAAGTTGCAATACCCCCCCAAAGGAACAATTTCGCCTCAAAATGGCAAAAAATTGCAATACCCCCCCAAAGGAACAATTTTGCTTCAATATGGCCAAAAGTTGCAATACCCCCCCAAAGGAACAATTTCGCCTCAAAATGCCGAAAAGTTGCAATACCCCCCCAAAGGAACAATTTCGCCTCAAAATGGCAAAAAATTGCAATACCCCCCCAAAGGAACAATTTCGCTTCAAAATGGCCAAAAGTTGCAATACCCCCCAAAGGAACAATTTCGCTTCAAAATGCTGAAAAGTTGCAATACCCCCCGAAAGGAACAATTTCACTTCAAAATGGCCAAAAGTTGCAATACCACCCCAAAGGAACAATTTCGCCTCAAAATGGTTAAAAATTGCAATACCCCCCCAAAGGAACAATTTCGCTTCAAAATGGCCAAAAGTTGCAATACCCCCCCAAGGAGCAATTTCGCCTCAAAATGCCGAAAAGTTGCAATACCCCCCCAAAGGAACAATTTCGCCTCAAAATGGCAAAAAATTGCAATACCCCCCCAAAGGAACAATTTCGCTTCAAAATGGCCAAAAGTTGCAATACCCCCCAAAGGAACAATTTCGCTTCAAAATGCTGAAAAGTTGCAATACCCCCGAAAGGAACAATTTCACTTCAAAATGGCCAAAAGTTGCAATACCACCCCAAAGGAACAATTTCGCCTCAAAATGGTTAAAAATTGCAATACCCCCCCAAAGGAACAATTTCGCTTCAAAATGGCCAAAAGTTGCAATACCCCCCCAAGGAGCAATTTCGCCTCAAAATGCCGAAAAGTTGCAATACCCCCCCAAAGGAACAATTTCGCTTCAAAATGGCAAAAAATTGCAATACCCCCCCAAAGGAACAATTTCGCCTCAACATGCCGAAAAGTTGCAATACCCCCCCAAAGGAACAATTTCGCTTCAAAATGGCGAAAAGTTGCAATACCTCCCCAAAGGAACAATTTCGCTTCAAAATGGCCAAAATTTGCAATACCCCCCCAAAGGAACAATTTCGCCTCAAAATGAAAAAAAAATTGCAATACCCCCCCAAAGGAACAATTTCGCTTCAAAATGGCCAAAAGTTGCAATACCCCCCCAAAGGAACAATTTCGCCACAAAATGGCAAAAAATTGCAATACCCCCCAAAGGAACAATTTCGCTTCAAAATGCCGAAAAATTGCAATACCCCCCGAAAGGAACAATTTCGCTTCAAAATGGCCAAAAGTTGCAATACCCCCCCAAAGGAACAATTTCGCCTCAAAATGGCAAAAAAATGCAATACCCCCCAAAGGAACAATTTCGCTTCAAAATGGCCAAAAGTTGTAATACCCCCCCAAAGGAACAATTTCGCCTCAACATGCCGAAAAGTTGCAATACCCCCCCAAAGGAACAATTTCGCTTTAAAATGGCGAAAAGTTGCAATACCTACCCAAAGGAACAATTTCACCTCAAAATGGCAAAAAATTGCAATACCCCCCCAAAGGAACAATTTCGCCTCAAAATGCCGAAAAGTTGCATTACCCCCCGAAAGGAAAAATTTCACTTCAAAATGGCAAAAAGTTGCAATATCCCCCCAAAGGAACAATTTTGCTTCAAAATGGCCAAAAGTTGCAATACCCCCCCAAAGGAACAATTTCGCCTTAAAATGGCAAAAAATTGCAATACCCCCCCAAAGGAACAATTTCGCCTCAAAATGCCGAAAAGTTGCAATACCCCCCGAAAGGAACAATTTCGCCTCAAAATGTCCAAAAATTGTAAAAACCCCCCAAAGGAACAACTTCGCTTCAATATGGCCAAAAGTTGCAATACCCCCCCAAAGGAACAATTTCGCCTCAAAATGGCAAAAAATTGCAATACCCCCCCAAAGGAACAATTTCGCTTCAAAATGGCCAAAAGTTGCAATACCCCCCCAAAGGAACAATTTCGCCTTAAAATGGCAAAAAATTGCAATACCCCCCCAAAGGAACAATTTCGCCTCAAAATGGCAAAAAATTGCAATACCCCCCAAAGGAACAATTTCGCTTCAAAATGGCCAAAAGTTGCAATACCCCCCCCAAAGGAACAATTTCGCCTCAAAATGGTTAAAAATTGCAATACCCCCCCAAAGGAACAATTTCGCTTCAAAATGGCCAAAAGTTGCAATACCCCCCCAAGGAACAGTTTCGCTTCAAAATGGCCAAAAGTTGCAATACCCCCCCAAAGGAACAATTTCGCTTCAATATGGCCAAAAGTTGTAATACCCCCCCAAAGGAACAATTTCGCCTCAAAATGGCAAAAAGTTGCAATACCCCCCCAAAGGAACAATTTCGCTTCAAAATGGCCAAAAGTTGCAATACCCCCCCAAAGGAACAATTTCGCTTTAAAATGGCAAAAAATTGCAATACCCCCCCAAAGGAACAATTTCGCCTCAAAATGGCCAAAAATTGTAAAAACCCCCCAAAGGAACAATTTCGCTTCAATATGGCCAAAAGTTGCAATACCCCCCCAAAGGAACAATTTCGCCTCAAAATGGCAAAAAATTGCAATACCCCCCAAAGGAACACTTTCGCCTCAAAATGGCAAAAAATTGCAATACCCCTCCAATGGAACAATTTCGCCTCAAAATGCTAAAAGTTGCAATACCCCCCGAAAGGAACAATTTCGCTTCAAAATGGCCAAAAGTTGCAATACCCCCCCAAAGGAACAATTTCGCCTCAAAAAGGCCAAAAGTTGCAATACCCCCCCAAAGGAACAATTTCGCCTCAAAATGGCAAAAAATTGCAATACCCCCCAAAGGAACAATTTCGCTTCAAAATGGCCAAAAGTTGCAATACCCCCCCAAAGGAACAATTTCGCCTCAAAATGACAAAAAATTGCAATACCCCCCCAAAGGAACAATTTCGCTTCAAAATGGCCAAAATTTGCAATACCCCCCCAAAGGAACAATTTCACCTCAAAATGGCAAAAAATTGCAATACCCCCCAAAGGAACAATTTCGCTTCAAAATACCGAAAAGTTGCAATACCCCCCAAAGGAACAATTTCACCTCAAAATGGCAAAAAATTGCAATACCCCCCAAAGGAACAATTTCGCCTCAAAATGCCGAAAAGTTGCAATACCCCCCCAAAGGAACAATTTCGCCTCAAAATGACAAAAAATTGCAATACCCCCCCAAAGGAACAATTTCGCTTCAAAATGGCCAAAAGTTGCAATACCCCCCCAAAGGAACAATTTCGCTTCAAAATGGCCAAAAGTTGCAATACCCCCCCAAAGGAACAATTTCGCCTCAAAATGCCGAAAAGTTGCAATACCCCCCCAAAGGAACAATTTCGCTTCAAAATGGCCAAAAGTTGCAATACCCCCCCAAAGGAACAATTTCGCCTCAAAATGGCAAAAAAATGCAATACCCCCCCAAAGGAACAATTTCGCCTCAAAATGCCGAAAAGTTGCAATAGCCCCCCAAAGGAACAATTTCGCTTCAAAATGGCCAAAAGTTGCAATACCCCCCCAAAGGAACAATTTCGCCTCAAAATGTCCAAAAATTGTAAAAACCCCCCAAAGGAACAACTTCGCTTCAAAATGGCCAAAAGTTGCAATACCCCCCCAAAGGAACAATTTCGCCTCAAAATGAAAAAAAAATTGCAATACCCCCCCAAAGGAACAATTTCGCTTCAATATTGCCAAAAGTTGCAATACCCCCCCAAAGGAACAATTTCGCCTCAAAATGCCGAAAAGTTGCAATACCCCCCGAAAGGAACAATTTCGCTTCAGAATGGCCAAAAGTTGCAATACCCCCCCAAAGGAACAATTTCGCTTCAAAATGGCCAAAAGTTGCAATACCCCCCCAAAGGAACAATTTCGCCTCAAAATGGCAAAAAATTGCAATACCCCCCCAAAGGAACAATTTCGCTTCAAAATGGCCAAATGTTGCAATACCCCCCCAAAGGAACAATTTCGCTTCAAAATGGCCAAAAATTGTAAAAACCCCCCAAAGGAACAATTTCGCTTCAATATGGCCAAAAGTTGCAATACCCCCCCAAAGGAACAATTTCGCATTAAAATGGCAAAAAATTGCAATACCCCCCCAAAGGAACAATTTCGCTTCAAAATGGCCAAAAGTTGCAATACCCCCCCAAAGGAACAATTTCGCCTCAAAATGCCGAAAAGTTGCAATAGCCCCCCAAAGGAACAATTTCGCCTCAAAATGCCGAAAAGTTGCAATACCCCCCAAAGGAACAATTTCGCCTCAAAATGGCAAAAAAATTGCAATACCCCCCCAAAGGAACAATTTCGCTTCAAAATGGCCAAAAGTTGCAATACCCCCCAAAGGAACAATTTCGCCTCAAAATGGTTAAAAATTGCAATACCCCCCCAAAGGAACAATTTCGCTTCAAAATGGTTAAAAATTGCAATACCCCCCCAAAGGAACAATTTCGCTTCAAAATGGCCAAAAGTTGCAATACCCCCCCAAGGAACAGTTTCGCTTCAAAATGGCCAAAAGTTGCAATACCCCCCCAAAGGAACAATTTCGCTTCAATATGGCCAAAAGTTGTAATACCCCCCCAAAGGAACAATTTCGCCTCAAAATGGCAAAAAGTTGCAATACCCCCCCAAAGGAACAATTTCGCCTCAAAATGGCCAAAAGTTCCAATACCCCCCAAAGGAACAATTTCGCCTCAAAATGCCGAAACGTTGCAATACCCCCCGAAAGGAACAATTTCGCTTCAAAATGGCCAAAAGTTGCAATACCCCCCCAAAGGAACAATTTCGCCTCAAAATGGCAAAAAATTGAAATACCTCCCCAAAGGAACAATTTCGCTTCAAAATGGACAAAAGTTGCAATACCCCCCCAAAGGAACAATTTCGCCTCAAAATGGCAAAAAAATTGCAATACCCCCCCAAAGGAACAATTTCGCCTCAAAATGCCGAAAAGTTGCAATACCCCCCGAAAGGAACAATTTCGCTTCAAAATGGCCAAAAGTTGCAATACCCCCCCAAAGGAACAATTTTGCCTCAAAATGGCAAAAAATTGAAATACCTCCCCAAAGGAACAATTTCGCTTCAAAATGGCCAAAAGTTGCAATACCCCCCCAAAGGAACAATTTCGCCTCAAAATGGCAAAAAATTGCAATACCCCCCCAAAGGAACAATTTCGCCTCAAAATGCCGAAAAGTTGCAATACCCCCCCAAAGGAACAATTTCGCTTCAAAATGGCCAAAAGTTGCAATACCCCCCCAAAGGAAAAATTTCGCTTCAAAATGGCCAAAAGTTGCAATACCCCCCCAAAGGAACAATTTCGCCTCAAAATGCCGAAAAGTTGCAATACCCCCGAAAGGAACAATTTCGCTTCAAAATGGCCAAAAGTTGCAATACCCCCCCAAAGGAACAATTTCGCCTCAAAATGGCAAAAAATTTCAATACCCCCCCAAAGGAACAATTTCGCCTCAAAATGCCGAAAAGTTGCAATACCCCCCCAAAGGAACAATTTCGCTTCAAAATGGCCAAAAGTTGCAATACCCCCCCAAAGGAACAATTTTGCTTCCAAATGGCCAAAAGTTGCAATACCCCCCCAAAGGAACAATTTCGCCTCAAAATGACAAAAAATTGCAATACCCCCCCAAAGGAACAATTTCGCCTCAAAATGGCAAAAAATTGCAATACCCCCCCAAAGGAACAATTTCGCTTCAAAATGCTGAAAAGTTGCAATACCCCCCAAAGGAACAATTTCGCCTCAAAAAGGCCAAAAGTTGCAATACCCCCCGAAAGGAACAATTTCACTTCAAAATGGCCAAAAGTTGCAATACCCCCCCCAAGGAACAATTTCGCCTCAAAATGCCGAAAAGTTGCAATACCCCCCCAAAGGAACAATTTCGCCTCAAAATGGCAAAAAATTGCAATACCCCCCCAAAGGAACAATTTCGCTTTAAAATGGCCAAAAGTTGCAATACCCCCCCAAAGGAACAATTTCGCCTCAAAATGGCAAAAAAATGCAATACCCCCCAAAGGAACAATTTCGCTTCAAAATGGCAAAAAGTTGCAATACCCCCCCAAAGGAACAATTTCACCTCAAAATGGCAAAAAATTGCAATACCCCCCCAAAGGAACAATTTCGCCTCAAAATGCCGAAAAGTTGCAATACCCCCCCAAAGGAACAATTTCGCCTCAAAATGGCAAAAAATTGCAATACCCCCCCAAAGGAACAATTTCGCTTCAAAATGGCCAAAAGTTGCAATACCCCCCCAAAGGAACAATTTCGCCTCAAAATGGCAAAAAATTGCAATACCCCCCCAAAGGAACAATTTCGCCTCAAAATGCCGAAAAGTTGCAATACCCCCCCAAAGGAACAATTTCGCTTCAAAATGGCCAAAAGTTGCAATACCCCCCCAAAGGAAAAATTTCGCTTCAAAATGGCCAAAAGTTGCAATACCCCCCCAAAGGAACAATTTCGCCTCAAAATGAAAAAAAAATTGCAATACCCCCCAAAGGAACAATTTCGCTTCAAAATGGCCAAAAGTTGCAATACCCCCCCAAAGGAACAATTCCGCCTCAAAATGGTTAAAAATTGCAATACCCCCCCAAAGGAACAATTTCGCTTCAATATGGCCAAAAGTTGCAATACCCCCCCAAAGGAACAATTTCGCCTCAAAATGCCGAAAAGTTGCAATACCCCCCGAAAGGAACAATTTCGCTTCAAAATGGCCAAAAGTTGCAATACCCCCCCAAAGGAACAATTTCGCCTCAAAATGGCAAAAAATTGCAATACCCCCCCAAAGGAACAATTTCGCCTCAAAATGCCGAAAAGTTGCAATACCCCCCGAAAGGAACAATTTCGCTTCAAAATGCCGAAAAGTTGCAATACCCCCCCAAAGGAACAATTTCGCCTCAAAATGGCAAAAAATTGCAATACCCCCCCAAGGAACAATTTCGCTTCAAAATGGCCAAAAGTTGCAATACCCCCCCAAAGGAACAATTTCGCCTCAAAATGCCGAAAAGTTGCAATACCCTCCGAAAGGAACAATTTCGCCTCAAAAAGGCCAAAAATTGCAATACCCCCCAAAGGAACAATTTCGCCTCAAAATGGCAAAAAATTGCAATACCCCCCCAAAGGAACAATTTCGCTTCAAAATGCTGAAAAGTTGCAATACCCTCTGAAAGGAACAATTTCGCCTCAAAATGGCCAAAAATTGTAAAAACCCCCCAAAGGAACAATTTCGCTTCAATATGGCCAAAAGTTGCAATACCCCCCAAAGGAACAATTTCGCCTCAAAATGGCAAAAAATTGCAATACCCCCCCAAAGGAACAATTTCGCTTCAAAATGGCCAAAAGTTGCAATACCCCCCAAAGGAACAATTTCGCCTCAAAATGGCAAAAAATTGCAATACCCCCCCAAAGGAACAATTTCGCTTCAAAATGGCCAAAAGTTGCAATACCCCCCCAAAGGAACAATTTCGCCTCAAAATGGCAAAAAATTGCAATACCCCCCCAAAGGAACAATTTCGCCTCAAAATGGCAAAAAAATGCAATACCCCCCAAAGGAAAATTAGCAACAACCAGGACAGTTAAAGCAGACTTATATAAGGTAAAAGACAACAACTTCAGGGACATATTGAAACAGCAGAAAAAAAGTCTTTAAATTTGCCTTATATTACATCATATCCCATGGCCCAAGAACCACCAACACCAAAGTAAGTTGCACATAGAAAAACTTTAATTGGTTGGGTCAAGCATATAAATATTACATGGGATATAAAAATTGTGACAAGTAAGAAGGTTAAATGACACATAAGAGCGAATAAAGAACCCCATGTGGGGCTGCATGGATCAAATTAGGTGCACACAAAAGGGTGTACTCCCAGCAGGGCCAGTGTAAGTGCCTTTTACAAAACGCAGGTTCACCTAATCAAGAACTCTAGGCACATTACAAATAAATGAACAGGAATATATTCCCAGCAGAGCCAGTGTAAGTGCCTATACAAAAGATAAATTCACAGTCAGTGACAGAATAACACTTTAATAGATGACAATAGGCATGTTACTCACACACATCATCCGGTGAACAGGGATATGTTCCCAGCAAGGTCAGTGTAAATGCCATTGCAATAAACAGGTTCACAGTAAGTGATAGAGTAACACTTAAGTATATGAACATAGGCACACTGCCCAGGCATCTAGTCCAATGGACAGGGATATATTCCCAGCAGGGCCAGTGTACGTGCCTATATCATAAACAGGTTCACAGCAAATGACAGAGTAACACTTTAGTGCATGACAATAGTCACATTACACAAACACATGGTCCAGCGAACAGGGAAGTATTCCCAGCAAAACCAATGTAAGTGCCTTTCCAAGTTCACAGTAATGACAGGATAACACTTAGTACATAATCATAGGCACATTACCCAAACACATAGCCCGGTGGATATTCCACCAATTATAGCACTCACATGCAGTCACACAAGGGGAAAAAAGTCCCAATACGTATTTCGTGATGACTTCCTCAGGGGACCATGGACAAAAGGAGGGAAATGGTTGCATTTATACACTAGTGTATATTAGATCATTTGCAGCACCTGTCGCTGCTACAAAGCACTAAGGCACACTGAGCAGGCGTGGGCGGCTACTCCAGCATCACCTGGGCCAGGGAAAACCCCTTTGATGATGTCAATATTACCCAGGGGACACTTCAAGGAGAGCCACACACACTGCACATGTGCAGAGCCGCAAACAGGAATTAAAGCTGCAAATGCCATGTCTACTCCTGGCAAAAGAAAGGGCAAATCGCATTGGGAATCATACAAAGTGCATAGCACTATAGAGGGATAAGAATACATATAATTACATCATAATTACATCCAGTACTGTATACATAGAGCGTAAGGACATTATTCATGCATATAACAACATATTAAACAGTAAGATGCAGTCCAGTGAACAATCTCATATAGACGATCAGGATATACTGTATTCCTTCCCAACTCATTCTCCAATGCAGGCAGACCACCAGGTTAGTGACACAGAGAAATATTGCACCAAGAGCACAAACGTAGACAACTGTAGAAAAAAGAGGACACAAAGAATCCAGTTAAAAAAATATTTATAAAAACCATTATGAACAAAGCAGATTCAATCACAGGGGATCCGCAACCAAACAAATATTGCCCGTAATGGGGTATATGTCAAACGCAGACGAGACCTACTGGATTATAAATAGGAACTAAAGGTCTGCCTCTCATTCAAACCTCGAGGGGCCACTGTGTCGAGGAGAAATATCCAACGACATTCAACCCGTGCCAACACCTTATGAATATTACCACCCCTCAATCCAAGGTGTACACGGTCAATCCCCCTCACCTTAAAGCTTGAGGGGTCAGACCCGTGATGCACCCTAAAATGGCGGGGGATGGTCTTCAGGGAATCAACATCCTCAGGTTTCGCTTTTTTAGCCGCGATGATGTCACTAGTATGCTCCCTCGTCCGGACCCGCAATTCACGACTAGTGAGTCCGACATATATTAAGTCGCAAGCGCACGTAGCGTAATAAATTACGCCCGTGCTACTGCAAGAAATATATTGCCGGATCTCGAATGTTTTGGAGCCGTCCGAGGAGGCAAAGGATGTTGCCCTGATGATGTTACCATGACGGCACGCAATGCATGAGCCACATGGAAATGATCCACAGATAGAACGTCCCATCATAAATGGTGGTTTCTTTTGTGCCACATAGTGGCTGTGGACCAACATATCACGTAGGCTCCGGCCCCGACGTGCCGTCATGAGGGGTCGGTCTGGAAGCATATCTTTCAGCACAGGTTCCGTTTGTAAGACAGACCAGTGCTTAGTTAATATGCCACGAATATGATCCCATTGACGGTTGAATGAGGAGATAAAACGCACCTTCGGTTCAGCAGGCTTCGTCTTAGGATTGAAACGTAAAAGAAGTCGGTCTCTCGGAGCTACTTTAGCCCGACTATAGGCCTTTTTAATGGATCTGGAGCTGTACCCTCTCTCCCTGAATCTATCACGCATCTCACTGGCCCTACCCTCAAATGTATCCGTCTCTGAGCAAATCCGTTTCAAACGGATAAATTGCCCAGTAGGGATAGCATTGATGGTCGAATGCGGATGGCCAGAAGATGCGTGTAACAAAGCATTCACAGAGGAGGGTTTCCGATAGATGTCAGTGGTCAGAAGACCCTGATCATTAATGGAAATGCCAATGTCCAAAAAATCGACCCTAGTCGGATCAGCCTGATAAGTGAGGTAGATGTTATAAGAATTGGAGTTCAAGTGGCGCACAAAGCCCTCAAGCTCCGGGGCGGTCCCCCCCCAGATGACAAAGATGTCATCGATGAAGCGGAGCCAGCACTGCACATGGGAGCTGGCCGGCACGCCGTCGCCGAAAACCTCCCTCTCCCAGTATCCCAGGAAGAGGTTTGCGTACGACGGCGCGCAAGCCGCCCCCATCGCAGTGCCGCGCCGCTGGAGGAAGAACCGCTCACCGAAGGTGAAGGCGTTGTGCGTCAGTACGAACTCCAATAATTCCAGAATCAGGTGTTGTAATGGTGGTGCCCAGTTGCTCATACCCAGGAAATACTCAACTGCCTGCAGGCCGTGCTCGTGACAGATATTCGTGTATAAGGTCTCGACATCCAGAGTCGCCAGCAAAATCCCACGCTCAACCGTCAAGCCATCAATCCTCCTAAGGACGTCCGAAGTGTCTCTGACATGGGAGGGCAGCGTCTCAACCAAAGGTTGGAGATAGAAATCGATAAATTTGCATACTGCATCGCATAGCCCTCCGATGCCAGAGACAATCGGACGTCCAGGGGGAACCCGAGGGTTTTTATGTATTTTAGGCAAGAGGTAGAACGTGGGTGTTACCGGCATATCTGGAAGGAGACCATCATACATCTTTTTAGTAATGGTACCTGAGGCAAGAGCATTCTCGAGTATGAGCATCAGCTGGGTGAGGAAAACACTAGTTGGATTAGAGGGCAGCATCTGGTAAAAGTCTGCATTTCTTAGTTGTTTATATACCTCCCGCTCGTACATGGCAGATGGCCAGACCACCACGTTACCCCCCTTGTCCGCCGGTTTAATGATTACTCCATCCATTTTCCTTAATTCCTCAAGGGCCCGTCGATGTTTAACAGAAAGGTTGTTATTTTTTACTCTCTTGGAGAGAGATCTCAAGTCACCCATAACTAGGTCATGGAAGACTTGGACCTGAGGGCACAGCGAAAATGGGGGGAACGTGGTGGAGCGCGGGTACAAACGTGTAGGAAAAATATTATCCAACTCATCAGATGCCTGTCCCTCCAATTCTTCAAGTATCCGCACAGCCTCCTCCTCCCTCTCCATGGTACAGGGATTCAGACTGGATCCTCTAGCGTGTATTTTATGGAGAACCACCTTTCTGAGGAACAGATTCAGGTCCTTAGCGACTGTAAAAAGATCAAAACTACAATCAGGTACAAAGGTTAAACCTAATTTTAGGACCTCAATCTGGTCATCAGACAGTTGGACCTGAGACAAGTTAATCACCTCCAGTTGGTTGGAATTGCCCTTCTTTGGAATTGCTCCCAAGGTAGATTTTCCAGGGGCTGGGGGTGTTTTATCGGGTCTATTTTTACCCGAAAAACCTCTCGTTACAGGTCTAGATGAAGCCTGAGATGTAGAGCTTTCATCCTCCATTGAGGAGATGGAGGAGGCCGATACGGAGTTAGGGAGTCCGACAAAATGTCTCCTCCGGCGTGTTGTCCCCTTCCATCGATACACCTGCTGGTTTTTATAATCAGTAACGTCACGTTGATATTTTTTTGTTTTGGTAGAGACTAGAGATGAGCGAACCGGTCCCGGTTCGGCTCGAGGCCGGTTCGCCGAACGGGGGTCCCGTTCGAGTTCGGTTCGTCGAACGTTCGACGAACCGAACTAGAACCAATAGGCTATAATGGGAGGCAATCACAAACACATAAAAATGCATTATAAATGTACACAAACAGTTAATAAACATTGCCATAACACTTACCGGTCCTCGCGATCCCTTCTGCACTCTGTCTCCTGCCGCTATTCCATCCGATGATCGCTGAATCCTCCCGGTGACCTGCACTGCCAGCAGAGAAGCAGGACCTATCGTGACGTCAAAATAGCCATGTGACCAGTCACGTGGCTATTATCTCATTGGCTACAGACTGGTCACATGACTATGACACGTCATGTAGGACCTGCGAGTGCATCTCTCCGGTACACGGTGCACATATGTGTATCGCCGTGTACCGGCGACATGCTCTAGCACACGGTCGACTCCCCGTTCCGTTAGGGACCGGCTGACACAGCCGGTCATTAACGGAGATCACCGTTGCCATAGCAACGCAGTTAGCGGTGACGTCACCGCTAACCGCGGCTCCGGGAGCACCGTTGCTATGGTAACGCGTCTGTCAGCGTTACCGCTGTTACCGCTAGCAGCCAGCAGTGATCACTCACGGAGTGAAGGCTGCACGCTGCTTCCCGATTGTAGTGAGCATTGTAGTTAGGATGGAGGTTCCCCAGCCCCAAGTGATGCCCCTCACTACAATCGTCACTACTACTACACTAGAAAGAAAGAAGACAGAAGAGCAGGATCGTGGAGGGCTGACAGGGGTAATAAAGATGGAGTCTCTAATGTGTCTGTGTATTTATTTCTATTAAAGTATTTTTTCTCTGTGTGGTGTCTTTTTTTAACCCTTTATTGGAGATTCTTAATGGCCGGGTCAAACGTGCCTGACATTAAGAATCTCTGGCTTAATACTGGCTGGTAAAACAAAGCCAGTATTAACTCATGATTACCCAACAAGCCACCCGGCTCCAGGGCTGTTGGAAGAGTTGGATACAGCGCCAGATGATGGCGCTTCTATGAGAGCGCCATTTTCTGGGACGGCTGCGGACTGAAATCCGCAGCAGAGGCGCCCACAAACCTCGGGCTAACCTGTGCTGCGGATTCCAATCCCCAGCTGCCTAGTTGTACCCGGCTGGACACAAAAATAGGGCGAAGCCCACGTCATTTGTTTTTTAATTATTTCATGAAATAAGTGAAATAATTAAAAAAAACGGGCTTCCCTATATTTTTGGTTCCCAGCCGGGTACAAATAGGCAACTGGGGGTTGGAGGCAGCCCGTGGCTGCCAGCTGTACCTGGCTAGCATACAAAAATATGGCGAAGCCCACGTCATTTTTTTGGTGGGCAAAAAACTTCTGCATGCAGTCCTGGATGGAGTATGCTGAGCCTTGTAGTTCTGCAGCTGCTGTCTGCTCTTCTCCATACAGACAGACAGCAGCTGCAGAACTACAAGGCTCAGCATACTCCATCCAGGACTGTATGCAGAAGTTTTTTGCCCCCTGAAAAAATTATGTGGCTTCGCCATATTTTTGTATGCTAGCCAGGTACAGCAGGCAGGTACGGCTGCCCCCAACCCCCAATTGCCTATTTGTACCCGGCTGGGAACCAAAAATAAAGGGAAGCCCTTTTTTTATTATTTCATGAATTTCATGAAATAATTAGAAAACAAATGACGTAGGCTTTGCCCCATTTTTGTGTCCAGCCAGGTACAACTAGGCAGCTGGGGATTGGAATCCGCAGCACAGGTTGGCCTGAGCTTTCTGGGCCCCACTGCTGCGATTTGCAGTCTGCAGCCGCCTCAGAAAATGGCATTTTCATAGAAGCGCCATCTTCTGGCGCTGTATCCAACTCTTCCAGCACCTGCCTGCTATACCTGGCTAGCATACAAAAATATGGCGAAGCTCACGTCCTTTTTTTGTAGCTTTTTGGCAAAAAAAAAAAAAAAATGCTTCCCTGGATTTTCCATTGCCAGTGAAGGTAACACCAAGCAGTGGGGGTTAGCAGCCAGTAGCTGCTTGGATTACCCTTAGCTAGCAATACAAAAAATGCAGTGGGAGCTAACATATATTTTTTTTAATTATTTATTTAAATAACTAAAAATAAAATGGGCTTCCCTGTATTTTGATTGCTGGACATCACAGTGCTGTAAAAATAAATCTTTAAAAAAATGACGTAGCGCTCCGCGGTATTTTTGATTCTCAGCGCAGATAAAGCAGACAGCTATGGGTTGCCACCCCCATCTGCCTGCCGTTACCTTGGTTGGCAATCAAAATACAGGGAAGCCCATTAATTTTTTCTATTTAAAAAATAGTTAAAAAAAAAAAATTACGTTGGGTCCCCCCATTTTTGATAGCCAGCTAGGGTAAAGCAGACGGCTGTAGCCTGAAAACCACAGCTGGCAGCTTTACCGTGGTTGGGGATCCAATGTGGAGGTCCCCTCAGGCTCTTTTTTATAATTATTTTATAAATATTAATAATTACACAATAAAAGTAGGGGACCCCCCAAATTGGATCACCAGCCAAGGTAAAGCGGACAGCTGTGGTCTGGTATTCTCAGGGTGGGAAGGTCCATAGTTATTGGGCCTTCACAGCCTAAAAATAGCAGGCCGCAGGCACCCCAGACGTGGCGCATCCACTAGATGCGCCAATCCTGGCGCTTCACCCCAGCTCATCCCGTGCCCTGGTGCAGTGGCAAACGGGGTAATAAATCGGGTTGATACTAGCTGTAAAGTCACCTGAGATCAAGCCCAGCAGTTTGTGATGTCATGGCGTCTATTAGATACCCAACATCATAAACTGTCAGTACTAACAAAAACAAAAAATCGACAAAAGAAATTTATTTGAAAAAACAGTCCCCAAAACATTTCCTCTTTCACCAATTTATTGTAAGAAAAAAAATAAAGGGGTCCCACGACGACTCTGGACCGTCTAGAATATGGGGGGGGAGACACTCAGGGAACGTATCCCCCATTTTCTAGGAGTGCGGACCCTTCATGTGAGGAGTGTGGGTGCAATGAATCTGCACTCACTCTCCCCGGGTCCACAGCAGCAGAGTCCATGTCGTAATGGTTGCTACCAAAGCTGCAATGCCCTGCTCATGAGGTAAGGGCATGCCTAATCAGGAGAACTACTGTAGAGGAAGCTCTGCTCACTGGTATATAGGTGCTCAGAGGTAATAATAGATAAAATTAGTGAGTAACCTCGGCACTCTATATCTCCCAGACTAAGTCAGTAAGTCACAACGGATAGTAATGCAAAATCACTCTTTATTGGTCCGTATTAAGAAATTTTTTTTTTCATAAGCATATATGTTTTTGTCCAAAACAAGTTACAAATGACGTTTCGGCCTGAGCCTTCGTCAGATTGGACTTATCTGCATGTAATCATGAAAAATGACAATAATCAGTATCACATAAGAGTGAGAGAACAATAACATAAACTCGAACAATGTAGAGGTACAATTGGGATGCAGCAAAAAAATTGCAACACAGCAAGAAATGAAACACATGATACAAATGTCATAATACAGTACAAGGACAATATAGTAATGACAAATATGGGGTCAGAGTAGACTTAGACAGCTCTGGTACGAAAGAGATGTCAATCATAAAGTAACATATGCAGTAGGTGTAGAGCTACACTATGCATGGCAGAGCTAATGGGTAGACCGACCATAGAAAAAGTAGAGAAAAAGTGGAGAAAAAGTGGAGAATAAGTGGAACATAAGAGGAGAAAAAGTGGAGAAAAAGTGGAGAAAAAAGTGGAGAAAAAGTGGAGAAAAAGTGGAGAAAAAGTGGAGAAAAAGTGGAGAAAAAGTGGAGATTAAGAGGAGAAAAAGTGGAGAAAAAAGTGGAGAAAAAGTGGAGAAAAAGTGGAGCATAAGTGGAGAAAAAGTGGAGAAAAAGTGGAGAAAAAGTGGAGCATAAGAGGAGAAAAAGTGGAGAAAAAAGTGGAGAAAAAGTGGAGAAAAAGTGGAGCATAAGAGGAGAAAAAGTGGAGAAAAAGTGGAGAAAAAGTGGAGCATAAGAGGAGAAAAAGTGGAGAAAAAGTGGAGAAAAAGTGGAGCATAAGAGGAGAAAAAGTGGAGATTAAGAGGAGAAAAAGTGGAGAAAAAGTGGAGCATAAGAGGAGAAAAAGTGGAGAAAAAGTGGAGCATAAGAGGAGAAAAAGTGGAGAAAAAAGTGGAGAAAACGTGGAGAAAAAGTGGAGAAAAAGTGGAGAAAAAGTGGAGCATAAGAGGAGAAAAAGTGGAGATTAAGAGGAGAAAAAGTGGAGAAAAAGTGGAGAAAAAGTGGAGAAAAAGTGGAGAAAAAGTGGAGAAAAAGTGGAGAAAAAGTGGAGCATAAGAGGAGAAAAAGTGGAGAAAAAAGTGGAGAAAAAGTGGAGAAAAAGTGGAGAAAAAGTGGAGATTAAGAGGAGAAAAAGTGGAGCATAAGAGGAGAAAAAGTGGAGAAAAAAGTGGAGAAAAAGTGGAGAAAGTGGAGAAAAAAATGGAGAAAAAGTGGAGAAAAAGTGGAGAAAAAGTGGAGAATAAGAGGAGAAAAAGTGGAGAAAAAGTGGAGAAAAAGTGGAGAATAAGAGGAGAAAAAGTGGAGAATAAGTGGAGAAAAAAATGGAGAAAAAGTGGAGAAAAAGTGGAGAGAAAGTGGAGAAAAAAATGGAGAAAAAGTGGAACACCCTTTGGTACCTTTCATGTGGCACTAAGGGGTGCTTAGCTTTGTATTTAGCCAAAAAAATGAAAAAAAAAATGACATAGGGTTCCCCCTAGTTTTGTAGCCAGCTAGGGTAAAGCAGACGGCTGCAGCCTGCAGACCACAGCTGGCAACCTCACCTTGGCTGGTAATCCAAAACTGAGGGCACCCCACGCTGTTATTTTAAATTAAATAAATAATTAAAAAAAAAAACCACGTAGGGGTCCCCCAAAATTGGATCACCAGCCAAGGTAAAGCAGACAGCTGGGGCCTGATATTCTCAGACTAGGGAGGTCCATGGTTATTGGAATCTCCCCAGCCTAAAAATAGCAGGCCGCAGCCGCCCCAGAAGTGGCGCATCCATTAGATGCGCCAATCCTGGTGCTTCGCCCCAGCTCATCCCGCGCCCTGGTGCGGTGGCAAACGGGGTAATATTTGGGGTTAATACCAGATGTGTAATGTCACCTGGCATCAAGCCCTGGGGTTGGTGAGGTCAGGCGTCTATCAGATACCCGACATCACCAACCCAGTCAGTAATAAAAAAAAATACACGACAAACACATTTTTATTTGAAAAAACACTCCCCAAAACATTCCCTCTTTAACCAATTTATTAGATTGAAAAACAAATCCAGGTCTGGTGTAATCCAAGGGGTTGCCATGACGATGCACACTGTCCCAGTCAATGAAGAGCAGGATGTTCCCCATTGGCTGGGAGAGCAGTGCAGTGACCTGAGCTAACATCAATGGGTCAGCCCAGGTCACTGCAGGGCATGAGAAGTGCTGCTGTCAGTGAGGTACATTACCTGCGCTGATCTCCAGCACACTGACAGCCCCTGTCACTGAGGTCAATGACCGGCGTCTTCACAGCAAGTATCGCGAGAGGTCCGTGACGTCACCGCCAGTGTCAGTCTCGGGTCGGAAGCGAGAGGTGATGTGACAAGCGGCGGCCATGGAGGACAGTGACAGCGCTGAGGTCGGGATGGCGGGACTTCATCACCGCAGGTAAGCCGAGCGAGCGAGCGAGCGAGCGAGCGAGCGAGCGGGCGGGCGGGCGGGCGGGCGGGGGGGGTGGATGTGTGTGTGTGTGTGTGTTTGTGTATGTGTATGTATGTGTACATGCCGCGGGCAGGAGGGGGTGGAGCGAGCTGAGCGGGAAAGTGTGGGCTTCCTGCACGTAACTAAGATAAACATCGGGTTACTAACCAAAGCGCTTTGCTTGGATACCCGATGTTTATCTTGGTTACCAGCTTGTGGCAGGCTGCCAGCGATGGCTCCTGCTCACTGTAGCTGTAAAAAGCCCTGCTTTTTGCTGCTAGAACCGTTCTCGAACGTATCTAGAACTATCGAGCTTTTAGCAAAAAGCTCGAGTTCTAGTTCGATCTCGAACAGCCCAAAAATCACTCGAGCCGCGAACTGGAGAACCACGAACCACGAACCGCGCTCAACTCTAGTAGAGACCAACTCCTTTTCCCATTTAACAAACTCCTTATTCAATGTCTCATGGAAATTCGATAACTCAGCGGGGGTGAGTTCCTTCGTGGTCCGGTCTTGTAACACAGAAATCTCCTCATCAATGGCACGGAGAGAGGCCTCATTGTTATTAATAAGAAGCCCCATAAAGGACCTGGAGCAAGCAGAAGCTGCTTCCTCCCAGTCCCTTTTAAACGTCTCATCCGTGACACTGAAAGAGGGAAAGACCTGTACCCTAAGCCCTCTAGGTATTAACCCCCGATCAACATAGCGCTGCATGAAGGCCTTGTTCCACCAGAGTCTCATTCTGCGGTTGAACAATGATTTGACTTGGTTGCAAAGCTCCCTATGATTTCTTGAATCCACTGAATTGTCCACTTCGCCCTCTGTGTCAAAAACCTGGTTCAATTGAGTTTGCCACGTGGATTCACGGGCCTATGATTATGTACTAAGTGTTATCCTGTCATTACTGTGAACTTGGAAAGGCACTTACATTGGTTTTGCTGGGAATACTTCCCTGTTCGCTGGACCATGTGTTTGTGTAATGTGCCTATTGTCATGCACTAAAGTGTTACTCTGTCATTTGCTGTGAACCTGTTTATGATATAGGCACGTACACTGGCCCTGCTGGGAATATATCCCTGTCCATTGGACTAGATGCCTGGGCAGTGTGCCTATGTTCATATACTTAAGTGTTACTCTATCACTTACTGTGAACCTGTTTATTGCAATGGCATTTACACTGACCTTGCTGGGAACATATCCCTGTTCACCGGATGATGTGTGTGAGTAACATGCCTATTGTCATCTATTAAAGTGTTATTCTGTCACTGACTGTGAATTTATCTTTTGTATAGGCACTTACACTGGCTCTGCTGGGAATATATTCCTGTTCATTTATTTGTAATGTGCCTAGAGTTCTTGATTAGGTGAACCTGCGTTTTGTAAAAGGCACTTACACTGGCCCTGCTGGGAGTACACCCTTTTGTGTGCACCTAATTTGATCCATGCAGCCCCACATGGGGTTCTTTATTCGCTCTTATGTGTCATTTAACCTTCTTACTTGTCACAATTTTTATATCCCATGTAATATTTATATGCTTGACCCAACCAATTAAAGTTTTTCTATGTGCAACTTACTTTGGTGTTGGTGGTTCTTGGGCCATGGGATATGATGTAATATAAGGCAAATTTAAAGACTTTTTTTCTGCTGTTTCAATACCCCCCAAAGGAACAATTTCGCTTCAAAATGGCCAAAAGTTGCAATAACCCCCAAAGGAACAATTTCGTTTCAAAATGGCCAAAAGTTGCAATACCCTCCCAAAGGAACAATTTCGCCTCAAAAAGGCCAAAAGTTGCAATACCCCCCCAAAGGAACAATTTCGCCTCAAAATGGAAAAAAATTGCAATACCCCCCCAAAGGAACAATTTCGCTTCAAAATGGCCAAAAGTTGCAATACCCCCCCAAAGGAACAATTTCGCCTCAAAATGGCCAAAAATTGCAATACCCCCCAAAGGAACAATTTCGCTTCAAAATGTCCAAAAGTTGCAATACCCCCCCAAAGGAACAATTTCACCTCAAAATGGCAAAAAATTGCAATACCCCCCCAAAGGAACAATTTCGCTTCAAAATGGCCAAAAGTTGCAATACCCCCCCAAAGGAACAATTTCGCCTCAAAATGGCAAAAAATTGCAATACCCCCCAAAGGAACAATTTCGCTTCAAAATGTCCAAAAGTTGCAATACCCCCCCAAAGGAACAATTTCACCTCAAAATGGCAAAAAATTGCAATACCCCCCCAAAGGAGCAATTTCGCCTGAAAATGCCGAAAAGTTGCAATACCCCCCAAAGGAACAATTTCGCTTCAAAATGGCCAAAAGTTGCAATACCCCCTCAAAGGAACAATTTCGCCTCAAAATGCCGAAAAGTTGCAATACCCCCCCAAAGGAACAATTTCGCCTCAAAATGGCAAAAAATTGCAATACCCCCCCAAAGGAACAATTTCGCTTCAAAATGGCCAAAATTTGCAATACCCCCCCCAAAGGAACAATTTCGCCTCAAAATGAAAAAAAAATTGCAATCCCCCCCAAAGGAACAATTTCGCTTCAAAATGGCCAAAAGTTGCAATACCCCCCCAAAGGAACAATTTCGCCTCAAAATGGCAAAAAATTGCAATACCCCCCAAAGGAACAATTTCGCTTCAAAATGGCCAAAAGTTGCAATACCCCCCCAAAGGAACAATTTCGCCTCAAAATGGCAAAAAATTTCAATACCCCCCCAAAGGAACAATTTCGCTTCAAAATGGCCAAAAGTTGCAATACCCCCCCAAAGGAACAATTTCGCCTCAAAATGGCAAAAAAATGCAATACCCCCCAAAGGAGCAATTTCGCTTCAAAATGGCCAAAAGTTGCAATACCCCCTCAAAGGAACAATTTCGCCTCAAAATGCCGAAAAGTTGCAATACCCCCCCAAAGGAACAATTTCGCCTCAAAATGGCAAAAAATTGCAATACCCCCCCAAAGGAACAATTTCGCTTCAAAATGGCCAAAATTTGCAATACCCCCCCCAAAGGAACAATTTCGCCTCAAAATGAAAAAAAAATTGCAATCCCCCCCAAAGGAACAATTTCGCTTCAAAATGGCCAAAAGTTGCAATACCCCCCCAAAGGAACAATTTCGCCTCAAAATGGCAAAAAATTGCAATACCCCCCAAAGGAACAATTTCGCCTCAAAATGGAAAAAAAATTGCAATACCCCCCAAAGGAACAATTTCGCCTCAAAATGCCGAAAAGTTGCAATACCCCCCGAAAGGAACAATTTCGCTTCAAAATGGCCAAAAGTTGCAATACCCCCCAAAGGAACAATTTCGCCTCAAAACGGCAAAAAATTGCAATACCCCCCCAAAGGAACAATTTCGCTTCAAAATGGCCAAAAGTTGCAATACCCCCCCCAAAGGAACAATTTCGCCTCAAAATGGCAAAAAATTGCAATACCCCCCCAAAGGAACAATTTCGCCTCAAAATGCCGAAAAGTTGCAATACCCCCCCCAAAGGAACAATTTCGCTTCAAAATGGCCAAAAGTTGCAATACCCCCCAAAGGAACAATTTCGCCTCAAAATGCCGAAAAGTTGCAATACCCCCCGAAAGGAACAATTTCGCTTCAAAATGGCCAAAAGTTGCAATACCCCCCCAAAGGAACAATTTCGCTTCAAAATGGCAAAAAATTGCAATACCCCCCCAAAGGAACAATTTCGCCTCAAAATGCCGAAAAGTTGCAATACCCCCCCAAAGGAACAATTTCGCTTCAAAATGGCCAAAAGTTGCAATACCCCCCCAAAGGAACAATTTCGCCTCAAAATGGCAAAAAATTGCAATACCCCCCAAAGGAACAATTTCGCTTCAAAATGGCCAAAAGTTGCAATACCCCCCCAAAGGAACAATTTCGCCTCAAAATGCCGAAAAGTTGCAATACCCTCCGAAAGGAACAATTTCGCCTCAAAATGGCCAAAAATTGTAAAAACCCCCCAAAGGAACAATTTCGCTTCAATATGGCCAAAAGTTGCAATACCCCCCGAAAGGAACAATTTCGCCTCAAAATGGCAAAAAATTGCAATACCCCCCCAAAGGAACAATTTCGCTTCAAAATGGCCAAAAGTTGCAATACACCCCCAAAGGAACACTTTCGCCTCAAAATGGCAAAAAATTGCAATACCCCCCCAAAGGAACAATTTCGCCTCAAAATGGCAAAAAATTGCAATACCCCCCCAAAGGAACAATTTCGCTTCAAAATGCTGAAAAGTTGCAATACCCCCCGAAAGGAACAATTTCACTTCAAAATGGCCAAAAGTTGCAATACCCCCAAAGGAACAATTTCGCCTCAAAATGGCAAAAAATTGCAATACCCCCCCAAAGGAACAATTTCGCTTCAAAATGGCCAAAAGTTGCAATACCCCCCCAAAGGAACAATTTCGCCTCAAAATGGCAAAAAAATGCAATACCCCCCAAAGGAACAATTTCGCTTCAAAATGGCCAAAAGTTGCAATAACCCCCAAAGAAACAATTTCGCTTCAAAATGGCCAAAAGTTGCAATACCCCCCCAAAGGAACAATTTCGCCTCAAAATGGCAAAAAATTGTAATACCCCCCCAAAGGAACAATTTCGCTTCAAAATGGCCAAAAGTTGCAATAACCCCCAAAGGAACAATTTCGCCTCAAAAAGGCCAAAAGTTGCAATACCCCCCCAAAGGAACAATTTCGCCTCAAAATGGCAAAAAATTGTAATACCCCCCCAAAGGAACAATTTCGCTTCAAAATGGCCAAAAGTTGCAATACCCCCCAAAGGAACAATTTCGCCTCAAAATGGCAAAAAATTGCAATACCCCCCAAAGGAACAATTTCGCTACAAAATGTCCAAAAGTTGCAATACCCCCCCAAAGGAACAATTTCACCTCAAAATGGCAAAAAATTGCAATACCCCCCCAAAGGAACAATTTCGCCTCAAAATGCCGAAAAGTTGCAATACCCCCCAAAGGAACAATTTCGCCTCAAAATGGCAAAAAATTGCAATACCCCCCCAAAGGAACAATTTCGCTTCAAAATGGCCAAAATTTGCAATACCCCCCTCAAAGGAACAATTTCGCCTCAAAATGAAAAAAAAATTGCAATCCCCCCCAATGGAACAATTTCGCTTCAAAACGGCCAAAAGTTGCAATACCCCCCCAAAGGAACAATTTCGCCTCAAAAAGGCCAAAAACTGCAATACCCCCCCAAAGGAACAATTTCGCCTCAAAATGGCAAAAAATTGCAATACCCCCCCAAAGGAACAATTTCGCTTCAAAATGGCCAAAAGTTGCAATACCCCCCAAAGGAACAATTTTGCCTCAAAATGGCAAAAAAATGCAATACCCCCCCAAAGGAACAATTTCGCTTCAAAATGGCAAAAAATTGCAATACCCCCTCAAAGGAACAATTTCGCCTCAAAATGCCGAAAAGTTGCAATACCCCCCCAAAGGAACAATTTCGCCTTAAAATGGCAAAAAATTGCAATACCCCCCCAAAGGAACAATTTCGCTTTAAAATGGCCAAAATTTGCAATACCCCCCCCAAAGGAACAATTTCGCCTCAAAATGGCAAAAAATTGCAATTCCCCCCAAAGGAACAATTTCGCTTCAAAATGGCCAAAAGTTGCAATACCCCCCCAAAGGAACAATTTCGCCTCAAAATGGCAAAAAATTGCAATACCCCCCAAAGGAACAATTTCGCCTCAAAATGGAAAAAAAATTGCAATACCCCCCAAAGGAACAATTTCGCCTCAAAATGCTGAAAAGTTGCAATACCCCCCGAAAGGAACAATTTCGCTTCAAAATGACCAAAAGTTGCAATACCCCCCCAAAGGAACAATTTCGCCTCAAAATGGCAAAAAATTGCAATACCCCCCCAAAGGAACAATTTCGCTTCAAAATGGCCAAAAGTTGCAATACCCCCCCAAAGGAACAATTTCGCCTCAAAATGGAAAAAAATTGCAATACCCCCCCAAAGGAACAATTTCGCCTCAAAATGCCGAAAAGTTGCAATACCCCCCCAAAGGAACAATTTCGCTTCAAAATGGCCAAAAGTTGCAATACCCCCCCAAAGGAACAATTTCGCCTCAAAATGCCGAAAAGTTGCAATACCCCCCGAAAGGAAAAATTTCGCTTCAAAATGGCCAAAAGTTGCAATACCCCCCCAAAGGAACAATTTCGCCTCAAAATGGCAAAAAATTGCAATACCCCCCAAAGGAACAATTTCGCCTCAAAATGCCGAAAAGTTGCAATACCCCCCCAAAGGAACAATTTCGCTTCAAAATGGCCAAAAGTTGCAATACCCCCCCAAAGGAACAATTTCGCCTCAAAATGGCAAAAAATTGCAATACCCCCCCAAAGGAACAATTTCGCTTCAAAATGGCCAAAAGTTGCAATACCCCCCCAAAGGAACAATTTCGCCTCAAAATGCCGAAAAGTTGCAATACCCCCCGAAAGGAACAATTTCGCCTCAAAATGGCCAAAAATTGATAAAAACCCCCAAAAGGAACAATTTCGCTTCAATATGGCCAAAAGTTGCAATACCCCCCGAAAGGAACAATTTCGCCTCAAAATGGCAAAAAATTGCAATACCCCCAAAGGAACAATTTCGCTTCAAAATGGCCAAAAGTTGCAATACCACCCCAAAGGAACAATTTCGCCTCAAAATGGCAAAAAATTGCAATACCCCCCAAAGGAACAATTTCGCCTCAAAATGGCAAAAAATTGCAATACCCCCCCAAAGGAACAATTTCGCTTCAAAATGCTGAAAAGTTGCAATACCCCCCGAAAGGAACAATTTCACTTCAAAATGGCCAAAAGTTGCAATACCCCCCCAAAGGAACAATTTCGCCTCAAAATGGTTAAAAATTGCAATACCCCCCCAAAGGAACAATTTCGCTTCAAAATGGCCAAAAGTTGCAATACCCCCCCAAGGAACAATTTCGCCTCAAAATGCCGAAAAGTTGCAATACCCACCCAAAGGAACAATTTCGCTTAAAAATGGCCAAAAGTTGCAATACCCCCCCAAAGGAACAATTTCGCCTCAAAAAGGCCAAAAGTTGCAATACCTCCCCAAAGGAACAATTTCGCCTCAAAATGGCAAAAAATTGCAATATCCCCCCAAAGGAACAATTTCGCTTCAAAATGGCCAAAAGTTGCAATAACCCCCCAAAGGAACAATTTCGCCTCAAAATGGCAAAAAAATGCAATACCCCCCAAAGGAACAATTTCGCTTCAAAATGGCCAAAAGTTGCAATACCCCCCCAAAGGAACAATTTCACCTCAAAATTGCAAAAAATTGCAATACCCCCCCAAAGGAACAATTTCGCCTCAAAATGCCGAAAAGTTGCAATACCCCCCAAAGGAACAATTTCGCCTCAAAATGGCAAAAAATTGCAATACCCCCCAAAGGAACAATTTCGCTTCAAAATGCCCAACATTTGCAATACCCCCCAAAGGAACAATTTCGCCTCAAAATGAAAAAAAAATTGCAATACCCCCAAAGGAACAATTTCGCTTCAAAATGGCCAAAAGTTGCAATACCCCCCCAAAGGAACAATTTCGCCTCAAAATGGCAAAAAATTGCAATACCCCCAAAGGAACAATTTCGCTTCAAAATGGCCAAAAGTTGCAATACCCCCCCAAAGGAACAATTTCGCCTCAAAATGGCAAAAAATTGCAATACCCCCCCAAAGGAACAATTTCGCCTCAAAATGGCAAAAAATTGCAATACCCCCCCAAAGGAACAATTTCGCTTCAAAAAGCTGAAAAGTTGCAATACCCCCCGAAAGGAACAATTTCACTTCAAAATGGCCAAAAGTTGCAATACCCCCCCAAAGGAACAATTTCGCCTCAAAATGGTTAAAAATTGCAATACCCCCCCAAAGGAACAATTTCGCTTCAAAATGGCCAAAAGTTGCAATACCCCCCCAAGGAACAATTTCGCCTCAAAATGCCGAAAAGTTGCAATACCCCCCCAAAGGAACAATTTCGCTTCAAAATGGCCAAAAGTTGCAATACCCCCCCAAAGGAACAATTTCGCCTCAAAATGGCAAAAAATTGCAATACCCCCCAAAGGAACAATTTCGCCTCAAAATGCCGAAAAGTTGCAATACCCCCCCAAAGGAACAATTTCGCTTAAAAATGGCCAAAAGTTGCAATACCCCCCCAAAGGAACAATTTCGCCTCAAAAAGGCCAAAAGTTGCAATACCTCCCCAAAGGAACAATTTCGCCTCAAAATGGCAAAAAATTGCAATATCCCCCCAAAGGAACAATTTCGCTTCAAAATGGCCAAAAGTTGCAATACCCCCCAAAGGAACAATTTCACCTCAAAATTGGAAAAAATTGCAATACCCCCCCAAAGGAACAATTTCGCCTCAAAATGCCGAAAAGTTGCAATACCCCCCCAAAGGAACAATTTCGCCTCAAAATGGCAAAAAATTGCAATACCCCCCCAAAGGAACAATTTCGCTTCAAAATGCCCAACATTTGCAATACCCCCCCAAAGGAACAATTTCGCCTCAAAATGAAAAAAAAATTGCAATACCCCCCAAAGGAACAATTTCGCTTCAAAATGGCCAAAAGTTGCAATACCCCCCCAAAGGAACAATTTCGCCTCAAAATGGCAAAAAATTGCAATACCCCCCAAATGAACAATTTCGCTTCAAAATGCCGAAAAGTTGCAATACCCCCCCGAAAGGAACAATTTCGCTTCAAAATGGCCAAAAGTTGCAATACCCCCCCAAAGGAACAATTTCGCCTCAAAATGCCGAAAAGTTGCAATACCCCCCCAAAGGAACAATTTCGCCTCAAAATGGCAAAAAATTGCAATACCCCCCCCCAAAGGAACAATTTCGCTTCAAAATGGCCAAAAGTTGCAATACCCCCCCAAAGGAACAATTTCGCCTCAAAATGGTTAAAAATTGCAATACCCCCCCAAAGCAACAATTTCGCTTCAATATGGCCAAAAGTTGCAATACCCCCCCAAAGGAACAATTTCGCCTCAAAATACCGAAAAGTTGCAATACCCCCCGAAAGGAACAATTTCGCTTCAAAATGGCCAAAAGTTGCAATACCCCCCCAAAGGAACAATTTCGCCTCAAAATGGCAAAAAATTGCAATACCCCCCCAAAGGAACAATTTCGCTTCAAAATGGCCAAAAGTTGCAATACCCCCCCAAAGGAACAATTTTGCCTCAAAATGGCAAAAAATTGCAATACCCCCCCAAAGGAACAATTTCGCCTCAAAATGCCGAAAAGTTGCAATACCCCCCCAAAGGAACAATTTCGCCTCAAAATGCCGAAAAGTTGCAATACCCCCCGAAAGGAACAATTTCGCTTCAAAATGGCCAAAAGTTGCAATACCCCCCCAAAGGAACAATTTCGCCTCAAAATGGCAAAAAATTGCAATACCCCCCCAAAGGAACAATTTCGCCTCAAAATGCCGAAAAGTTGCAATACCCCCCCAAAGGAACAAGTTCGCTTCAAAATGGCCAAAAGTTGCAATACCCCCCCAAAGGAACAATTTCGCCTCAAAATGGCAAAAAATTGCAATACCCCCCCAAAGGAACAATTTCGCCTCAAAATGCCGAAAAGTTGCAATACCCCCCCAAAGGAACAAGTTCGCTTCAAAATGGCCAAAAGTTGCAATACCCCCCCAAAGGAACAATTTCGCCTCAAAATGGCAAAAAATTGCAATACCCCCCCAAAGGAACAATTTCGCCTCAAAATGCCGAAAAGTTGCAATACCCCCCGAAAGGAACAATTTCGCCTCAAAATGGCCAAAAATTGTAAAAACCCTCCAAAGGAACAATTTCGCTTCAATATGGCCAAAAGTTGCAATACCCCCCCAAAGGAACAATTTCGCCTCAAAATGGCAAAAAATTGCAATACCCCCCCAAAGGAACAATTTCGCTTCAAAATGGCCAAAAGTTGCAATACCCCCCCAAAGGAACAATTTCGCCTCAAAATGGCAAAAAATTGCAATACCCCCCCAAAGGAACAATTTCGCCTCAAAATGCTGAAAAGTTGCAATACCCCCCGAAAGGAACAATTTCACTTCAAAATGGCCAAAAGTTGCAATACCCCCCCAAAGGAACAATTTCGCCTCAAAATGGTTAAAAATTGCAATACCCCCCCAAAGGAACAATTTCGCTTCAAAATGGCCAAAAGTTGCAATACCCCCCAAGGAACAATTTCGCCTCAAAATGCCATAAAGTTGCAATACCCCCCCAAAGGAACAATTTCGCTTCAAAATGGCCAAAAGTTGCAATACCCCCCCAAAGGAACAATTTCGCCTCAAAATGGCAAAAAATTGCAATACCCCCCCAAAGGAACAATTTCGCCTCAAAATGCCGAAAAGTTGCAATACCCCCCCAAAGGAACAATTTCGCTTCTAAATGGCCAAAAGTTGCAATACCCCCCCAAAGGAACAATTTCGCCTCAAAAAGGCCAAAAGTTGCAATACCCCCCAAAGGAACAATTTCGCCTCAAAATGGCAAAAAATTGCAATACCTCTCCAAAGGAACAATTTCGCTTCAAAATGGCCAAAAGTTGCAATACCCCACCAAAGGAACAATTTCGCCTCAAAATGGCAAAAAGTTGCAATACTCCCCCAAAGGAACAATTTCGCTTCAAAATGGCCAAAAGTTGCAATACCCCCCCAAAGGAACAATTTCGCCTCAAAAAGGCCAAAAGTTGCAATACCCCCCAAAGGAACAATTTCGCCTCAAAATGGCAAAAAATTGCAATACCTCTCCAAAGGAACAATTTCGCTTCAAAATGGCCAAAAGTTGCAATACCCCCCAAAGGAACAATTTCGCTTCAAAATGGCAAAAAGTTGCAATACCCCCCCAAAGGAACAATTTCACCTCAAAATGGCAAAAAATTGCAATACCCCCCCAAAGGAACAATTTCGCCTCAAAATGCCGAAAAGTTGCAATACCCCCCCAAAGGAACAATTTCGCCTCAAAATGGCAAAAAATTGCAATACCCCCCCAAAGGAACAATTTCGCTTCAAAATGGCCAAAATTTGCAATACCCCCCCAAAGGAACAATTTCGCCTCAAAATGGCAAAAAATTGCAATACCCCCCAAAGGAACAATTTCGCTTCAAAATGCTGAAAAGTTGAAATACCCCCCGAAAGGAACAATTTCGCTTCAAAATGGCCAAAAGTTGCAATACCCCCCCAAAGGAACAATTTCGCCTCAAAATGGAAAAAAAATTGCAATACCCCCCAAAGGAACAATTTCGCCTCAAAATGCCGAAAAGTTGCAATACCCCCCCAAAGGAACAATTTCGCCTCAAAATGGCAAAAAATTGCAATACCTCCCCAAAGGAACAATTTCGCCTCAAAATGCTGAAAAGTTGCAATACCCCCCGAAAGGAACAATTTCGCTTCAAAATGGCCAAAAGTTGCAATACCCCCCCAAAGGAACAATTTCGCCTCAAAATGGTTAAAAATTGCAATACCCCCCCAAAGGAACAATTTCGCTTCAATATGGCCAAAAGTTGCAATACCCCCCCAAAGGAACAATTTCGCCTCAAAATGCCGAAAAGTTGCAATACCCCCCGAAAGGAACAATTTCGCTTCAAAATGGCCAAAAGTTGCAATACCCCCCCAAAGGAACAATTTCGCCTCAAAATGGCAAAAAATTGCAATACCCCCCCAAAGGAACAATTTCGTCTCAAAATGCCGAAAAGTTGCAATACCCCCCCAAAGGAACAATTTCGCTTCAAAATGGCCAAAAGTTGCAATACCCCCCCAAAGGAACAATTTCGCCTCAAAATGCCGAAAAGTTGCAATACCCCCCGAAAGGAACAATTTCGCCTCAAAATGGCCAAAAATTGTAAAAACCCTCCAAAGGAACAATTTCGCTTCAATATGGCCAAAAGTTGCAATACCCCCCCAAAGGAACAATTTCGCCTCAAAATGGCAAAAAATTGCAATACCCCCCCAAAGGAACAATTTCGCTTCAAAATGGCCAAAAGTTGCAATACCCCCCCAAAGGAACAATTTCGCCTCAAAATGGCAAAAAATTGCAATACCCCCCCAAAGGAACAATTTCGCCTCAAAATGGCAAAAAATTGCAATACCCCCCCCAAAGGAACAATTTCGCTTCAAAATGCTGAAAAGTTGCAATACCCCCCGAAAGGAACAATTTAACTTCAAAATGGCCAAAAGTTGCAATACCCCCCCAAAGGAACAATTTCGCCTCAAAATGGTTAAAAATTGCAATACCCCCCCAAAGGAACAATTTCGCTTCAAAATGGCCAAAAGTTGCAATACCCCCCAAGGAACAATTTCGCCTCAAAATGCCATAAAGTTGCAATACCCCCCAAAGGAACAATTTCGCTTCAAAATGGCCAAAAGTTGCAATACCCCCCCAAAGGAACAATTTCGCCTCAAAATGGCAAAAAATTGCAATACCCCCCCAAAGGAACAATTTCGCCTCAAAATGCCGAAAAGTTGCAATACCCCCCCAAAGGAACAATTTCGCTTCAAAATGGCCAAAAGTTGCAATACCCCCCCAAAGGAACAATTTCGCCTCAAAAAGGCCAAAAGTTGCAATACCCCCCAAAGGAACAATTTCGCCTCAAAATGGCAAAAAATTGCAATACCTCTCCAAAGGAACAATTTCGCTTCAAAATGGCCAAAAGTTGCAATACCCCACCAAAGGAACAATTTCGCCTCCAAATGGCAAAAAGTTGCAATACTCCCCCAAAGGAACAATTTCGCTTCAAAATGGCCAAAAGTTGCAATACCCCCCCAAAGGAACAATTTCGCCTCAAAAAGGCCAAAAGTTGCAATACCCCCCAAAGGAACAATTTCGCCTCAAAATGGCAAAAAATTGCAATACCTCTCCAAAGGAACAATTTCGCTTCAAAATGGCCAAAAGTTGCAATACCCCCCAAAGGAACAATTTCGCTTCAAAATGGCAAAAAGTTGCAATACCCCCCCAAAGGAACAATTTCACCTCAAAATGGCAAAAAATTGCAATACCCCCCCAAAGGAACAATTTCGCCTCAAAATGCCGAAAAGTTGCAATACCCCCCCAAAGGAACAATTTCGCCTCAAAATGGCAAAAAATTGCAATACCCCCCCAAAGGAACAATTTCGCTTCAAAATGGCCAAAATTTGCAATACCCCCCCAAAGGAACAATTTCGCTTCAAAATGGCCAAAAGTTGCAATACCCCCAAAGGAACAATTTCGCCTCAAAATGGCAAAAAATTGCAATACCCCCCAAAGGAACAATTTCGCTTCAAAATGCCGAAAAGTTGAAATACCCCCCGAAAGGAACAATTTCGCTTCAAAATGGCCAAAAGTTGCAATACCCCCCCAAAGGAACAATTTCGCCTCAAAATGGAAAAAAAATTGCAATACCCCCCAAAGGAACAATTTCGCCTCAAAATGCCGAAAAGTTGCAATACCCCCCCAAAGGAACAATTTCGCCTCAAAATGGCAAAAAATTGCAATACCTCCCCAAAGGAACAATTTCGCCTCAAAATGCTGAAAAGTTGCAATACCCCCCGAAAGGAACAATTTCGCTTCAAAATGGCCAAAAGTTGCAATACCCCCCCAAAGGAACAATTTCGCCTCAAAATGGTTAAAAATTGCAATACCCCCCCAAAGGAACAATTTGGCTTCAATATGGCCAAAAGTTGCAATACCCCCCCAAAGGAACAATTTCGCCTCAAAATGCCGAAAAGTTGCAATACCCCCCGATAGGAACAATTTCGCTTCAAAATGGCCAAAAGTTGCAATACCCCCCCAAAGGAACAATTTCACCTCAAAATGGCAAAAAATTGCAATACCCCCCCAAAGGAACAATTTCGCCTCAAAATGCCGAAAAGTTGCAATACCCCCCCAAAGGAACAATTTCGCTTCAAAATGGCCAAAAGTTGCAATACCCCCCCAAAGGAACAATTTCGCCTCAAAATGGCAAAAAATTGCAAAAACCCCCCAAAGGAACAATTTCGCTTCAATATGGCCAAAAGTTGCAATACCCCCCCAAAGGAACAATTTCGCTTCAAAATGGCCAAAAGTTGCAATACCCCCCCAAAGGAACAATTTCACCTCAAAATGGCAAAAAATTGCAATACCCCCCCAAAGGAACAATTTCGCCTCAAAATGCCGAAAAGTTGCAATACCCCCCCCAAAGGAACAATTTCGCCTCAAAATGGCCAAAAATTGTAAAAACCCCCCAAAGGAACAATTTCGCTTCAATATGGCCAAAAGTTGCAATACCCCCCCAAAGGAACAATTTCGCCTCAAAATGGCAAAAAAATGCAATACCCCCCAAAGGAACAATTTCGCTTCAAAATGGCCAAAAGTTGCAATACCCCCCCAAAGGAACAATTTCACCTCAAAATGGCAAAAAATTGCAATACCCCCCCAAAGGAACAGTTTCGCCTCAAAATGCCGAAAAGTTGCAATACCCCCCCAAAGGAACAATTTCGCCTCAAAATGGCAAAAAATTGCAATACCCCCCCAAAGGAACAATTTCGCTTCAAAATGGCCAAAATTTGCATTACCCCCCCCCAAAGGAACAATTTCGCCTGAAAATGAAAAAAAATTGCAATCCCCCCCAAAGGAACAATTTCGCTTCAAAATGGCCAAAAGTTGCAATACCCCCCCAAAGGAACAATTTCCCCTCAAAATGGCAAAAAATTGCAATACCCCCCAAAGGAACAATTTCGCTTCAAAATGCCGAAAAGTTGCAATACCCCCCGAAAGGAACAATTTCGCTTCAAAATGGCCAAAAGTGTCAATACCCCCCCAAAGGAACAATTTCGCCTCAAAATGGAAAAAAAATTGCAATACCTGCCAAAGGAACAATTTCGCCTCAAAATGCCGAAAAGTTGCAATACCCCCCCAAAGGAACAATTTCACCTCAAAATGGCAAAAAATTGCAATACCCCCCCAAAGGAACAATTTCGCCTCAAAATGCTGAAAAGTTGCAATACCCCCCGAAAGGAACAATTTCGCTTCAAAATGGCCAAAAGTTGCAATACCCCCCCAAAGGAACAATTTCGCCTCAAAATGGTTAAAAATTGCAATACCCCCCCAAAGGAACAATTTCGCTTCAATATGGCCAAAAGTTGCAATACCCCCCCAAAGGAACAATTTCGCCTCAAAATGCCGAAAAGTTGCAATACCCCTGAAAGGAACAATTTCGCTTCAAAATGGCCAAAAACTGCAATACCCCCCCAAAGGAACAATTTCGCTTCAAAATGGCCAAAAGTTGCAATACCCCCCCAAAGGAACAATTTCGCCTCAAAATGGCAAAAAATTGCAATACCCCCCCAAAGGAACAATTTCGCCTCAAAATGCCGAAAAGTTGCAATACCCCCCCAAAGGAACAATTTCGCTTCAAAATGGCCAAAAGTTGCAATACCCCCCAAAGGAACAATTTCGCCTCAAAATGCCGAAAAGTTGCAATACCCCCCCGAAAGGAACAATTTCGCTTCAAAATGGCCAAAAGTTGCAATACCCCCCCAAAGGAACAATTTCGCCTCAAAATGGCAAAAAATTGCAATACCCCCCCAAAGGAACAATTTCGCCTCAAAATGCCGAAAAGTTGCAATACCCCCCCAAAGGAACAATTTCGCTTCAAAATGGCCAAAAGTTGCAATACCCCCCAAAGGAACAATTTCGCCTCAAAATGGCCAAAAATTGTAAAAACCCCCCAAAGGAAAAATTTCGCTTCAATATGGCCAAAAGTTGCAATACCCCCCGAAAGGAACAATTTCGCCTCAAAATGGCCAAAAGTTGCAATACCCCCCCAAAGGAACAATTTCGCCTCAAAATGGCAAAAAATTGCAATACCCCCCCAAAGGAACAATTTCGCCTCAAAATGGCAAAAAATTGCAATACCCCCCCAAAGGAACAATTTCGCTTCAAAATGCTGAAAAGTTGCAATACCCCCCGAAAGGAACAATTTCACTTCAAAATGGCCAAAAGTTGCAATACCCCCCCAAAGGAACAATTTTGCCTCAAAATGGCAAAAAATTGCAATACCCCCCCAAAGGAACAATTTCGCTTCAAAATGGCCAAAAGTTGCAATACCCCCCCAAAGGAACAATTTTGCCTCAAAATGGCAAAAAAATGCAATACCCCCCAAAGGAACAATTTCGCTTCAAAATGGCCAAAAGTTGCAATAACCCCCAAAGGAACAATTTCGCTTCAAAATGGCCAAAAGTTGCAATACCCCCCCAAGGGAACAATTTCGCCTCAAAAAGGCCAAAAGTTGCAATACAACCCCAAAGGAACAATTTCGCCTCAAAATGGCCAAAAGTTGCAATACCCCCCCCAAAGGAACAATTTCACCTCAAAATGGCAAAAAATTGCAATACCCCCTCAAAGGAACAATTTCGCCTCAAAATGCCGAAAAATTGCAATACCCCCCCAAAGGAACAATTTCGCCTCAAAATGGCAAAAAATTGCAATACCCCCCCAAAGGAACAATTTCGCTTCAAAATGGCCAAAATTTGCAATACCCCCCCAAAGGAACAATTTCGCCTCAAAATGAAAAAAAAATTGCAATACCCCCCCAAAGGAACAATTTCGCCTCAAAATGGCAAAAAATTGCAATACCCCCCAAAGGAACAATTTCGCCTCAAAATGGAAAAAAAATTGCAATACCCTCCAAAGAAACAATTTCGCATCAAAATGCCGAAAAGTTGCAATACCCCCCAAAGGAACAATTTCTCCTCAAAATGGCAAAAAATTGCAATACCCCCCCAAAGGAACAATTTCGCCTCAAAATGCTGAAAAGTTGCAATACCCCCCGAAAGGAACAATTTCGCTTCAAAATGGCCAAAAGTTGCAATACCCCCCCAAAGGAACAATTTCACCTCAAAATGGCAAAAAATTGCAATACCCCCCCAAAGGAACAATTTCGCCTCAAAATGCCGAAAAGTTGCAATACCCCCCCAAAGGAACAATTTCGCCTCAAAATGGCAAAAAATTGCAATACCCCCCCAAAGGAACAATTTCGCTTTAAAATGGCCAAAATTTGCATTACCCCCCCCCCAAAGGAACAATTTCGCCTGAAAATGAAAAAAAAATTGCAATCCCCCCCAAAGGAACAATTTCGCTTCAAAATGGCCAAAAGTTGCAATACCCCCCCAAAGGAACAATTTCCCCTCAAAATGGCAAAAAATTGCAATACCCCCCAAAGGAACAATTTCGCTTCAAAATGCCGAAAAGTTGCAATACCCCCCGAAAGGAACAATTTCGCTTCAAAATGGCCAAAAATGTCAATACCCCCCCAAAGGAACAATTTTGCCTCAAAATGGAAAAAAAATTGCAATACCTGCCAAAGGAACAATTTCGCTTCAATATGGCCAAAAGTTGCAATACCCCCCCAAAGGAACAATTTCGCCTCAAAATGCCGAAAAGTTGCAATACCCCTGAAAGGAACAATTTCGCTTTAAAATGGCCAAAAATTGCAATACCCCCCCAAAGGAACAATTTCGCTTCAATATGGCAAAAAATTGCAATACCCCCCCAAAGGAACAATTTCGCCTCAAAATGCCGAAAAGTTGCAATACCCCCCCAAAGGAACAATTTCGCTTCAAAATGGCCAAAAGTTGCAATACCCCCCAAAGGAACAATTTCGCCTCAAAATGCCGAAAAGTTGCAATACCCCCCGAAAGGAACAATTTCGCTTCAAAATGGCCAAAAGTTGCAATACCCCCCAAAGGAACAATTTCGCCTCAAAATGGCAAAAAATTGCAATACCCCCCCAAAGGAACAATTTCGCCTCAAAATGCCGAAAAGTTGCAATACCCCCCCAAAGGAACAATTTCGCTTCAAAATGGCCAAAAGTTGCAATACCCCCCCAAAGGAACAATTTCGCCTCAAAATGGAAAAAAATTGCAATACCCCCCAAAGGAACAATTTCGCTTCAAAATGGCCAAAAGTTGCAATACCCCCCCAAAGGAACAATTTCGCCTCAAAATGCCGAAAAGTTGCAATACCCCCCGAAAGGAACAATTTCGCCTCAAAATGGCCAAAAATTGTAAAAACCCCCCAAAGGAACAATTTCGCTTCAATATGGCCAAAAGTTGCAATACCCCCCGAAAGGAACAATTTCGCCTCAAAATGGCAAAAAATTGCAATACCCCCCCAAAGGAACAATTTCGCTTCAAAATGGCCAAAAGTTGCAATACCCCCCCAAAGGAACAATTTCGCCTCAAAATGGCAAAAAATTGCAATACCCCCCCAAAGGAACAATTTCGCTTCAAAATGCTGAAAAGTTGCAATACCCCCCGAAAGGAACAATTTCACTTCAAAATGGCCAAAAGTTGCAATACCCCCCCAAAGGAACAATTTTGCCTCAAAATGGCAAAAAAATGCAATACCCTACAAAGGAACAATTTCGCTTCAAAATGGCCAAAAGTTGCAATAACCCCCAAAGGAACAATTTCGCTTCAAAATGGCCAAAAGTTGCAATACCCCCCCAAGGGAACAATTTCGCCTCAAAAAGGCCAAAAGTTGCAATACAACCCCAAAGGAACAATTTCGCCTCAAAATGGCAAAAAATTGCAATACCCCCCCAAAGGAACAATTTCGCTTCAAAATGGCCAAAAGTTGCAATACCCCCCCAAAGGAACAATTTCGCCTCAAAATGGCAAAAAAAATGCAATACCCCCCAAAGGAACAATTTCGCTTCAAAATGGCCAAAAGTTGCAATACCCCCCCAAAGGAACAATTTCACCTCAAAATGGCAAAAAATTGCAATACCCCCTCAAAGGAACAATTTCGCCTCAAAATGCCGAAAAATTGCAATACCCCCCCAAACGAACAATTTCGCCTCAAAATGGCAAAAAATTGCAATACCCCCCCAAAGGAACAATTTCGCTTCAAAATGGCCAAAATTTGCAATACCCCCCCAAAGGAACAATTTCGCCTCAAAATGAAAAAAAAATTGCAATCCCCCCCAAAGGAACAATTTCGCTTCAAAATAGCCAAAAGTTGCAATACCCCCCCAAAGGAACAATTTCGCCTCAAAATGGCAAAAAATTGCAATACCCCCCAAAGGAACAATTTCGCCTCAAAATGGAAAAAAAATTGCAATACCCCCCAAAGAAACAATTTCGCATCAAAATGCCGAAAAGTTGCAATACCCCCCAAAGGAACAATTTCACCTCAAAATGGCAAAAAATTGCAATACCCCCCCAAAGGAACAATTTCGCCTCAAATGCTGAAAAGTTGCAATACCCCCCGAAAGGAACAATTTCGCTTCAAAATGGCCAAAAGTTGCAATACCCCCCCAAAGGAACAATTTCGCCTCAAAATGGTTAAAAATTGCAATACCACCCCAAAGGAACAATTTCGCTTCAATATGGCCAAAAGTTACAATACCCCCCAAAGGAACAATTTCGCCTCAAAATGCCGAAAAGTTGCAATACCCCCCCAAAGAAACAATTTCGCTTCAAAATGGCCAAAAGTTGCAATACCCCCCAAAGGAACAATTTCGCCTCAAAATGCCGAAAAGTTGCAATACCCCCCGAAAGGAACAATTTCGCTTCAAAATGGCCAAAAGTTGCAATACCCCCCCAAAGGAACAATTTCGCCTCAAAATGGCAAAAAATTGCAATCCCCCCCCCAAAGGAACAATTTGGCCTCAAAATGCCGAAAAGTTGCAATACCCCCCCAAAGGAACAATTTCGCTTCAAAATGGCCAAAAGTTGAAATACCCCCCCCAAAGGAACAATTTCGCCTCAAAATGGCAAAAAATTGCAATACCCCCCCAAAGGAACAATTTCGCTTCAAAATGGTTAAAAATTGCAATACCCCCCAAAGGAACAATTTCGCTTCAAAATGGCCAAAAGTTGCAATACCCTTCCAAAGGAACAATTTCGCCTCAAAATGCTGAAAAGTTGCAATACCCCCCCAAAGGAACAATTTCGCTTCAAAATGGCCAAAAGTTGCAATAACCCCCAAAGGAACAATTTCGCCTCAAAATGGCAAAAAGTTGCAATACCCCCCCCAAAGGAACAATTTCGCCTCAAAATGGCCAAAAATTGTAAAAACCCCCCAAAGGAACAATTTCGCTTCAATATGGCCAAAAGTTGCAATACCCCCCCAAAGGAACAATTTCGCCTCAAAATGGCAAAAAAATGCAATACCCCCCAAAGGAACAATTTCGCTTCAAAATGGCCAAAAGTTGCAATACCCCCGCAAAGGAACAATTTCACCTCAAAATGGCAAAAAATTGCAATACCCCCCCAAAGGAACAATTTCGCCTCAAAATGCCGAAAAGTTGCAATACCCCCCCAAAGGAACAATTTCGCCTCAAAATGGCAAAAAATTGCAATACCCCCCCAAAGGAACAATTTCGCTTCAAAATGGCCAAAATTTGCATTACCCCCCCCAAAGGAACAATTTTGCCTGAAAATGAAAAAAAAATTGCAATCCCCCCCAAAGGAACAATTTCGCTTCAAAATGGCCAAAAGTTGCAATACCCCCCCAAAGGAACAATTTCCCCTCAAAATGGCAAAAAATTGCAATACCCCCCAAAGGAACAATTTTGCTTCAAAATGCCGAAAAGTTGCAATACCCCCCGAAAGGAACAATTTCGCTTCAAAATGGCCAAAAGTGTCAATACCCCCCCAAAGGAACAATTTCGCCTCAAAATGGAAAAAAAATTGCAATACCCCCCAAAGGAACAATTTCGCCTCAAAATGCCGAAAAGTTGCAATACCCCCCCAAAGGAACAATTTCACCTCAAAATGGCAAAAAATTGCAATACCCCCCAAAGGAACAATTTCGCCTCAAAATGCTGAAAAGTTGCAATACCCCCCGAAAGGAACAATTTCGCTTCAAAATGGCCAAAAGTTGCAATACCCCCCCCAAAGGAACAATTTCGCCTCAAAATGGTTAAAAATTGCAATACCCCCCCAAAGGAACAATTTCGCTTCAATATGGCCAAAAGTTGCAATACCCCCCCAAAGGAACAATTTCGCTTCAAAATGCCGAAAAGTTGCAATACCCCTGAAAGGAACAATTTCGCTTCAAAATGGCCAAAAGTTGCAATACCCCCCCAAAGGAACAATTTCGCTTCAAAATGGCCAAAAGTTGCAATACCCCCCCAAAGGAACAATTTCGCCTCAAAATGGCAAAAAATTGCAATACCCCCCCAAAGGAACAATTTCGCCTCAAAATGCCGAAAAGTTGCAATACCCCCCCAAAGGAACAATTTCGCTTCAAAATGGCCAAAAGTTGCAATACCCCCCCAAAGGAACAATTTCGCCTCAAAATGCCGAAAAGTTGCAATACCCCCCCAAAGGAACAATTTCGCTTCAAAATGGCCAAAAGTTGCAATACCCCCCAAAGGAACAATTTCGCCTCAAAATGGAAAAAAATTGCAATACCCCCCAAAGGAACAATTTCGCTTCAAAATGGCCAAAAGTTGCAATACCCCCCCAAAGGAACAATTTCGCCTCAAAATGCCGAAAAGTTGCAATACCCCCCGAAAGGAACAATTTCGCCTCAAAATGGCCAAAAATTGTAAAAACCCCCCAAAGGAACAATTTCGCTTCAATATGGCCAAAAGTTGCAATACCCCCCGAAAGGAACAATTTCGCCTCAAAATGGCAAAAAATTGCAATACCCCCCCAAAGGAACAATTTCGCTTCAAAATGGCCAAAAGTTGCAATACCCCCCCAAAGGAACAATTTCGCCTCAAAATGGCAAAAAATTGCAATACCCCCCCAAAGGAACAATTTCGCCTCAAAATGGCAAAAAATTGCAATACCCCCCCAAAGGAACAATTTCGCTTCAAAATGCTGAAAAGTTGCAATACCCCCCGAAAGGAACAATTTCACTTCAAAATGGCCAAAAGTTGCAATACCCCCCCAAAGGAACAATTTCGCTTCAAAATGCCGAAAAGTTGCAATACCCCCCGAAAGGAACAATTTCGCTTCAAAATGGCCAAAAGTTGCAATACCCCCCCAAAGGAACAATTTCGCCTCAAAATGGCAAAAAATTGCAATCCCCCCCCCAAAGGAACAATTTGGCCTCAAAATGCCGAAAAGTTGAAATACCCCCCCCAAAGGAACAATTTCGCTTCAAAATGGCAAAAAATTGCAATACCCCCCCAAAGGAACAATTTCGCTTCAAAATGGTTAAAAATTGCAATACCCCCCAAAGGAACAATTTCGCTTCAAAATGGCCAAAAGTTGCAATACCTTTCCAAAGGAACAATTTCGCCTCAAAATGCCGAAAAGTTGCAATACCCCCCAAAGGAACAATTTCGCTTCAAAATGGCCAAAAGTTGCAATAACCCCCAAAGGAACAATTTCGCCTCAAAATGGCAAAAAGTTGCAATACCCCCCCAAAGGAACAATTTCGCCTCAAAATGGCCAAAAATTGTAAAAACCCCCCAAAGGAACAATTTCGCTTCAATATGGCCAAAAGTTGCAATACACCCCCCAAAGGAACAATTTCGCCTCAAAATGGCAAAAAAATGCAATACCCCCCAAAGGAACAATTTCGCTTCAAAATGGCCAAAAGTTGCAATACCCCCGCAAAGGAACAATTTCACCTCAAAATGGCAAAAAATTGCAATACCCCCCCAAAGGAACAATTTCGCCTCAAAATGCCGAAAAGTTGCAATACCCCCCCCAAAGGAACAATTTCGCCTCAAAATGGCAAAAAATTGCAATACCCCCCCAAAGGAACAATTTCGCTTCAAAATGGCCAAAATTTGCATTACCCCCCCCAAAGGAACAATTTCGCCTGAAAATGAAAAAAAAATTGCAATCCCCCCCAAAGGAACAATTTCGCTTCAAAATGGCCAAAAGTTGCAATACCCCCCCAAAGGAACAATTTCCCCTCAAAATGGCAAAAAATTGCAATACCCCCCAAAGGAACAATTTTGCTTCAAAATGCCGAAAAGTTGCAATACCCCCCGAAAGGAACAATTTCGCTTCAAAATGGCCAAAAGTGTCAATATCCCCCCAAAGGAACAATTTCGCCTCAAAATGGAAAAAAAATTGCAATACCCCCCAAAGGAACAATTTCGCCTCAAAATGCCGAAAAGTTGCAATACCCCCCCAAAGGAACAATTTCACCTCAAAATGGCAAAAAATTGCAATACCCCCCCAAAGGAACAATTTCGCCTCAAAATGCTGAAAAGTTGCAATACCCCCCGAAAGGAACAATTTCGCTTCAAAATGGCCAAAAGTTGCAATACCCCCCCAAAGGAACAATTTCGCCTCAAAATGGTTAAAAATTGCAATACCCCCCCAAAGGAACAATTTCGCTTCAATATGGCCAAAAGTTGCAATACCCCCCCAAAGGAACAATTTCGCCTCAAAATGGCAAAAAATTGCAATACCCCCCCAAAGGAACAATTCCGCCTCAAAATGCCGAAAAGTTGCAATACCCCCCCAAAGGAACAATTTCGCTTCAAAATGGCCAAAAGTTGCAATACCCCCCCAAAGGAACAATTTCGCCTCAAAATGCTGAAAAGTTGCAATACCCCCCCAAAGGAACAATTTCGCTTCAAAATGGCCAAAAGTTGCAATACCCCCCAAAGGAACAATTTCGCCTCAAAATGGAAAAAAATTGCAATACCCCCCAAAGGAACAATTTCGCTTCAAAATGGCCAAAAGTTGCAATACCCCCCCAAAGGAACAATTTCGCCTCAAAATGGTTAAAAATTGCAATACCCCCCCAAAGGAACAATTTCGCTTCAATATGGCCAAAAGTTGCAATACCCCCCCAAAGGAACAATTTCGCCTCAAAATGGCAAAAAATTGCAATACCCCCCCAAAGGAACAATTCCGCCTCAAAATGCCGAAAAGTTGCAATACCCCCCCAAAGGAACAATTTCGCTTCAAAATGGCCAAAAGTTGCAATACCCCCCCAAAGGAACAATTTCGCCTCAAAATGCTGAAAAGTTGCAATACCCCCCCAAAGGAACAATTTCGCTTCAAAATGGCCAAAAGTTGCAATACCCCCCAAAGGAACAATTTCGCCTCAAAATGGAAAAAAATTGCAATACCCCCCAAAGGAACAATTTCGCTTCAAAATGGCCAAAAGTTGCAATACCCCCCCAAAGGAACAATTTCGCCTCAAAATGCCGAAAAGTTGCAATACCCCCCGAAAGGAACAATTTCGCCTCAAAATGGCCAAAAATTGTAAAAACCCCCCAAAGGAACAATTTCGCTTCAATATGGCCAAAAGTTGCAATACCCTTCCAAAGGAACAATTTCGCCTCAAAATGGCAAAAAATTGCAATACCCCCCCAAAGGAACAATTTCGCTTCAAAATGGCCAAAAGTTGCAATACCCCCCCAAAGGAACAATTTCGCCTCAAAATGGCAAAAAATTGCAATACCCCCCCAAAGGAACAATTTCGCCTCAAAATGGCAAAAAATTGCAATACCCCCCCAAAGGAACAATTTCGCTTCAAAATGCTGAAAAGTTGCAATACCCCCCGAAAGGAACAATTTCACTTCAAAATGGCCAAAAGTTGCAATACCCCCCCAAAGGAACAATTTCGCTTCAAAATGGCCAAAAGTTGCAATACCCCCCAAAGGAACAATTTCGCCTCAAAAAGGCCAAAAGTTGCAATACCCCCCCAAAGTAACAATTTCGCCTCAAAATGGCAAAAAATTGCAATACCCCCCCAAAGGAACAATTTTGCTTCAAAATGGCCAAAAGTTGCAATACCCCCCCAAAGGAACAATTTCGCCTCAAAATGGCAAAAAATTGCAATACCCCCCAAAGGAACAATTTTGCTTCAAAATGCCGAAAAGTTGCAATACCCCATAAAGGAACAATTTCGCCTCAAAATGGCAAAATATTGCAATACCCCCCCAAAGGAACAATTTCGCTTCAAAATGGCCAAAATTTGCAATACCCCCCCCAAAGGAACAATTTCGCCTCAAAATGAAAAAAAATTGCAATCCCCCCCAAAGGAACAATTTCGCTTCAAAATGGCCAAAAGTTGCAATACCCCCCCAAAGGAACAATTTCACCTCAAAATGGCAAAAAATTGCAATACCCCCCAAAGGAACAATTTCGCTTCAAAATGGCCAAAAGTTGCAATACCCCCCCAAGGGAACAATTTCGCCTCAAAAAGGCCAAAAGTTGCAATACAACCCCAAAGGAACAATTTCGCCTCAAAATGGCAAAAAATTGCAATACCCCCCAAAGGAACAATTTCGCTTCAAAATGGCCAAAAGTTGCAATACCCCCCCAAAGGAACAATTTCACCTCAAAATGGCAAAAAATTGCAATACCCCCTCAAAGGAACAATTTCGCCTCAAAATGCCGAAAAGTTGCAATACCCCCCCAAAGGAACAATTTCGCCTCAAAATGGCAAAAAATTGCAATACCCCCCCAAAGGAACAATTTCGCTTCAAAATGGCCAAAATTTGCAATACCCCCCCAAAGGAACAATTTCGCCTCAAAATGAAAAAAAAATTGCAATCCCCCCCAAAGGAACAATTTCGCTTCAAAATGGCCAAAAGTTGCAATACCCCCCCAAAGGAACAATTTCGCCTCAAAATGGCAAAAAATTGCAATACCCCCCAAAGGAACAATTTCGCCTCAAAATGGAAAAAAAATTGCAATACCCCCCAAAGAAACAATTTCGCATCAAAATGCCGAAAAGTTGCAATACCCCCCAAAGGAACAATTTCACCTCAAAATGGCAAAAAATTGCAATACCCCCCCAAAGGAACAATTTCGCCTCAAAATGCTGAAAAGTTGCAATACCCCCCGAAAGGAACAATTTCGCTTCAAAATGGCCAAAAGTTGCAATACCCCCCCAAAGGAACAATTTCGCTTCAAAATTGCCAAAAGTTGCAATACCCCCCCAAAGGAACAATTTGGCCTCAAAATGCCGAAAAGTTGCAATACCCCCCCAAAGAAACAATTTCGCTTCAAAATGGCCAAAAGTTGCAATACCCCCCAAAGGAACAATTTCGCCTCAAAATGCCGAAAAGTGCAATACCCCCCGAAAGGAACAATTTCGCTTCAAAATGGCCAAAAGTTGCAATACCCCCCCAAAGGAACAATTTCGCCTCAAAATGGCAAAAAATTGCAATACCCCCCCAAAGGAACAATTTGGCCTCAAAATGCCGAAAAGTTGCAATACCCCCCCAAAGGAACAATTTCGCTTCAAAATGGCCAAAAGTTGAAATACCCCCCCAAAGGAACAATTTCGCCTCAAAATGGCAAAAAATTGCAATACCCCCCCAAAGGAACAATTTCGCTTCAAAATGGTTAAAAATTGCAATACCCCCCAAAGGAACAATTTCGCTTCAAAATGGCCAAAAGTTGCAATACCCTTCCAAAGGAACAATTTCGCCTCAAAATGCCGAAAAGTTGCAATACCCCCCCAAAGGAACAATTTCGCCTCAAAATGCCGAAAAGTTGCAATACCCCCCCAAAGGAACAATTTCGCCTCAAAATGGCAAAAAATTGCAATACCCCCCCAAAGGAACAATTTCGCTTCAAAATGGCCAAAATTTGCAATACCCCCCCAAAGGAACAATTTCGCCTCAAAATGAAAAAAAAATTGCAATCCCCCCCAAAGGAACAATTTCGCTTCAAAATGGCCAAAAGTTGCAATACCCCCCCAAAGGAACAATTTCGCCTCAAAATGGCAAAAAATTGCAATACCCCCCAAAGGAACAATTTCGCCTCAAAATGGAAAAAAAATTGCAATACCCCCCAAAGAAACAATTTCGCATCAAAATGCCGAAAAGTTGCAATACCCCCCCAAAGGAACAATTTCACCTCAAAATGGCAAAAAATTGCAATACCCCCCCAAAGGAACAATTTCGCCTCAAAATGCTGAAAAGTTGCAATACCCCCCGAAAGGAACAATTTCGCTTCAAAATGGCCAAAAGTTGCAATACCCCCCCAAAGGAACAATTTCGCTTCAAAATTGCCAAAAGTTGCAATACCCCCCCAAAGGAACAATTTGGCCTCAAAATGCCGAAAAGTTGCAATACCCCCCCAAAGAAACAATTTCGCTTCAAAATGGCCAAAAGTTGCAATACCCCCCAAAGGAACAATTTCGCCTCAAAATGCCGAAAAGTGCAATACCCCCCGAAAGGAACAATTTCGCTTCAAAATGGCCAAAAGTTGCAATACCCCCCCAAAGGAACAATTTCGCCTCAAAATGGCAAAAAATTGCAATACCCCCCCAAAGGAACAATTTGGCCTCAAAATGCCGAAAAGTTGCAATACCCCCCCAAAGGAACAATTTCGCTTCAAAATGGCCAAAAGTTGAAATACCCCCCCAAAGGAACAATTTCGCCTCAAAATGGCAAAAAATTGCAATACCCCCCCAAAGGAACAATTTCGCTTCAAAATGGTTAAAAATTGCAATACCCCCCAAAGGAACAATTTCGCTTCAAAATGGCCAAAAGTTGCAATACCCTTCCAAAGGAACAATTTCGCCTCAAAATGCCGAAAAGTTGCAATACCCCCCCAAAGGAACAATTTCGCCTCAAAATGGCAAAAAGTTGCAATACTTCCCCAAAGGAACAATTTCGCCTCAAAATGGCAAAAAATTGCAATACCCCCCCCCAAAGGAACAATTTCGCTTCAAAATTTCCAAAAGTTGCAATACCCCCCCGAAGGAACAATTTCGCCTCAAAATGGCAAAAAATTGCAATACCCCCCCAAAGGAACAATTTCGCTTCAAAATGGCCAAAAGTTGCAATAACCCCCCAAAGGAACAATTTCGCCTCAAAATGGCAAAAAATTGCAATACCCCCCCAAAGGAACAATTTCGCTTCAAAATGGCCAAAAGTTGCAATACCCCCCAAAGAAACAATTTCGCCTCAAAATGAAAAAAAAATTGCAATACCCCCCCAAAGGAACAATTTCGCTTCAAAATGCCGAAAAGTTGCAATACCCCCCCAAAGGAACAATTTCGCCTCAAAATGCCGAAAAGTTGCAATACCCCCCCAAAGGAACAATTTCGCTTCAAAATGGCCAAAAGTTGCAATACCCCCCCAAAGGAACAATTTCGCCTCAAAATGGCAAAAAATTGCAATACCCCCCCAAAGGAACAATTTCGCTTCAAAATGGCCAAAAGTTGCAATACCCCCCAAAGAAACAATTTCGCCTCAAAATGAAAAAAAAATTGCAATACCCCCACAAAGGAACAATTTCGCTTCAAAATGCCGAAAAGTTGCAATACCCCCCCAAAGGTACAATTTCGCTTCAAAATGGCCAAAAGTTGCAATACCCCCCCAAAGGAACAATTTCGCCTCAAAAAGGAAAAAAAATTGCAATACCCCCCCAAAGGAACAATTTCGCCTCAAAATGCCGAAAAGTTGCAATACCCCCCGAAAGGAACAATTTCGCTTCAAAATGGCCAAAAGTTGCAATACCCTTCCAAAGGAACAATTTCGCCTCAAAATGCCGAAAAGTTGCAATACCCCCCCAAAGGAACAATTTCGCTTCAAAATGGTTAAAAATTGCAATACCCCCCAAAGGAACAATTTCGCTTCAAAATGGCCAAAAGTTGCAATACCCTTCCAAGGGAACAATTTCGCCTCAAAATGCCGAAAAGTTGCAATACCCCCCCAAAGGAACAATTTCTCTTCAAAATGGCCAAAAGTTGCAATAACCCCCAAAGGAACAATTTCGCCTCAAAATGGCAAAAAGTTGCAATACTTCCCCAAAGGAACAATTTCGCCTGAAAATGGCAAAAAATTGCAATACCCCCCAAAGGAACAATTTCGCCTCAAAATGCCGAAAAGTTGCAATACCCCCCCAAAGGAACAATTTCGCTTCAAAATGGCCAAAAGTTGCAATACCCCCCCAAAGGAACAATTTCGCCTCAAAATGCCGAAAAGTTGCAATACCCCCCGAAAGGAACAATTTCGCTTCAAAATGGCCAAAAGTTGCAATACCCCCCCAAAGGAACAATTTCGCCTCAAAATGGCAAAAAATTGCAATACCCCCCCAAAGGAACAATTTCGCCTCAAAATGCCGAAAAGTTGCAATACCCCCCCAAAGGAACAATTTCGCTTCAAAATGGCCAAAAGTTGCAATACCCCCCCAAAGGAACAATTTCGCCTCAAAATGGCAAAAAATTGCAATACCCCCCCAAAGGAACAATTTCGCCTCAAAATGCCGAAAAGTTGCAATACCCACTGAAAGGAACAATTTCGCCTCAAAATGGCCAAAAATTGTAAACCCCCCCCAAAGGAACAATTTCGCTTCAATATGGCGAAAAGTTGCAATACCCCCCCCAAAGGAACAATTTCGCCTCAAAATGGCAAAAAATTGCAATACCCCCCCAAAGGAACAATTTCGCTTCAAAATGCCGAAAAGTTGCAATACCCCCCGAAAGGAACAATTTCGCTTCAAAATGGCCAAAAGTTGCAATACCCCCCCAAAGAAACAATTTCGCCTCAAAATGGAAAAAAAAATTGCAATACCCCCCAAAGGAACAATTTCGCCTCAAAATGCCGAAAAGTTGCAATACCCCCCCAAAGGAACAATTTCGCCTCAAAATGGCAAAAAATTGCAATACCCCCCCAAAGGAACAATTTCGTCTCAAAATGCTGAAAAGTTGCAATACCCCCCGAAAGGAACAATTTCACTTCAAAATGGCCAAAAGTTGCAATACCCCCCCCAAAGGAACAATTTCGCCTCAAAATGGTTAAAAATTACAATACCCCCCCAAAGGAACAATTTCGCTTCAAAATGGCCAAAAGTTGCAATACCCCCCCAAAGGAACAATTTCGCTTCAAAATGGCCAAAAGTTGCAATACCCCCCCAAAGGAACAATTTCGCCTCAAAATGGAAAAAAAATTGCAATACCCCCCAAAGGAACAATTTCGCCTCAAAATGCCGAAAAGTTGCAATACCCCCCCAAAGGAACAATTTCGCCTCAAAATGGCAAAAAATTGCAATACCCCCCCAAAGGAACAATTTCGCCTCAAAATGCTGAAAAGTTGCAATACCCCCCGAAAGGAACAATTTCGCTTCAAAATGGCCAAAAGTTGCAATACCCCCCCAAAGGAACAATTTCGCCTCAAAATGGTTAAAAATTACAATACCCCCCAAAGGAACAATTTCGCTTCAAAATGGCCAAAAGTTGCAATACCCCCCCAAAGGAAGAATTTCGCCTCAAAATGGCAAAAAATTGCAATACCCCCCCAAAGGAACAATTTCGCTTCAAAATGGCCAAAAGTTGCAATACCCCCCAAAGGAACAATTTCGCCTCAAAATGGCCAAAAATTGTAAAACCCCCCCAATGGAACAATTTCGCTTCAATATGGCCAAAAGTTGTAATACCCCCCCCAAAGGAACAATTTCGCCTCAAAATGGCAAAAAATTGCAATACCCCCAAAGGAACAATTTTGCTTCAAAATGGCCAAAAGTTGCAATACCCCCCAAAGGAACAATTTCGCCTCAAAATGTCGAAAAGTTGCAATACCCCCCGAAAGGAATAATTTCGCCTCAAAATGGCCAAAAATTGTAAACCCCCCCCAAAGGAACAATTTCGCTTCAATATGGCCAAAAGTTGCAGAACCCCCCCAAAGGAACAATTTCGCCTCAAAATGGCAAAAAATTGCAATACCCCCCCAAAGGAACAATTTCGCTTCAAAATGGCCAAAAGTTGCAATACCCCCCCAAAGGAACAATTTCGCCTCAAAATGGCAAAAAATTGCAATACCCCCCAAAGGAACAATTTCGCTTCAAAAATCCGAAAAGTTGCAATACCCCCCAAAGGAACAATTTCGCCTCAAAATGCCGAAAAGTTGCAATACCCCCCCAAAGGAACAATTTCGCCTCAAAATGGCAAAAAAATGCAATACCCCCCCAAAGGAACAATTTCGTCTCAAAATGCTGAAAAGTTGCAATACCCCCCGAAAGGAACAATTTCGCTTCAAAATGGCCAAAAGTTGCAATACCCCCCCAAAGGAACAATTTCGCCTCAAAATGGTTAAAAATTGCAATACCCCCCCAAATGAACAATTTCGCTTCAATATGGCCAAAAGTTGCAATTCCCCCCCAAAGGAACAATTTCGCCTCAAAATGGCAAAAAAAATTGCAATACCCCCCCAAAGGAACAATTTCGCCTCAAAATGCCGAAAAGTTGCAATACCCCCCCAAAGGAACAATTTCGCTTCAAAATGGCCAAAAGTTGCAATACCCCCCCAAAGGAACAATTTCGCCTCAAAATGCCGAAAAGTTGCAATACCCCCGAAAGGAACAATTTCGCTTCAAAATGGCCAAAAGTTGCAATACCCCCCAAAGGAACAATTTCGCTTCAAAATGGCCAAAAGTTGCAATACCCCCCCAAAGGAACAATTTCGCCTCAAAATGCCGAAAAGTTGCAATACCCCCCAAAGGAACAATTTCGCCTCAAAATGGCAAAAAATTGCAATACCCCCCCAAAGGAACAATTTCGCCTCAAAATGGCAAAAAATTGCAATACCCCCCCCCAAAGGAACAATTTCGCCTCAAAATGCCGAAAAGTTGCAATACCCCCCCAAAGGAACAATTTCGCTTCAAAATGGCCAAAAGTTGCAATACCCCCCCAAAGGAACAATTTCGCCTCAAAATGGCAAAAAATTGCAATACCCCCCCAAAGGGACAATTTCGCTTCAAAATGGCCAAAAGTTGCAATACCCCCCCAAAGGAACAATTTCGCCTCAAAATGCCGAAAAGTTGCAATACCCCCCCAAAGGAACAATTTCGCTTCAAAATGGCCAAAAGTTGCAATACCCCCCCAAAGGAACAATTTCGCCTCAAAATGAAAAAAAAATTGCAATACCCCCCCAAAGGAACAATTTCGCTTCAAAATGCCGAAAAGTCGCAATACCCCCCCAAAGGAACAATTTCGCCTCAAAATGGCAAAAAATTGCAATACCCCCCAAAGGAACAATTTCGCTTCAAAATGGCCAAAAGTTGCAATACCCCCCCAAAGGAACAATTTCGCCTCAAAATGAAAAAAAAATTGCAATACCTCCCCAAAGGACAATTTCGCTTCAAAATGGCCAAAAGTTGCAATACCCCCCCAAAGGAACAATTTCGCCTCAAAATGGCAAAAAATTGCAATACCCCCCAAAGGAACAATTTCGCTTCAAAATGGCCAAAAGTTGCAATACCCCCCCAAAGGAACAATTTCGCCTCAAAATGCCGAAAAGTTGCAATACCCCCCCAAAGGAACAATTTCGCTTCAAAATGGCCAAAAGTTGCAATACCCCCCCAAAGGAACAATTTCGCCTCAAAATGCCGAAAAGTTGCAATACCCCCCCAAAGGAACAATTTCGCTTCAAAATGGCCAAAAGTTGCAATACCCCCCCAAAGGAACAATTTCGCCTCAAAATGCCGAAAAGTTGCAATACCCCCGAAAGGAACAATTTCGCTTCAAAATGGGCAAAAGTTGCAATACCCCCCCAAAGGAACAATTTCGCCTCAAAATGCCGAAAAGTTGCAATACCCCCCCAAAGGAACAATTTCGCTTCAAAATGGCCAAAAGTTGCAATACCCCCCCAAAGGAACAATTTCGCCTCAAAATGAAAAAAAAATTGCAATACCCCCCCAAAGGAACAATTTCGCTTCAAAATGGCCAAAAGTTGCAATACCCCCCCCAAAGGAACAATTTCGCCTCAAAATGAAAAAAAAATTGCAATACCTCCCCAAAGGAACAATTTCGCTTCAAAATGGCCAAAAGTTGCAATACCCCCCCAAAGGAACAATTTCGCCTCAAAATGGCAAAAAATTGCAATACCCCCCCAAAGGAACAATTTCGCTTAAAAATGCCGAAAAGTTGCAATACCCCCCGAAAAGAACAATTTCACTTCAAAATGGCCAAAAGTTGCAATACCCCCCCAAAGGAACAATTTCGCCTCAAAATGGAAAAAAATTGCAATGCCCCCCCAAAGGAACAATTTCGCTTCAAAATGGCCAAAAGTTGCAATACCCCCCCAAAGGAACAATTTCGCCTCAAAATGCCGCAAAGTTTCAATACCCCCCCAAAGGAACAATTTCGCTTCAAAATGGCCAAAAGTTGAAATACCCCCCCAAAGGAACAATTTCGCCTCAAAAGGAAAAAAAAATTGCAATACCCCCCCAAAGGAACAATTTCGCTTCAAAATGCCGAAAAGTTGCAATACCCCCCCCCAAAGGTACAACTTCGCTTCAAAATGGCCAAAAGTTGCAATACCCCCCCAAAAGAACAATTTCGCCTCAAAATGGCAAAAAATTGCAATACCCCCCCAAAGGAACAATTTCGCTTCAAAATGGCCAAAAGTTGCAATACCCCCCCAAAGGAACAATTTCGCCTCAAAATGGCAAAAAATTGCAATACCCCCCCAAAGGAACAATTTCGCTTCAAAATGGCCAAAAGTTGCAATACCCCCCCAAAGGAACAATTTCGCCTCAAAATGGCAAAAAATTGCAATACCCTTCAAAGGAACAATTTCGCTTCAAAAATCCGAAAAGTTGCAATACCCCCTGAAAGGAACAATTTCGCCTCAAAATGGAAAAAAAATTGCAATACCCCCCAAAGGAACAATTTCGTCTCAAAATGCTGAAAAGTTGCAATACCCCCCGAAAGGAACAATTTCGCTTCAAAATGGCCAAAAGTTGCAATACCCCCCCAAAGGAACAATTTCGCCTCAAAATGGTTAAAAATTGCAATACCCCCCCAAAGGAACAATTTCGCTTCAATATGGCCAAAAGTTGCAATACCCCCCCAAAGGAACAATTTCGCCTCAAAATGGCAAAAAATTGCAATACCCCCCAAAGGAACAATTTCGCTTCAAAATGGCCAAAAGTTGCAATACCCCCAAAGGAACAATTTCGCCTCAAAGAGGCAAAAAATTGCAATACCCCCCCAAAGGAACAATTTCACCTCAAAATGCCGAAAAGTTGCAATACCCCCCCAAAGGAACAATTTCGCTTCAAAATGGCCAAAAGTTGCAATACCCCCCAAAGGAACAATTTCGCCTCAAAATGCCGAAAAGTTGCAATACCCCCCGAAAGGAACAATTTCGCTTCAAAATGGCCAAAAGTTGCAATACCCCCCCAAAGGAACAATTTCGCCTCAAAATGGCAAAAAATTGCAATACCCCCCCAAAGGAACAATTTCGCCTCAAAATGCCGTAAAGTTGCAATACCCCCCCAAAGGAACAATTTCGCTTCAAAATGGCCAAAAGTTGCAAAACCCCCCCAAAGGAACAATTTCGCCTCAAAATGGCAAAAAATTGCAATACCCCCCCAAAGGAACAATTTCGCTTCAAAATGGCCAAAAGTTGCAATACCCCCCCAAAGGAACAATTTCGCCTCAAAATGGCAAAAAATTGCAATACCCCCCAAAGGAACAATTTCGCTTCAAAAATCCGAAAAGTTGCAATACCCCCTGAAAGGAACAATTTCGCCTCAAAATGGAAAAAAAATTGCAATACCCCCCAAAGGAACAATTTCGTCTCAAAATGCTGAAAAGTTGCAATACCCCCCGAAAGGAACAATTTCGCTTCAAAATGGCCAAAAGTTGCAATACCCCCCCAAAGGAACAATTTCGCCTCAAAATGGTTAAAAATTGCAATACCCCCCCAAAGGAACAATTTCGCTTCAATATGGCCAAAAGTTGCAATACCCCCCCAAAGGAACAATTTCGCCTCAAAATGGCAAAAAATTGCAATACCCCCCAAAGGAACAATTTCGCTTCAAAATGGCCAAAAGTTGCAATACCCCCCAAAGGAACAATTTCGCCTCAAAATGGCAAAAAATTGCAATACCCCCCCAAAGGAACAATTTCGCCTCAAAATGCCGAAAAGTTGCAATACCCCCCCAAAGGAACAATTTCGCTTCAAAATGGCCAAAAGTTGCAATACTACCCCAAAGGAACAATTTCGCCTCAAAATGCCGAAGAGTTGCAATACCCCCCGAAAGGAACAATTTCGCTTCAAAATGGCCAAAAGTTGCAATACCCCCCCAAAGGAACAATTTCGCCTCAAAATGGCAAAAAATTGCAATACCCCCCCAAAGGAACAATTTCGCCTCAAAATGCCGAAAAGTTGCAATACCCCCCCAAAGGAACAATTTCGCTTCAAAATGGCCAAAAGTTGCAATACCCCCCCAAAGGAACAATTTCGCCTCAAAATGCCGAAAAGTTGCAATACCCCCCGAAAGGAACAATTTCGCTTCAAAATGGCCAAAAGTTGCAATACCCCCCAAAGGAACAATTTCGCTTCAAAATGGCCAAAAGTTGCAATACCCCCCCAAAGGAACAATTTCGCCTCAAAATGAAAAAAAAATTGCAATACCCCCCCAAAGGAACAATTTTGCTTCAAAATGCCGAAAAGTCGCAATACCCCCCCAAAGGAACAATTTCGCCTCAAAATGGCAAAAAATTGCAATACCCCCCCCAAAGGAACAATTTCGCTTCAAAATGGCCAAAAGTTGCAATACCCCCCCAAAGGAACAATTTCGCCTCAAAATGAAAAAAAATTGCAATACCTCCCCAAAGGAACAATTTCGCTTCAAAATGGCCAAAAGTTGCAATACCCCCCCAAAGGAACAATTTCGCCTCAAAATGGAAAAAAAATTGCAATACCCCCCAAAGGAACAATTTCGCCTCAAAATGCCGAAAAGTTGCAATACCCCCCGAAAGGAACAATTTCGCTTCAAAATGGCCAAAAGTGGCAATACCCCCCCAAAGGAACAATTTCGCATCAAAATGGCAAAAAATTGCAATTATCCACCAAAGGAACAATTTCGCCTCAAAATACCGAAAAGTTGCAATACCCCCCAAAGGAACAATTTCGCTTCAAAATGGCCAAAAGTTGCAATACCCCCCCAAAGGAACAATTTCGCCTCAAAATGGAAAAAAAATTGCAATACCCCCCAAAGGAACAATTTCGCCTCAAAATGCCGAAAAGTTGCAATACCCCCCGAAAGGAACAATTTCGCTTCAAAATGGCCAAAAGTTGCAATACCCCCCCAAAGGAACAATTTCGCATCAAAATGGCAAAAAATTGCAATTATCCACCAAAGGAACAATTTCGCCTCAAAATACCGAAAAGTTGCAATACCCCCCAAAGGAACAATTTCGCTTCAAAATGGCCAAAAGTTGCAATACCCCCCCAAAGAAACAATTTCGCCTCAAAATGCCGAAAAGTTGCAATACCCCCCGAAAGGAACAATTTCGCTTCAAAATGGCCAAAAGTTGCAATACCCCCCCAAAGGAACAATTTTGCCTCAAAATGGCAAAAAATTGCAATACCCCCCCAAAGGAACAATTTCGCCTCAAAATGCCGAAAAGTTGCAATACTCCCCAAAGGAACAATTTCGCTTCAAAATGGCCAAAAGTTGCAATACCCCCCCAAAGGAACAATTTCGCCTCAAAATGGCAAAAAATTGCAATGCCCCCCCAAAGGAACAATTTCGCTTCAAAATGGCCAAAAGTTGCAATACCCCCCCAAAGGAACAATTTCGCCTCAAAATGCCGCAAAGTTGCAATACCCCCCCAAAGGAACAATTTCGCTTCAAAATGGCCAAAAGTTGCAATACCCCCCCAAAAGGAACAATTTCGCCTCAAAAGGAAAAAAAAATTGCAATACCCCCCCAAAGGAACAATTTCGCTTCAAAATGCCGAAAAGTTGCAATACCCCCCCCAAAGGTACAACTTCGCTTCAAAATGGCCAAAAGTTGCAATACCCCCCCAAAAGAACAATTTCGCCTCAAAATGGCAAAAAATTGCAATACCCTCCCAAAGGAACAATTTCGCTTCAAAATGGCCAAAAGTTGCATAACCCCCCCAAAGGAACAATTTCGCCTCAAAATGGCAAAAAATTGCAGTACCCCCCAAAGGAACAATTTCGCCTCAAAATGGCAAAAAATTGCAATACCCCCCCAAAGGAACAATTTCGCTTCAAAATGCTGAAAAGTTTCAATACCCCCCGAAAGGAACAATTTCGCCTCAAAATGGAAAAAAAATTGCAATACCCCCCAAAGGAACAATTTCGTCTCAAAATGCTGAAAAGTTGCAATACCCCCCGAAAGGAACAATTTCGCTTCAAAATGGCCAAAAGTTGCAATACCCCCCCAAAGGAACAATTTCGCCTCAAAATGGTTAAAAATTGCAATACCCCCCCAAAGGAACAATTTCGCTTCAATATGGCCAAAAGTTGCAATACCCCCCCAAAGGAACAATTTCGCCTCAAAATGGCAAAAAATTGCAATACCCCCCAAAGGAACAATTTCGCTTCAAAATGGCCAAAAGTTGCAATACCCCCAAAGGAACAATTTCGCCTCAAAATGGCAAAAAATTGCAATACCCCCCAAAGGAACAATTTCACCTCAAAATGCCGAAAAGTTGCAATACCCCCCCAAAGGAACAATTTCGCTTCAAAATGGCCAAAAGTTGCAATACCCCCCCAAAGGAACAATTTCGCCTCAAAATGCCGAAAAGTTGCAATACCCCCCGAAAGGAACAATTTCGCTTCAAAATGGCCAAAAGTTGCAATACCCCCCCAAAGGAACAATTTCGCCTCAAAATGGCAAAAAATTGCAATACCCCCCAAAGGAACAATTTCGCCTCAAAATGCCGAAAAGTTGCAATACCCCCCCAAAGGAACAATTTCGCTTCAAAATGGCCAAAAGTTGCAATACCCCCCCAAAGGAACAATTTCGCCTCAAAATGGCAAAAAATTGCAATACCCCCCAAAGGAACAATTTCCTTCAAAATGGCCAAAAGTTGCAATACCCCCCCAAAGGAACAATTTCGCCTCAAAATGGCAAAAAATTGCAATACCCCCCCCAAAGGAACAATTTCGCTTCAAAATGGCCAAAAGTTGCAATACCCCCCCAAAGGAACAATTTCGCCTCAAAATGGCAAAAAATTGCAATACCCCCCAAAGGAAAAATTTCGCTTCAAAAATCCGAAAAGTTGCAATACCCCCTGAAAGGAACAATTTCGCCTCAAAATGGAAAAAAAATTGCAATACCCCCCAAAGGAACAATTTCGTCTCAAAATGCTGAAAAGTTGCAATACCCCCCGAAAGGAACAATTTCGCTTCAAAATGGCCAAAAGTTGCAATACCCCCCCAAAGGAACAATTTCGCCTCAAAATGGTTAAAAATTGCAATACCCCCCCAAAGGAACAATTTCGCTTCAATATGGCCAAAAGTTGCAATACCCCCCCAAAGGAACAATTTCGCCTCAAAATGGCAAAAAATTGCAATACCCCCCAAAGGAACAATTTCGCTTCAAAATGGCCAAAAGTTGCAATACCCCCCAAAGGAACAATTTCGCCTCAAAATGGCAAAAAATTGCAATACCCCCCCAAAGGAACAATTTCGCCTCAAAATGCCGAAAAGTTGCAATACCCCCCCAAAGGAACAATTTCGCTTCAAAATGGCCAAAAGTTGCAATACTACCCCAAAGGAACAATTTCGCCTCAAAATGCCGAAAAGTTGCAATACCCCCCGAAAGGAACAATTTCGCTTCAAAATGGCCAAAAGTTGCAATACCCCCCCAAAGGAACAATTTCGCCTCAAAATGGCAAAAAATTGCAATACCCCCCCAAAGGAACAATTTCGCCTCAAAATGCCGAAAAGTTGCAATACCCCCCCAAAGGAACAATTTCGCTTCAAAATGGCCAAAAGTTGCAATACCCCCCCAAAGGAACAATTTCGCCTCAAAATGCCGAAAAGTTGCAATACCCCCCGAAAGGAACAATTTCGCTTCAAAATGGCCAAAAGTTGCAATACCCCCCCAAAGGAACAATTTCGCTTCAAAATGGCCAAAAGTTGCAATACCCCCCCAAAGGAACAATTTCGCCTCAAAATGAAAAAAAAATTGCAATACCCCCCCAAGGAACAATTTCGCTTCAAAATGCCGAAAAGTCGCAATACCCCCCCAAAGGAACAATTTCGCCTCAAAATGGCAAAAAATTGCAATATCCCCCCCAAAGGAACAATTTCGCTTCAAAATGGCCAAAAGTTGCAATACCCCCCCCAAAGGAACAATTTCGCCTCAAAATTAAAAAAAATTGCAATACCTCCCCAAAGGAACAATTTCGCTTCAAAATGGCCAAAAGTTGCAATACCCCCCCAAAGGAACAATTTCGCCTCAAAATGGAAAAAAAATTGCAATACCCCCAAAGGAACAATTTCGCCTCAAAATGCCGAAAAGTTGCAATACCCCCCGAAAGGAACAATTTCGCTTCAAAATGGCCCTAGAGGTGGGGAGACAAAAGGCGCAAATAGGGTCTTATCCGGTAAACCAGAAATGACGGAAAGTTATGGTAACACTCACCTGATCAGGTTGTGCCAGTCACAACTCCTGAAATCGCATGTGAGTGTCAGCTTGGTTAGAAAGCAGCGGCCCCGTGAAACAGCAAAAATCATATATGAAAATAGTAAAACGGGTTTTAGCCGCGCTAAAAAACCACTGGTTCAGGATTAATGAAGAAGTTTCTTTTTTATTATTACAGCATTTCCAACGCGTTTCAGAGACTGGAACCGTCTCCTTCCTCAGGAAAAAAAGAAATCATGCAGCTGTCTAACAGTCAAGTGTTATAAAGGAGGATAAAGACTGCCACGTTGACAGCCATGACGTCATCCACCCACTCTGTTTGCAGGGCAATGACTCATAGGCACGTGGAGAACATACAAAAAAATCACAATTAAATACAACAAAATATTGTAAAACACAAATTACTGCATGCGATAAAAATAAACATTAATAAAAGGTTTTTTTAAAACAAGTTTTTCGTGGTCCATTTTTGACAAATAGAATTTAAGATTTACAGGGAAAATTCATAAAACAGGGGGTTAAAATGAAAATGGAGAGGTACGAACCTATGGACAAATACTAGTATGCACAGGGATTAAACCACCAAACCATTCCTCCAAATGCATCTGGTGGGCTTGGTGGAAAAGGGGATGGAATATCATGAAATAGCACAAAGAGAACAGTTAATAAAGGCAGACGCCCTTAAAAAATGTGAAAATTTAATGAATTTCTATGTAAATATGAACTGTAGAATTGTGCAAGTACAAAAACGTGATAAATGTTAGATCCATTTACTGTATCAAGCTTTCCTGCTTGGAAGGGTCAAAGTGAAGAATTTGAAACATAGAGAGGCTGATGTGAAAGAATCTGACATAAAATGGAAAGAAACCGCATCTATAGCAGGAAGCAAGTGCCAGTGGTGACGGGGTGAAATGAGTTCAGACCGTGGGAAAGAAACAAACTGCGCAAGCGCATGGAAAGGATATAGCCTTGCCGGGGTGACGAAAGTTCAGACCGCAAGGAAATGTGCTCAGTGGCACAGAGTGGAGGGTGAATATACAGGTGAAAGTGCACTGTGCAAGGATGAAGGGTGTTCGTGGCTAATGATTAAACCGATACAATTGTCGGGATGACTGATGGATACCAAATAGGGGTGAAATACTTGTGAAATTAAAACACTCCAAAGAAAGGGTATTACACCAAGATAATGAAAAAAATGGATATCATACGGGGATGAGGAGTACATGGAGCTAGCGGTAATACCGGCATTTCTATAAAGGAGAGGAACCAGGAGGGCCAAATGTGTTTATAAATGTTAAAAAATATATTAAGAATAATAAAATGTATTAAATATAAAGATAATAACAAGGCATCCATTAATACCAATTATTATTATCTTTTGGATTTATTAGAAAGGGAAAGTATACAATATTAGTAGATTAATACTTTAAAATTGGAGTGAAAACACGCTGGAAAAAATGAAACTAGCGAATCATAAACATGTGTTGAAGATGTAAAAATTACAAATAACGTGCCAAAGCACTGTAGAGGATAAAGTCCCCTTTACTCATGAGAAAGGATGTTTATCTCTTTTTTTACATTATAACATAGCCATTCACAAAACTGCACCATAACAAATTTTTAAAATTATAAAAGATCCTACCCGTAGGTATGAATTACAAATACCTAGGGGCGGCTTGCATTGCCAGGGCTGTAAAAAGACTAAAATAGACCATAAAACACTGATTTTAAAATAGGCTAGAGGACACTAACAACGGACATAAAAGTATTGAACAGCACATTGACATAGATATAAATTAATAAAATAAATCGGAGACTTCATTAAGGCCAAAGGGTTTCAGGGTATTTAATTTATAAATCCAGAAAGTCTCTTTCCTGCTGAGGGTTTCAGCCCTATTGTGTACAGCAGGGTCAATTTGTTCAATTGGTGTAATTTTAAAATCAGGATTTTTATTATGCTGTAAAACACAATGTTTAGAAAGGCCATGTAGAAGGAAGCCCGTTTTTATATTGTGGCGATGCGAATTTAATCTGTTGTGCAGTGCTTGGCTCGTTCTACCCACATACTGTTTGCCGCATATACAATCAACCAGATAAATAACAAAATTTGATTGGCATGTCAAATGATTCTTTATCTTAAAAAATTCCTTCCCATTGGATGCACAAAAAGAAGTTCTCCCATGGTAAATGGTTTTACAACACAAGCAATTCCTAGAGCCGCATCTAAATACACCCACTGGGGCTGAAAAAAAGTTTTTTGTGGTGGGCTTAGTCCTTAGTTTGCTAGGTGCTAATATATTTTTGATAGTGGGTGCTCGTCTGAATGTCACACCCGGGGAGGGAGGAAGTATAGGACTCAGGATGGGGTCATTCTGTAGGATCTCCCAATGTTTGGCCAGGATATTTTTAATCGACATATTGTCACTACTAAAGGTAGTGATAAGGTTCAGGCTGAAATCCTGCTTGGCCTTTTTTCTAACACAATCATTGGTGAGAGTGTTTTTATCATTTCTTTGCTCAATGGGGGGCAAACTTGAACGGGTCTTAATGAGGTCTATTTGTTTTAGTTTAGATGATTCTTGATAAGCCCTCCGAATAAGAGGTTTGGGGTATCCTTTTTCCTCAAAACGTTGTTTCAATATAACCACCTGATCATTAAAATCATTGTCCTGAGTACAGTTCCTCCTGATTCTTTTATACTGGTTTAGGGGGATATTCTGCAGCCATTTATTGTTATGCTCACTATTGTAGTCAATGTAGCTATTAGCATCAACCTTTTTGAAATGGGTCTTAGTGACAATCTTGTGGTCCTGGTGGAAAATGACCAAATCTAAAAAGTGTATGCTATCATGGCATACTGATGAAGTGAAGTTAAGACCCCAATCGTTGCTGTTAAGGTCATCAAGGAGAACTGTGATGTTAGAATAGCTGCTGTCCCAGATGATAAACAGGTCGTCTATGAACCTTTTATAAAGGACAATCCCCTCTTTATGTCGGCCACCCGTGATGTAAATCATTTCAAAAATCCCCATAAATAAATTTGCATAGGAACATGCAGCCTTCGATCCCATGGCCGTTCCGAGTCGCTGATGGTATATTATATTATTGAAAGTAAAATAATTATTATGAAGAATAAAATTCATGCCTTCCAGAATAAACCTCCTTTGTATAAGTGGAATATTAACATCATTTTCCAGGAATTGGGAAATACAGAACAAGCCAAGGTGATGCTGTATATTTGAGTATAAAGAAGCCACATCTATGGTTACAAACACGTAAGAATCTTTCCATACAATATCGCTAATATTCTCTATGAGATGAGCAGAGTCCCTGATGTGGCTATTTAATCTTAACACATATGGTTGCAGGAATAGATCCATATAGTTAGCAAGATTGGAAGTCAAAGAGTCAATACCCGCAATTATAGGTCTACCTGGGGGGTTTTGGATGTCTTTGTGAATCTTGGGAAGATGATAAAAAAATGCCATTATTGGATTTTTAATTTGCAGGAATCTCTTTTCAGTGGGATTTAAGATATTATTTCCAATTGCTTTCTGGATGAGCATATTATAGGCAGCAATAGCCTGGTCATATTCCACTCTATCTGCAGTTCTATAGTAGATCGGATCTGACAGAATCCGATGGGCCTCTTTTAGGTAGTCAGTACGGTTTTGGATTACAATTCCACCCCCTTTGTCGGCTGCTCTAATGACTATAGTGTCATTATTTTTTAAGGCTGACAGGGCTTCCCTTTCACGAAAGGATAGATTATATTTAGTTTTCCTTTTTTGATTAATGGCTTCTTTGAGATCTGACAACACCAAATCACAGAACGTTTTTAAAAAATGCCCTTTACTTTGTGTTGGATAGAACCTGGACTTTGGTTTGACTGCCACATGAAGAAATGGGGTATTCTCAGCAGTAGTGGTGGAAGGGATATTGTCACCCTTGAGTAAAAAATGTCTTTTTAGTGTCAGCCTCCTAATGAAGCTTTGAACATCCAAAAAAGTATCAAAATCTTTTGATCTAAATGAGGGGCAAAACGATAGACCTTTATTAAGTACCCTATTTTCTGCTTCACTGAGAGTGTAATTAGAAAGATTAAAAATATTATTGGTGTCCCTAGTAGAATTATTATAATGATCAGCAGATAGTACGGCGTTGGTGTCTAGATCGCCTTTAATAATAGTAGTATTTAAGTGGCCCTTTTTTCTTTTTTGTTTAGACTTGAGCCCTGCTCTTGTTCCTCTATGGTACTTTTTCTTTTCTTGGTGGATGGTTTTGGGGTTAAAAAATCCGTTATTAGATTAGTTTTTGGGAATTTGGCCGATGGGAGGAAAGGGACAAGTGGAGCGGTCATTTTGGTGTTGTCAATAATAATTTTCTCTGTGCCCAGAGAAGTGACAGGTGTAATATTGGAAACCTGCGAAGGGGGAATTTGATCCTCATGAATGGACAGGTTCAGAAGATCAATGAAGTCGATCTCCTGGTTTTTGTCAGCCGGCGGTAGGGGGGACTCTAACTCCAGTCGGGCTCTTTCTTTCCTGATTTTATCAATTTGTAATCTAATCCTGGCTAAGTGGGCTCTGGTTTCTTCAGGATTAGTTGGAGCTGGTGGTGTTCCCGTGATTAACACCGTGCCTCCAGACGTGGAAGGGAGGGCAACATCTGGATTTAAATTACAACTGACAGAGTTTGTCTGCAGAAAAACTTCATCCACCAGTTTGTCAATGTGATCTGGAGGTTTAGAAGGCGCACAAAGAGTTGCGATTGAACCATTAATTATGTCCTGCTGCAGTATTAGATTTTTGACTTATCTTGGTGGGTGTGAATATTGGAACTCACTCTATCATTTTTATCATTTTTGTCAGTTCTATGGAACCTGCTATTAACATAGCTTTTCTTACTGAAATTATTGTAACTCGTGGAACTGTGCCTCCTGAAGCTATTATTTCTCGGGGGAGGAGGGGCAGTTGCTCCAGGGGTGGCAGAGTTGACCTGATGTCTCTCATACCTGTCCCTCTGCAGCTTTTTGGATTTTCTGATAATCGTGTCATGTTCAAGTTGCAAAAGCCGGGTATTAATCCCTGAATTCAGATTCCTGAATTCTGGGTGTAAAGAAAAAACGGAAAGTTCATCATACAGTTCAGCAATCCTAGCCATGGAGGCTGTGGCTATATTAGTCCTCTTTTCATATAAGCATGATAACATACCTTGCATGCACATGGTGAAGAGCTTGTCCCATTTGACCGTAAAGTCCAGATCCTGCGGGAAAGGTGAAGTTTTTTGGATTTGAAGTCCTTTAGGACATAGTTTTTCGTCCATATAAATGGACAGGAATCTCGCATCCAAGCTGTAGTGTAATTCCTCTTTCAAATGATCCTCCAGGGAATGAAAGAGTTTCCTCATTTGGGTAGTATCCTCCTCAGAGAAAATGATTCCTGAGTCCATATCAATATCAGGGTTAGGTCCATCCTGGGAACCGACAGTCTGAAGTATAAGCCTTTCTCTGGACGATAGGCGGTTATTGTAATAATCCATGTTACTTGTGGATGGTGGGAGATGGAGGAGCCCTCTGCTGCCGGTGTCCCCAAGGAGATGAGGTCTGAAGGCCTGATCTCTTTGTCCGAGAACTATACAGGTGCTAGAGGTGGGGAGACAAAAGGCGCAAATAGGGTCTTATCCGGTAAACCAGAAATGACGGAAAGTTATGGTAACACTCACCTGATCAGGTTGTGCCAGTCACAACTCCTGAAATCGCATGTGAGTGTCAGCTTGGTTAGAAAGCAGCGGCCCCGTGAAACAGCAAAAATCATATATGAAAATAGAAAAACGGGTTTTAGCCGCGCTAAAAAACCACTGGTGCAGGATTAATGAAGAAGTTTCTTTTTTATTATTACAGCATTTCCAACGCGTTTCAGAGACTGGAACCGTCTCCTTCCTCAGGGAAAAAAGAAATCATGCAGCTGTCTAACAGTCAAGTGTTATAAAGGAGGATAAAGACTGCCACGTTGACAGCCATGACGTCATCCACCCACTCTGTTTGCAGGGCAATGACTCATAGGCACGTGGAGAACATACAAAAAAATCACAATTAAATACAACAAAATATTGTAAAACACAAATTACTGCATGCGATAAAAATAAACATTAATAAAAGGTTTTTTTAAAACAAGTTTTTCGTGGTCCATTTTTGACAAATAGAATTTAAGATTTACAGGGAAAATTCATAAAACAGGGGGTTAAAATGAAAATGGAGAGGTACGAACCTATGGACAAATACTAGTATGCACAGAGATTAAACCACCAAACCATTCCTCCAAATGCATCTGGTGGGCTTGGTGGAAAAGGGGATGGAATATCATGAAATAGCACAAAGAGAACAGTTAATAAAGGCAGACGCCCTTAAAAAATGTGAAAATGTAATGAATTTCTATGTAAATATGAACTGTAGAATTGTGCAAGTACAAAAACGTGATAAATGTTAGATCCATTTACTGTATCAAGCTTTCCTGCTTGGAAGGGTCAAAGTGAAGAATTTGAAACATAGAGAGGCTGATGTGAAAGAATCTGACATAAAATGGAAAGAAACCGCATCTATAGCAGGAAGCAAGTGCCAGTGGTGACGGGGTGAAATGAGTTCAGACCGTGGGAAAGAAACAAACTGCGCAAGCGCATGGAAAGGATATAGCCTTGCCGGGGTGACGAAAGTTCAGACCGCAAGGAAATGTGCTCAGTGGCACAGAGTGGAGGGTGAATATACAGGTGAAAGTGCACTGTGCAAGGATGAAGGGTGTTCGTGGCTAATGATTAAACCGATACAATTGTCGGGATGACTGATGGATACCAAATAGGGGTGAAATACTTGTGAAATTAAAACACTCCAAAGAAAGGTTTAATCATTAGCCACGAACACCCTTCATCCTTGCACAGTCCTTGCGATCTGAACTTTCGTCACCCCGGCAAGGCTATATCCTTTCCATGCGCTTGCGCAGTTTGTTTCTTTCCCACGGTCTGAACTCATTTCACCCCGTCACCACTGGCACTTGCTTCCTGCTATAGATGCGGTTTCTTTCCATTTTATGTCAGATTCTTTCACATCAGCCTCTCTATGTTTCAAATTCTTCACTTTGACCCTTCCAAGCAGGAAAGCTTGGTACAGTAAATGGATCTAACATTTATCACGTTTTTGTACTTGCACAATTCTACAGTTCATATTTACATAGAAATTCATTAAATTTTCACATTTTGTAAGGGCGTCTGCCTTTATTAACTGTTCTCTTTGTGCTATTTCATGATATTCCATCCCCTTTTCCACCAAGCCCACCAGATGCATTTGGAGGAATGGTTTGGTGGTTTAATCCCTGTGCATACTAGTATTTGTCCATAGGTTCGTACCTCTCCATTTTCATTTTAACCCCCTGTTTTATGAATTTTCCCTGTAAATCTTAAATTCTATTTGTCAAAAATGGACCACGAAAAACTTGTTTTAAAAAAACCTTTTATTAATGTTTATTTTTATCGCATGCAGTAATTTGTGTTTTACAATATTTTGTTGTATTTAATTGTGATTTTTTTGTATGTTCTCCAAGTGCCTATGAGTCATTGCCCTGCAAACAGAGTGGGTGGATGACGTCATGGCTGTCAACGTGGCAGTCTTTATCCTCCTTTATAACACTTGACTGTTAAGGTACCGTCACACTAAGCAACTTACCAGCGATCCCACCAACGATAGGGATCGCTGGTAAGTTGCTAGGAGGTTGCTGGTGAGATGTCACACTGCCACGCTCCAGCGATCCCACCAGCAACCTGACCTGGCAGGGATCGCTAGAGCGTGGCTACACGAGTTGCTGGTGAGCTCACCAGCAACCAGTGACAAGCCCCCAGCGCAGCGTGGAAGATGCTGCGCTTGGTAACTAAGGTAAATATCGGGTAACCAACCCGATATTTACCTTGGTTACCACTGCACGGAGCTACACGTGCAGAGAGCAGGGAGCAGCGCACACTGAGCGCTGGCTCCTTGCTCTCCTAGTTACAGCACACATCGGGTTAATTAACCCGATGTGTGCTGCAGCTAAATGTGCACAGAGCAGGGAGCAGCGCACAATGCTTAGCACTGGCTCCTTGCTCTCCTAGTTACAGCACACATCGGGTTAATTAACCCGATGTGTGCTGCAGCTAAATGTGCACAGAGCAGGGAGCAGCGCACAATGCTTAGTGCTGGCTCCTTGCTCTCCTAGTTACAGCACACATGGGGTTAATTAACCCGATGTGTGCTGCAGCTACATGTGCACAGAGCAGGAGCCGGCACTGACAGTGAGAGCGGGGGAGGCTGGTATCAAAGGTAAATATCGGGTAACCAAGGACAGGGCTTCTTGGTTACCCGATGTTTACATTGGTTACCAGCCTCTACAGAAGCCGGCTCCTGCTGCCTGCACATTTAGTTGTTGCTGTCTCGCTGTCACACACAGCGATCTGTGCTTCACAGCAGGACAGCAACAACTAAAAAATAGCCCAGGACATTCAGCAACAACCAACGACCTCACAGCAGGGGCCAGGTTGTTGCTGGATGTCACACACAGCAACATCGCTAGCAACGTCACAAAAGTTGTTCGTTAGCAGCGATGTTGCTAGCGATGTTGCTTAGTGTGACAGGGCCTTTAGACAGCTGCATGATTTCTTTTTTCCCTGAGGAAGGAGACGGTTCCAGTCTCTGAAACGCGTTGGAAATGCTGTAATAATAAAAAAGAAACTTCTTCATTAATCCTGCACCAGTGGTTTTTTAGCGCGGCTAAAACCCGTTTTTCTATTTTCATATATGATTTTTGCTTCAAAATGGCCAAAAGTTGCAATACTCCCCAAAGGAACAATTTCGCTTCAAAATGGCCAAAAGTTGCAATACCCCCCCAAAGGAACAATTTCGCCTCAAAATGGCAAAAAATTGCAATGCCCCCCCAAAGGAACAATTTCGCTTCAAAATGGCCAAAAGTTGCAATACCCCCCCAAAGGAACAATTTCGCCTCAAAATGCCGCAAAGTTGCAATACCCCCCCAAAGGAACAATTTCGCTTCAAAATGGCCAAAAGTTGCAATACCCCCCCAAAGGAACAATTTCGCCTCAAAAGGAAAAAAAAATTGCAATACCCCCCCAAAGGAACAATTTCGCTTCAAAATGCCGAAAAGTTGCAATACCCCCCCCAAAGGTACAACTTCGCTTCAAAATGGCCAAAAGTTGCAATACCCCCCCAAAAGAACAATTTCGCCTCAAAATGGCAAAAAATTGCAATACCCCCCCAAAGGAACAATTTCGCTTCAAAATGGCCAAAAGTTGCAATACCCCCCAAAGGAACAATTTCGCCTCAAAATGGCAAAAATTTGCAATACCCCCCAAAGGAACAATTTCGCTTCAAAAAACCGAAAAGTTGCAATACCCCCTGAAAGGAACAATTTCGCCTCAAAATGGAAAAAAAATTGCAATACCCCCCAAAGGAACAATTTCGTCTCAAAATGCTGAAAAGTTGCAATACCCCCCGAAAGGAACAATTTCGCTTCAAAATGGCCAAAAGTTGCAATACCCCCCCAAAGGAACAATTTCGCCTCAAAATGGTTAAAAATTGCAATACCCCCCCAAAGGAACAATTTCGCTTCAATATGGCCAAAAGTTGCAATACCCCCAAAGGAACAATTTCGCCTCAAAATGGCAAAAAATTGCAATACCCCCCCAAAGGAACAATTTCGCTTCAAAATGGCCAAAAGTTGCAATACCCCCCCAAAGGAACAATTTCGCCTCAAAATGCCGAAAAGTTGCAATACCCCCCGAAAGGAACAATTTCGCTTCAAAATGGCCAAAAGTTGCAATACCCCCCCAAAGGAACAATTTCGCCTCAAAATGGCAAAAAATTGCAATACCCCCCCAAAGGAACAATTTCGCCTCAAAATGCCGAAAAGTTGCAATACCCCCCCAAAGGAACAATTTCGCTTCAAAATGGCCAAAAGTTGCAATACCCCCCCAAAGGAACAATTTCGCCTCAAAATGGCAAAAAATTGCAATACCCCCCCAAAGGAACAAGTTCGCTTCAAAATGGCCAAAAGTTGCAATACCCCCCCAAAGGAACAATTTCGCCTCAAAATGGCAAAAAATTGCAATACCCCCCCAAAGGAACAATTTCGCTTCAAAATGGCCAAAAGTTGCAATACCCCCCCAAAGGAACAATTTCGCCTCAAAATGGCAAAAAATTGCAATACCCCCCAAAGGAACAATTTCGCTTCAAAAATCCGAAAAGTTGCAATACCCCCTGAAAGGAACAATTTCGCCTCAAAATGGAAAAAAAATTGCAATACCCCCCAAAGGAACAATTTCGTCTCAAAATGCTGAAAAGTTGCAATACCCCCCCAAAGGAACAATTTCGCCTCAAAATGGTTAAAAATTGCAATACCCCCCCAAAGGAACAATTTCGCTTCAATATGGCCAAAAGTTGCAATACCCCCCCAAAGGAACAATTTCGCCTCAAAATGGCAAAAAATTGCAATACCCCCCAAAGGAACAATTTCGCTTCAAAATGGCCAAAAGTTGCAATACCCCCAAAAGGAACAATTTCGCCTCAAAATGGCAAAAAATTGCAATACCCCCCCAAAGGAACAATTTCGCCTCAAAATGCCGAAAAGTTGCAATACCCCCCCAAAGGAACAATTTTGCTTCAAAATGGCCAAAAGTTGCAATACCCCCCCAAAGGAACAATTTCGCCTCAAAATGCCGAAAAGTTGCAATACCCCCCGAAAGGAACAATTTCGCTTCAAAATGGCCAAAAGTTGCAATACCCCCCCAAAGGAACAATTTCGCCTCAAAATGGCAAAAAATTGCAATACCCCCCCAAAGGAACAATTTCGCCTCAAAATGGCCAAAAGTTGCAATACCCCCCCAAAGGAACAATTTCGCCTCAAAATGCCGAAAAGTTGCAATACCCCCCCAAAGGAACAATTCGCTTCAAAATGGCCAAAAGTTGCAATACCCCCCCAAAGGAACAATTTCGCCTCAAAATGGCAAAAAATTGCAATACCCCCCCAAAGGAACAATTTCGCTTCAAAATGGCCAAAAGTTGCAATACCCCCCCAAAGGAACAATTTCGCCTCAAAATGCCGAAAAGTTGCAATACCCCCGAAAGGAACAATTTCGCTTCAAAATGGCCAAAAGTTGCAATACCCCCCCAAAGGAACAATTTCGCCTCAAAATGGCAAAAAATTGCAATACCCCCCCAAAGGAACAATTTCGCCTCAAAATGCCGAAAAGTTGCAATACCCCCCCAAAGGAACAATTTCGCTTCAAAATAGCCAAAAGTTGCAATACCCCCCCAAAGGAACAATTTCGCCTCAAAATGGCAAAAAATTGCAATACCCCCCCAAAGGAACAATTTCGCTTCAAAATGGCCAAAAGTTGCAATACCCCCCCAAAGGAACAATTTCGCCTCAAAATGCCGAAAAGTTGCAATACCCCCCAAAGGAACAATTTCGCTTCAAAATGGCCAAAAGTTGCAATACCCCCCCAAAGGAACAATTTCGCCTCAAAATGAAAAAAAAATTGCAATACCCCCCCAAAGGAACAATTTCGCTTCAAAATGCCGAAAAGTCGCAATACCCCCCCAAAGGAACAATTTCGCCTCAAAATGGCAAAAAATTGCAATACCCCCCCAAAGGAACAATTTCGCTTCAAAATGGCCAAAAGTTGCAATACCCCCCCAAAGGAACAATTTCGCTTCAAAATGGCAAAAAATTGCAATACCCCCCCAAAGGAACAATTTCGCCTCAAAATGCCGAAAAGTTGCAATACCCCCCAAAGGAACAATTTCGCTTCAAAATGGCCAAAAGTTGCAATACCCCCCCAAAGGAACAATTTTGCCTCAAAATGGCAAAAAATTGCAATACCCCCCAAAGGAACAATTTCGCCTCAAAATGCCGAAAAGTTGCAATACCCCCCAAAGGAACAATTTCGCTTCAAAATGGCCAAAAGTTGCAATACCCCCCCAAAGGAACAATTTCGCCTCAAAATGGCAAAAAATTGCAATGCCCCCCCAAAGGAACAATTTCGCTTCAAAATGGCCAAAAGTTGCAATACCCCCCCAAAGGAACAATTTCGCCTCAAAATGCCGAAAAGTTGCAATACCCCCCCAAAGGAACAATTTCGCTTCAAAATGGCCAAAAGTTGCAATACCCCCCCAAAGGAACAATTTCGCCTCAAAAGGAAAAAAAAATTGCAATACCCCCCCAAAGGAACAATTTCGCTTCAAAATGCCGAAAAGTTGCAATACCCCCCAAAGGTACAACTTCGCTTCAAAATGGCCAAAAGTTGCAATACCCCCCCAAAAGAACAATTTCGCCTCAAAATGGCAAAAAATTGCAATACCTCCCCAAAGGAACAATTTCGCTTCAAAATGGCCAAAAGTTGCTATACCCCCCCAAAGGAACAATTTCGCCTCAAAATGGCAAAAAATTGCAATACCCCCCAAAGGAACAATTTCGCTTCAAAATGGCCAAAAGTTGCAATACCCCCCCAAAGGAACAATTTTGCCTCAAAATGGCAAAAAATTGCAATACCCCCCAAAGGAACAATTTCGCTTCAAAATGGCCAAAAGTTGCAATACCCCCCAAAGGAACAATTTCGCTTCAAAAATCCGAAAAGTTGCAATACCCCCTGAAAGGAACAATTTCGTCTCAAAATGGAAAAAAAATTGCAATACCCCCCAAAGGAACAATTTCGTCTCAAAATGCTGAAAAGTTGCGATACCCCCCGAAAGGAACAATTTCGCCTCAAAATGGTTAAAAATTGCAATACCCCCCCAAAGGAACAATTTCGCTTCAATATGGCCAAAAGTTGCAATACCCCCCCAAAGGAACAATTTCGCCTCAAAATGGCAAAAAATTGCAATACCCCCCAAAGGAACAATTTCGCTTCAAAATTGCCAAAAGTTGCAATACCCCCCAAAGGAACAATTTCGCCTCAAAATGCCGAAAAGTTGCAATACCCCCCCAAAGGAACAATTTCGCTTCAAAATGGCCAAAAGTTTCAATACCCCCCAAAGGAACAATTTCGCCTCAAAATGCCGAAAAGTTGCAATACCCCCCGAAAGGAACAATTTCGCTTCAAAATGGCCAAAAGTTGCAATACCCCCCCAAAGGAACAATTTCGCCTCAAAATGGCAAAAAATTGCAATACCCCCCAAAGGAACAATTTCGCCTCAAAATGCCGAAAAGTTGCAATACCCCCCCAAAGGAACAATTTTGCCTCAAAATGGCAAAAAATTGCAATACCCCCCCAAAGGAACAATTTCGCTTCAAAATGGCCAAAAGTTGCAATACCCCCCCAAAGGAACAATTTCGCCTCAAAATGCCAAAAAATTGCAATACCCCCCCAAAGGAACAATTTCGCCTCAAAATGCCGAAAAGTTGCAATACCCCCCCAAAGGAACAATTTTGCCTCAAAATGGCAAAAAATTACAATACCCCCCCAAAGGAACAATTTCGCTTCAAAATGGCCAAAAGTTGCAATACCCCCCCAAAGGAACAATTTCGCCTCAAAATGGCAAAAAATTGCAATACCCCCCCAAAGGAACAATTTCGCCTCAAAATGGCAAAAAATTGCAATACCCCCCAAAGGAACAATTTCGCTTCAAAAATCCGAAAAGTTGCAATACCCCCTGAAAGGAACAATTTCGCCTCAAAATGGAAAAAAAATTGCAATACCCCCCAAAGGAACAATTTCGTCTCAAAATGCTGAAAAGTTGCAATACCCCCCGAAAGGAACAATTTCGCTTCAAAATGGCCAAAAGTTGCAATACCCCCCCAAAGGAACAATTTCACCTCAAAATGGTTAAAAATTGCAATACCCCCCCAAAGGAACAATTTCGCTTCAATATGGCCAAAAGTTGCAATACCCCCCCAAAGGAACAATTTCGCCTCAAAATGGCAAAAAATTGCAATACCCCCCAAAGGAACAATTTCGCTTCAAAATGGCCAAAAGTTGCAATACCCCCCAAAGGAACAATTTCGCCTCAAAATGGCAAAAAATTGCAATACCCCCCCAAAGGAACAATTTCGCCTCAAAATGCCGAAAAGTTGCAATACCCCCCAAAGGAACAATTTCGCTTCAAAATGGCCAAAAGTTGCAATAACCCCCCAAAGGAACAATTTCGCCTCAAAATGCCGAAAAGTTGCAACACCCCCCGAAAGGAACAATTTCGCTTCAAAATGGCCAAAAGTTGCAATACCCCCCCAAAGGAACAATTTCGCCTCAAAATGGCAAAAAATTGCAATACCCCCCCAAAGGAACAATTTCGCCTCAAAATGCCGAAAAGTTGCAATACCCCCCCAAAGGAACAATTTCGCTTCAAAATGGCCAAAAGTTGCAATACCCCCCCAAAGGAACAATTTCGCCTCAAAATGGCAAAAAATTGCAATACCCCCCCAAAGGAACAATTTCGCTTCAAAATGGCCAAAAGTGTCAATACCCCCCCAAAGGAACAATTTCGCCTCAAAATGCCGAAAAGTTGCAATACCCCCCCAAAAGAACAATTCGCTTCAAAATGGCCAAAAGTTGCAATACCCCCCCAAAGGAACAATTTCGCCTCAAAATGGCAAAAAATTGCAATACCCCCCCAAAGGAACAATTTCGCTTCAAAATGGCCAAAAGTTGCAATACCCCCCCCAAAGGAACAATTTCGCCTCAAAATGAAAAAAATTGCAATACCCCCCCAAAGGAACAATTTCGCTTCAAAATGCCGAAAAGTTGCAATACCCCCCGAAAGGAACAATTTCGCTTCAAAATGGCCAAAATTTGCAATACCCCCCCAAAGGAACAATTTCGCCTCAAAATGAAAAAAAAATTGCAATACCCCCCAAAGGAACAATTTCGCTTCAAAATGGCCAAAAGTTGCAATACCCCCCCAAAGGAACAATTTCGCCTCAAAATGGCAAAAAATTGCAATACCCCCCAAAGGAACAATTTCGCTTCAAAATGCCGAAAAGTTGCAATACCCCCCGAAAGGAACATTTTCGCTTCAAAATGGCCAAAAGTTGCAATACCCCCCCAAAGGAACAATTTCGCCTCAAAATGGCAAAAAATTGCAATACCCCCCAAAGGAACAATTTCGCTTCAAAATGGCCAAAATTTGCAATACCCCCCCCAAAGGAACAATTTCGCCTCAAAATGAAAAAAAATTGCAATACCCCCCCAAAGGAACATTTTCGCTTCAAAATGGCCAAAAGTTGCAATACCCCCCCAAAGGAACAATTTCGACTCAAAATGGCAAAAAATTGCAATACCCCCCAAAGGAACAATTTCGCTTCAAAATGCCGAAAAGTTGCAATACCCCCCGAAAGGAACAATTTCGCTTCAAAATGGCCAAAAGTTGCAATACCCCCCGAAAGGAACAATTTCGCCTCAAAATGGCAAAAAATTGCAATACCCCCCAAAGGAACAATTTCGCCTCAAAATGGCAAAAAATTGCAATACCCCCCCAAAGGAACAATTTCGCCTCAAAATGCTGAAAAGTTGCAATACCTTCCGAAAGGAACAATTTCGCTTCAAAATGGCCAAAAGTTGCAATACCCCCCCAAAGGAACAATTTCGCCTCAAAATGGTTAAAAATTGCAATACCCCCCAAAGGAACAATTTCGCTTCAAAATGGCCAAAAGTTGCAATACCCCCCCAAAGGAAAAATTTCGCCTCAAAATGGCAAAAAATTGCAATACCCCCCCAAAGGAACAATTTCGCCTCAAAATGCCGAAAAGTTGCAATACCCCCCCAAAGGAACAATTTCGCTTCAAAATGGCCGAAAGTTGCAATACCCCCCCAAAGGAACAATTTCGCCTCAAAATGCCGAAAAGTTCTAATACCCCCCGAAAGGAACAATTTCGCTTCAAAATGGCCAAAAGTTGCAATACCCCCCCAAAGGAACAATTTCGCTTCAAAATGGCCAAAAGTTGCAATACCCCCCCAAAGGAACAATTTCGCCTCAAAATGGCAAAAAATTGCAATACCCCCCCAAAGGAACAATTTCGCCTCAAAATGCCGAAAAGTTGCAATACCCCCCCAAAGGAACAATTTCGCTTCAAAATGGCCAAAAGTTGCAATACCCCCCCAAAGGAACAATTTCGCTTCAAAATGGCCAAAAGTTGCAATACCCCCCCAAAGGAACAATTTCGCCTCAAAATGGCAAAAAATTGCAATACCCCCCCAAAGGAACAATTTCGCCTCAAAATGGCAAAAAATTGCAATACCCCCCCAAAGGAACAATTTCGCTTCAAAATGGCCAAAAGTTGCAATACCCCCCCAAAGGAACAATTTCGCTTCAAAATGGCCAAAAGTTGCAATACCCCCCCCCAAAGGAACAATTTCGCCTCAAAATGGCAAAAAATTGCAATACCCCCCCAAAGGAACAATTTCGCCTCAAAATGCCGAAAAGTTGCAATACCCCCCCAAAGGAACAATTTCGCTTCAAAATGGCAAAAAATTGCAATACCCCCCCAAAGGAACAATTTCGCTTCAAAATGGCCAAAATTTGCAATACCCCCCAAAGGAACAATTTCGCCTCAAAATGGCAAAAAATTGCAATACCCCCCAAAGGAACAATTTCGCTTCAAAATGCCGAAAAGTTGCAATACCCCCTGAAAGGAACATTTTCGCTTCAAAATGGCCAAAAGTTGCAATACCCCCCCAAAGGAACAATTTCGCCTCAAAATGGAAAAAAAATTGCAATACCCCCCAAAGGAACAAATTCGCCTCAAAATGCCGAAAAGTTGCAATACCCCCTGAAAGGAACATTTTCGCTTCAAAATGGCCAAAAGTTGCAATACCCCCCCAAAGGAACAATTTCGCCTCAAAATGGAAAAAAAATTGCAATACCCCCCAAAGGAACAAATTCGCCTCAAAATGCCGAAAAGTTGCAATACCCCCCCAAAGGAACAATTTCGCCTCAAAATGGCAAAAAAATTGAAATACCCCCCCCAGAGGAACAATTTCGCCTCAAAATGCTGAAAAGTTGCAATACCCCCCGAAAGGAACAATTTCGCTTCAAAATGGCCAAAAGTTGCAATACCCCCCCAAAGGAACAATTTCGCCTCAAAATGGTTAAAAATTGCAATACCCCCCCAAGGAACAATTTCGCTTCAATATGGCCAAAAGTTGCAATACCCCCCCAAAGGAACAATTTCGCCTCAAAATGGCAAAAAATTGCAATACCCCCCTAAAGGAACAATTTCGCTTCAAAATGGCCAAAAGTTGCAATACCCCCCCAAAGGAACAATTTCGCCTCAAAATGGCAAAAAATTGCAATACCCCCCCAAAGGAACAATTTCGCCTCAAAATGCCGAAAAGTTGCAATACCCCCCCAAAGGAACAATTTCGCTTCAAAATGGCCAAAAGTTGCAATACCCCCCCAAAGGAACAATTTCGCTTCAAAATGGCAAAAAATTGCAATACCCCCCCAAAGGAACAATTTCGCTTCAAAATGGCCAAAAGTTGCAATACCCCCCCAAAGGAACAATTTTGCCTCAAAATGCCGAAAAGTTGCAATACCCCCCGAAAGGAACAATTTCGCCTCAAAATGGCCAAAAATTGTAAAAACCTCCCAAAGGAACAATTTCGCTTCAATATGGCCAAAAGTTGCAATACCCCCCCCAAAGGAACAATTTCGCCTCAAAATGGCAAAAAATTGCAATACCCCCCCAAAGGAACAATTTCGCTTCAAAATGGCCAAAAGTTGCAATACCCCCCCAAAAGAACAAGTTCGCCTCAAAATGGCAAAAAATTGCAATACTCCCCCAAAGGAACAATTTCGCCTCAAAATGCCGAAAAGTTGCAATACCCCCCCAAAGGAACAATTTCGCTTCAAAATGGCCAAAAGTTGCAATACCCCCCCAAAGGAACAATTTCGCCTCAAAATGGCAAAAAATTGCAATACCCCCCCAAAGGAACAATTTCGCTTCAAAATGCCGAAAAGTTGCAATACCCCCGAAAGGAACAATTTCGCCTCAAAATGGCCAAAAATTGTAAAAACCCCCCAAAGGAACAATTTCGCTTCAAAATGGCCAAAAGTTGCAATACCCCCCCAAAGGAACAATTTCGCCTCAAAATGCCGAAAAGTTGCAATACCCCCCAAAGGAACAATTTCGCCTCAAAATGGCAAAAAATTGCAATACCCCCCAAAGGAACAATTTCGCTTCAAAATGGCCAAAAGTTGCAATACCCCCCCAAAGGAACAATTTCGCCTCAAAATGGCAAAAAATTGCAATACCCCCAAAGGAACAATTTCGCCTCAAAATGGCAAAAAATTGCAATACCCCCCCAAAGGAACAATTTCGCTTCAAAATGCTGAAAAGTTGCAATACCCCCCGAAAGGAACAATTTCACTTCAAAATGGCCAAAAGTTGCAATACCCCCTCAAAGGAACAATTTCGCCTCAAAATGGCAAAAAATTGCAATACCCCCCCAAAGGAACAATTTCGCCTCAAAATGCCGAAAAGTTGCAATACCCCCCCAAAGGAACAATTTCGCTTCAAAATGGCAAAAAATTGCAATACCCCCCCAAAGGAACAATTTCGCTTCAAAATGGCCAAAATTTGCAATACCCCCCCAAAGGAACAATTTCGCCTCAAAATGGCAAAAAATTGCAATACCCCCCAAAGGAACAATTTCGCTTCAAAATGCCGAAAAGTTGCAATACCCCCCGAAAGGAACATTTTCGCTTCAAAATGGCCAAAAGTTGCAATACCCCCCCAAAAAAACAATTTCGCCTCAAAATGGAAAAAAAATTGCAATACCCCCCAAAGGAACAATTTCGCCTCAAAATGCCGAAAAGTTGCAATACCCCCCCAAAGGAACAATTTCGCCTCAAAATGGCAAAAAATTGCAATACCCCCCAAAGGAACAATTTCGCTTCAAAATGCTGAAAAGTTGCAATACCCCCCGAAAGGAACAATTTCGCTTCAAAATGGCCAAAAGTTGCAATACCCCCCCAAAGGAACAATTTCGCCTCAAAATGGTTAAAAATTGCAATACCCCCCCAAAGGAACAATTTCGCTTCAATATGGCCAAAAGTTGCAATACCCCCCAAAAGGAACAATTTCGCCTCAAAATGGCAAAAAATTGCAATACCCCCCCAAAGGAACAATTTCGCTTCAAAATGGCCAAAAGTTGCAATACCCCCCCAAAGGAACAATTTCGCTTCAAAATGGCCAAAAGTTGCAATACCCCCCCAAAGGAACAATTTCGCTTCAAAATGGCCAAAAGTTGCAATACCCCCCCAAAGGAACAATTTCGCCTCAAAATGGCAAAAAATTGCAATACCCCCCAAAGGAACATTTTCGCTTTAAAATGGCCAAAAGTTGCAATACCCCCCCAAAGGAACAATTTCGCCTCAAAATGGCAAAAAAATTGAAATACCCCCCCAAAGGAACAATTTCGCCTCAAAATGGTTAAAAATTGCAATACCCCCCCAAAGGAACAATTTCGCTTCAATATGGCCAAAAGTTGCAATACCCCCCCAAAGGAACAATTTCGCCTCAAAATGGCAAAAAATTGCAATACCCCCCCAAAGGAACAATTTCGCTTCAAAATGGCCAAAAGTTGCAATACCCCCCAAAGGAACAATTTCGCCTCAAAATGGCAAAAAATTGCAATACCCCCCCAAAGGAACAATTTCGCCTCAAAATGCCGAAAAGTTGCAATACCCCCCCAAAGGAACAATTTCGCTTCAAAATGGCCAAAAGTTGCAATACCCCCCCAAAGGAACAATTTCGCCTCAAAATGGCAAAAAATTGCAATACCCCCCCCAAAGGAACAATTTCGCTTCAAAATGGCCAAAAGTTGCAATACCCCCCCAAAGGAACAATTTTGCCTCAAAATGCCGAAAAGTTGCAATACCCCCCGAAAGGAACAATTTCGCCTCAAAATGGCCAAAAATTGTAAAAACCTCCCAAAAGGAACAATTTCGCTTCAATATGACGAAAAGTTGCAATACCCCCCAAAAGGAACAATTTCGCCTCAAAATGGCAAAAAATTGCAATACCCCCCCAAAGGAACAATTTCGCTTCAAAATGGCCAAAAGTTGCAATACCCCCCAAAAGAACAATTTCGCCTCAAAAAGGCCAAAAGTTGCAATACCCCCCCAAAGGAACAATTTCGCCTCAAAATGGCAAAAAAATGCAATACCCCCCAAAGGAACAATTTCGCTTCAAAATGGCAAAAAGTTGCAATACCCCCCCAAAGGAACAATTTCGCTTCAAAATGGCCAAAAGTTGCAATACCCCCCCAAAGGAACAATTTCGCCTCAAAATGGCAAAAAAATGCAATACCCCCCAAAGGAACAATTTCGCTTCAAAATGGCAAAAAGTTGCAATACCCCCCCAAAGGAACAATTTCGCTTCAAAATGGCCAAAAGTTGCAATACCCCCCCAAAGGAACAATTTCGCCTCAAAATGGCAAAAAATTGCAATACCCCCCAAAGGAACAATTTCGCCTCAAAATGCCGAAAAGTTGCAATACCCCCCCAAAGGAACAATTTCGCTTCAAAATGGCCAAAAGTTGCAATACCCCCCGAAAGGAACAATTTCGCCTCAAAATGGCCAAAAATTGTAAAAACCCCCCAAAGGAACAATTTCGCTTCAAAATGGCCAAAAGTTGCAATACCCCCCAAAGGAACAATTTCGCCTCAAAATGCCGAAAAGTTGCAATACCCCCCGAAAGGAACAATTTCGCCTCAAAATGGCCAAAAATTGTAAAAACCCCCCAAAGGAACAATTTCGCTTCAATATGGCCAAAAGTTGCAATACCCCCCAAAGGAACAATTTCGCCTCAAAATGGCAAAAAATTGCAATACCCCCCAAAGGAACAATTTCGCTTCAAAATGGCCAAAAGTTGCAATACCCCCCCAAAGGAACAATTTCGCCTCAAAATGGCAAAAAATTGCAATACCCCCCAAAGGAACAATTTCGCCTCAAAATGGCAAAAAATTGCAATACCCCCCCAAAGGAACAATTTCGCTTCAAAATGCTGAAAAGTTGCAATACCCCCCGAAAGGAACAATTTCACTTCAAAATGGCCAAAATTTGCAATACCCCCCCAAAGGAACAATTTCGCCTCAAAATGGTTAAAAATTGCAATACCCCCCAAAGGAACAATTTTGCTTCAAAATGGCCAAAAGTTGCAATACCCCCCCAAGGAACAATTTCGCCTCAAAATGCCGAAAAGTTGCAATACCCCCCCAAAGGAACAATTTCGCTTCAAAATGGCCAAAAGTTGCAATACTCCCCCAAAGGAACAATTTCGCCTCAAAATGGCAAAAAATTGCAATACCCCCCCAAAGGAACAATTTCGCTTCAAAATGGCCAAAAGTTGCAATACCCCCCCAAAGGAACAATTTCGCCTCAAAAAGGCCAAAAGTTGCAATACCCCACCAAAGGAACAATTTCGCCTCAAAATGGCAAAAAAATGCAGAACCCCCCAAAGGAACAATTTCGCCTCAAAATGGCCAAAAGTTGCAATACCCCCCCAAAGGAACAATTTCGCCTCAAAATGGCAAAAAAATGCAATACCCCCCAAAGGAACAATTTCGCTTCAAAATGGCCAAAAGTTGCAATACCCCCCCAAAGGAACAATTTCGCCTCAAAATGGCAAAAAATTGCAATACCCCCCCAAAGGAACAATTTCGCTTCAAAATGGCCAAAAGTTGCAATACCCCCCCAAAGGAACAATTTCGCCTCAAAATGCCGAAAAGTTGCAATACCCCCCGAAAGGAACAATTTCGCCTCAAAATGGCCAAAAATTGTAAAAACCCCCCAAAGGAACAATTTCGCTTCAAAATGGCCAAAAGTTGCAATACCCCCCAAAGGAACAATTTCGCCTCAAAATGCCAAAAAGTTGCAATACCCCCTGAAAGGAACAATTTCGCCTCAAAATGGCCAAAAATTGTAAAAACCCCCCAAAGGAACAATTTCGCTTCAATATGGCCAAAAGTTGCAATACCCCCCCAAAGGAACAATTTCGCCTCAAAATGGCAAAAAATTGCAATACCCCCCAAAGGAACAATTTCGCTTCAAAATGGCCAAAAGTTGCAATACCCCCCCAAAGGAACAATTTCGCCTCAAAATGGCAAAAAATTGCAATACCCCCCAAAGGAACAATTTCGCCTCAAAATGGCAAAAAATTGCAATACCCCCCCAAAGGAACAATTTCGCTTCAAAATGCTGAAAAGTTGCAATACCCCCCGAAAGGAACAATTTCACTTCAAAATGGCCAAAAGTTGCAATACCCCCCCAAAGGAACAATTTCGCCTCAAAATGGTTAAAAATTGCAATACCCCCCAAAGGAACAATTTTGCTTCAAAATGGCCAAAAGTTGCAATACCCCCCAAGGAACAATTTCGCCTCAAAATGCCGAAAACTTGCAATACCCCCCCAAAGGAACAATTTCGCTTCAAAATGGCCAAAAGTTGCAATACCCCCTCAAAGGAACAATTTCGCCTCAAAATGGCAAAAAATTGCAATACCCCCCCAAAGGAACAATTTCGCCTCAAAATGCCGAAAAGTTGCAATACCCCCCCAAAGGAACAATTTCGCCTCAAAATGGCCAAAAGTTGCAATACCCCCCCAAAGGAACAATTTCGCCTCAAAATGGAAAAAAAATTGCAATACCCCCCAAAGGAACAATTTCGCCTCAAAATGCCGAAAAGTTGCAATACCCCCCCAAAGGAACAATTTCGCCTCAAAATGGCAAAAAATTGCAATACCCCCCCAAAGGAACAATTTCGCCTCAAAATGCCGAAAAGTTGCAATACCCCCCCAAAGGAACAATTTCGCTTCAAAATGGCCAAAAGTTGCAATACCCCCCCAAAGGAACAATTTCGCCTCAAAATGGTTAAAAATTGCAATACCCCCCCAAAGGAACAATTTCGCTTCAATATGGCCAAAAGTTGCAATACCCCCCCAAAGGAACAATTTCGCCTCAAAATGGCAAAAAATTGCAATACCCCCCAAAGGAACAATTTCGCTTCAAAATGGCCAAAAGTTTCAATACCCCTCCAAAGGAACAATTTCGCCTCAAAATGGCAAAAAATTGCAATACCCCCCCAAAGGAACAATTTCGCCTCAAAATGCCGAAAAGTTGCAATACCCCCCCAAAGGAACAATTTCGCTTCAAAATGGCCAAAAGTTGCAATACCCCCCCAAAGGAACAATTTCGCCTCAAAATGGCAAAAAATTGCAATACCCCCCCAAAGGAACAATTTCGCCTCAAAATGCCGAAAAGTTGCAATACCCCCCCAAAGGAACAATTTCGCTTCAAAATGGCCAAAAGTTGCAATACCCCCCCAAAGGAACAATTTCGCCTCAAAATGGCAAAAAATTGCAATACCCCCCCAAAGGAACAATTTCGCTTCAAAATGGCCAAAAGTTGCAATACCTCCCCAAAGGAACAATTTCGCCTCAAAATGGCAAAAAATTGCAATACCCCCAAAGGAACAATTTCGCCTCAAAATGCCGAAAAGTTGCAATACCCCCCGAAAGGAACAATTTCGCCTTAAAATGGCCAAAAATTGTAAAAACCCCCCAAAGGAACAATTTCGCTTCAATATGGCCAAAAGTTGCAATACCCCCCCAAAGGAACAATTTCGCCTCAAAATGGCAAAAAATTGCAATACCCCCAAAGGAACAATTTTGCCTCAAAATGGCAAAAAATTGCAATACCCCCCCAAAGGAACAATTTCGCTTCAAAATGCTGAAAAGTTGCAATACCCCCCGAAAGGAACAATTTCACTTCAAAATGGCCAAAAGTTGCAATACCCCCTCAAAGGAACAATTTCGCCTCAAAATGGCAAAAAATTGCAATACCCCCCCAAAGGAACAATTTCGCCTCAAAATGCCGAAAAGTTGCAATACCCCCCCAAAGGAACAATTTCGCTTCAAAATGGCAAAAAATTGCAATACCCCCCCAAAGAAACAATTTCGCTTCAAAATGGCCAAAATTTGCAATACCCCCCCAAAAGGAACAATTTCGCCTCAAAATGGCAAAAAATTGCAATACCCCCCAAAGGAACAATTTCGCTTCAAAATGCCGAAAAGTTGCAATACCCCCCGAAAGGAACATTTTCGCTTCAAAATGGCCAAAAGTTGCAATACCCCCCCAAAAGAACAATTTCGCTTCAAAATGGCCAAAAGTTGCAATACCCCCCCAAAGGAACAATTTCGCCTCAAAATGGCAAAAAATTGCAATACCCCCCAAAGGAACAATTTCGCCTCAAAATGCCGAAAAGTTGCAATACCCCCCCAAAGGAACAATTTCGCTTCAAAATGGCCAAAAGTTGCAATACCCCCCCAAAAGAACAATTTCGCCTCAAAATTGAAAAAAAATTGCAATACCCCCCAAAGGAACAATTTCGCCTCAAAATGCCGAAAAGTTGCAATACCCCCCCAAAGGAACAATTTCGCTTCAAAATGGCCAAAAGTTGCAATACCCCCCCAAAGGAACAATTTCGCCTCAAAATGGCAAAAAAATGCAATACCCCCCAAAGGAACAATTTCGCTTCAAAATGGCCAAAAGTTGCAATACCCCCCCAAAGGAACAATTTCGCCTCAAAATGGCAAAAAATTGCAATACCCCCCAAAGGAACAATTTCGCCTCAAAATGCCGAAAAGTTGCAATACCCCCCCAAAGGAACAATTTCGCTTCAAAATGGCCAAAAGTTGCAATACCCCCCCAAAGGAACAATTTCGCCTCAAAATGGCAAAAAATTGCAATACCCCCAAAGGAACAATTTCGCCTCAAAATGCCGAAAAGTTGCAATACCCCCCAAAGGAACAATTTCGCTTCAAAATGGCCAAAAGTTGCAATACCCCCCCAAAGGAACAATTTCGCCTCAAAATGCTGAAAAGTTGCAATACCCCCCGAAAGGAACAATTTCGCTTCAAAATGGCCAAAAGTTGCAATACCCCCCCAAAGGAACAATTTCGCCTCAAAATGGTTAAAAATTGCAATACCCCCCCAAAGGAACAATTTCACTTCAATATGGCCAAAAGTTGCAATACCCCCCCAAAGGAACAATTTCGCCTCAAAATGGCAAAAAATTGCAATACCCCCCCAAAGGAACAATTTCGCTTCAAAATGGCCAAAAGTTGCAATACCCCCCCAAAGGAACAATTTCGCCTCAAAATGGCAAAAAATTGCAATACCCCCCCAAAGGAACAATTTCGCCTCAAAATGCCGAAAAGTTGCAATACCCCCCAAAGGAACAATTTCGCTTCAAAATGGCTAAAAGTTGCAATACCCCCCCAAAGGAACAATTTCGCCTCAAAATGGAAAAAAAATTGCAATACCCCCCAAAGGAACAATTTCGCCTCAAAATGCCGAAAAGTTGCAATACCCCCCCAAAGGAACAATTTCGCCTCAAAATGGCAAAAAAATTGAAATACCCCCCAAAGGAACAATTTCGCCTCAAAATGCTGAAAAGTTGCAATACCCCCCGAAAGGAACAATTTCGCTTCAAAATGGCCAAAAGTTGCAATACCCCCCCAAAGGAACAATTTCGCTTTAAAATGGTTAAAAATTGCAATACCCCCCCAAAGGAACAATTTCGCTTCAGTATGGCCAAAAGTTGCAATACCCCCCCAAAGGAACAATTTCACCTCAAAATGGCAAAAAATTGCAATACCCCCCCAAAGGAACAATTTCGCTTCAAAATGGCCAAAAGTTGCAATACCCCCCCAAAGGAACAATTTCGCCTCAAAATGGCAAAAAATTGCAATACCCCCCCAAAGGAACAATTTCGCCTCAAAATGCCGAAAAGTTGCAATACCCCCCCAAAGGAACAATTTCGCTTCAAAATGGCCAAAAGTTGCAATACCCCCCCAAAGGAACAATTTCGCCTCAAAATGGCAAAAAATTGCAATACCCCCCCAAATGAACAATTTCGCTTCAAAATGGCCAAAAGTTGCAATACCCCCCCAAAGGAACAATTTCGCCTCAAAATGGCAAAAAATTGCAATACCCCCCCAAAGGAACAATTTCGCCTCAAAATGCCGAAAAGTTGCAATACCCCCCAAAGGAACAATTTCGCTTCAAAATGGCCAAAAGTTGCAATACCCCCCCAAAGGAACAATTTCGCCTCAAAATGGCAAAAAATTGCAATACCCCCCCAAAGGAACAATTTCGCTTCAAAATGGCCAAAAGTTGCAATACCCCCCCAAAGGAACAATTTTGCCTCAAAATGCCGAAAAGTTGCAATACCCCCCGAAAGGAACAATTTCGCCTCAAAATGGCCAAAAATTGTAAAAACCTCCCAAAGGAACAATTTCGCTTCAATATGGCCAAAAGTTGCAATACCCCCCAAAAGGAACAATTTCGCCTCAAAATGGCAAAAAATTGCAATACCCCCCCAAATGAACAATTTCGCTTCAAAATGGCCAAAAGTTGCAATACCCCCCCAAAGGAACAATTTCGCCTCAAAATGGCAAAAAATTGCAATACCCCCCCAAAGGAACAATTTCGCCTCAAAATGCCGAAAAGTTGCAATACCCCCCAAAGGAACAATTTCGCTTCAAAATGGCCAAAAGTTGCAATACCCCCCCAAAGGAACAATTTCGCCTCAAAATGGCAAAAAATTGCAATACCCCCCCAAAGGAACAATTTCGCTTCAAAATGGCCAAAAGTTGCAATACCCCCCCAAAGGAACAATTTTGCCTCAAAATGCCGAAAAGTTGCAATACCCCCCGAAAGGAACAATTTCGCCTCAAAATGGCCAAAAATTGTAAAAACCTCCCAAAGGAACAATTTCGCTTCAATATGGCCAAAAGTTGCAATAGCCCCCAAAAGGAACAATTTCGCCTCAAAATGGCAAAAAATTGCAATACCCCCCCAAAGGAACAATTTCGCTTCAAAATGGCCAAAAGTTGCAATACCCCCCCCAAAAGAACAATTTCGCCTCAAAATGGCAAAAAATTGCAATACTCCCCCAAAGGAACAATTTCGCCTCAAAATGGCAAAAAATTGCAATACCCCCCCAAAGGAACAATTTCGCTTCAAAATGGCCAAAAGTTGCAATACCCCCCCAAAGGAACAATTTCGCCTCAAAAAGGCCAAAAGTTGCAATACCCCCCCAAAGGAACAATTTCGCCTCAAAATGGCAAAAAAATGCAATACCCCCCAAAGGAACAATTTCGCTTCAAAATGGCAAAAAGTTGCAATACCCCCCCAAAGGAACAATTTCACCTCAAAATGGCCAAAAGTTGCAATACCCCCCCAAAGGAACAATTTCGCTTCAAAATGGCCAAAAGTTGCAATACCCCCCCAAAGGAACAATTTCGCCTCAAAATGGCAAAAAATTGCAATACCCCCCAAAGGAACAATTTCGCTTCAAAATGGCAAAAAGTTGCAATACCCCCCCAAAGGAACAATTTCACCTCAAAATGGCCAAAAGTTGCAATACCCCCCGAAAGGAACATTTTCGCTTCAAAATGGCCAAAAGTTGCAATACCCCCCCAAAGGAACAATTTCGCCTCAAAATGCTGAAAAGTTGCAATACCCCCCCAAAGGAACAATTTCGCTTCAAAATGGCCAAAAGTTGCAATACCCCCCCAAAGGAACAATTTTGCCTCAAAATGGCAAAAAATTGCAATACCCCCCCAAAGGAACAATTTCGCCTCAAAATGCCGAAAAGTTGCAATACCCCCCAAAGGAACAATTTCGCTTCAAAATGGCCAAAAGTTGCAATACCCCCCCAAAGGAACAATTTCGCCTCAAAATGGCAAAAAATTGCAATACCCCCCAAAGGAACAATTTCGCCTCAAAATGCCGAAAAGTTGCAATAACCCCCCAAAGGAACAATTTCGCTTCAAAATGGCCAAAAGTTGCAATACCCCCCCAAAGGAACAATTTCGCCTCAAAATGGCAAAAAATTGCAATACCCCCCCAAAGGAACAATTTCGCTTCAAAATGGCCAAAAGTTGCAATACCCCCCCAAAGGAACAATTTTGCCTCAAAATGCCGAAAAGTTGCAATACCCCCCGAAAGGAACAATTTCGCCTCAAAATGGCCAAAAATTGTAAAAACCTCCCAAAGGAACAATTTCGCTTCAATATGGCCAAAAGTTGCAATACCCCCCAAAAGGAACAATTTCGCCTCAAAATGGCAAAAAATTGCAATACCCCCCCAAAGGAACAATTTCGCTTCAAAATGGCCAAAAGTTGCAATACCCCCCCAAAGGAACAATTTCGCCTCAAGAAGGCCAAAAGTTGCAATACCCCCCCAAAGGAACAATTTCGCCTCAAAATGGCAAAAAAATGCAATACCCCCCAAAGGAACAATTTCGCTTCAAAATGGCAAAAAGTTGCAATACCCCCCCAAAGGAACAATTTCGCCTCAAAATGGCCAAAAGTTGCAATACCCCCCCAAAGGAACAATTTCGCTTCAAAATGGCCAAAAGTTGCAATACCCCCCCAAAGGAACAATTTCGCCTCAAAATGGCAAAAAATTGCAATACCCCCCCAAAGGAACAATTTCGCCTCAAAATGCCGAAAAGTTGCAATACCCCCCCAAAGGAACAATTTCGCTTCAAAATGGCCAAAAGTTGCAATACCCCCCCAAAGGAACAATTTCGCCTCAAAATGGCAAAAAATTGCAATACCCCCCCAAAGGAACAATTTCGCTTCAAAATGGCCAAAAGTTGCAATACCCCCCCAAAGGAACAATTTCGCCTCAAAATGCCGAAAAGTTGCAATACCCCCCGAAAGGAACAATTTCGCCTTAAAATGGCCAAAAATTGTAAAAACCCCCCAAAGGAACAATTTCGCTTCAAAATGGCCAAAAGTTGCAATACCCCCCCAAAGGAACAATTTCGCCTCAAAATGCCGAAAAGTTGCAATACCCCCCGAAAGGAACAATTTCGCCTTAAAATGGCCAAAAATTGTAAAAACCCCCCAAAGGAACAATTTCGCTTCAATATGGCCAAAAGTTGCAATACCCCCCCAAAGGAACAATTTCGCCTCAAAATGGCAAAAAATTGCAATACCCCAGAAGGAACAATTTTGCTTCAAAATGGCCAAAAGTTGCAATACCCCCCCAAAGGAACAATTTCGCCTCAAAATGGCAAAAAATTGCAATACTCCCCAAAGGAACAATTTCGCCTCAAAATGGCAAAAAATTGCAATACCCCCCCAAAAGGAACAATTTCGCTTCAAAATGCTGAAAAGTTGCAATACCCCCCGAAAGGAACAATTTCATTTCAAAATGGCCAAAAGTTGCAATACCCCCTCAAAGGAACAATTTCGCCTCAAAATGGCAAAAAATTGCAATACCCCCCCAAAGGAACAATTTCGCCTCAAAATGGCAAAAAATTGCAATACCCCCCCAAAGGAACAATTTCGCTTCAAAATGGCCAAAAGTTGCAATACCCCCCCAAAGGAACAATTTCGCCTCAAAATCGCAAAAAAATGCAATACCCCCCAAAGGAACAATTTCGCTTCAAAATGGCAAAAAGTTGCAATACCCCCCCAAAGGAACAATTTCGCCTCAAAATGGCCAAAAGTTGCAATACCCCCCCAAAGGAACAATTTCGCTTCAAAATGGCCAAAAGTTGCAATACCCCCCCAAAGGAACAATTTCGCCTCAAAATGGCAAAAAATTGCAATACCCCCCAAAGGAACAATTTCGCTTCAAAATGCCGAAAAGTTGCAATACCCCCCGAAAGGAACATTTTCGCTTCAAAATGGCCAAAAGTTGCAATACCCCCCCAAAGGAACAATTTCGCCTCAAAATGGAAAAAAAATTGCAATACCCCCCAAAGGAACAATTTCGCCTCAAAATGCCGAAAAGTTGCAATACCCCCCCAAAGGAACAATTTCGCCTCAAAATGGCAAAAAATTTGAAATACCCCCCCAAAGGAACAATTTCGCCTCAAAATGCTGAAAAGTTGCAATACCCCCCCAAAGGAACAATTTCGCTTCAAAATGGCCAAAAGTTGCAATACCCCCCCAAAGGAACAATTTCGCCTCAAAATGGCAAAAAATTGCAATACCCCCCCAAAGGAACAATTTCGCCTCAAAATGCCGAAAAGTTGCAATACCCCCCCAAAGGAACAATTTCGCTTCAAAATGGCCAAAAGTTGCAATACCCCCCCAAAGGAACAATTTCGCCTCAAAATGGCAAAAAATTGCAATACCCCCCAAAGGAACAATTTCGCATCAAAATGCCGAAAAGTTGCAATAACCCCCCAAAGGAACAATTTTGCTTCAAAATGGCCAAAAGTTGCAATACCCCCCCAAAGGAACAATTTCGCCTCAAAATGGCAAAAAATTGCAATACCCCCCCAAAGGAACAATTTCGCTTCAAAATGGCCAAAAGTTGCAATACCCCCCCAAAGGAACAATTTTGCCTCAAAATGCCGAAAAGTTGCAATACCCCCCGAAAGGAACAATTTCGCCTTAAAATGGCCAAAAATTGTAAAAACCCCCCAAAGGAACAATTTCGCTTCAATATGGCCAAAAGTTGCAATACCCCCCCAAAGGAACAATTTCGCCTCAAAATGGCAAAAAATTGCAATACCCCCAAAGGAACAATTTTGCTTCAAAATGGCCACAAGTTGCAATACCCCCCCAAAGGAACAATTTCGCCTCAAAATGGCAAAAAATTGCAATACTCCCCAAAGGAACAATTTCGCCTCAAAATGGCAAAAAATTGCAATACCCCCCCAAAAGGAACAATTTCGCTTCAAAATGCATAAAAGTTGCAATACCCCCCGAAAGGAACAATTTCACTTCAAAATGGCCAAAAGTTGCAATACCCCCCCAAAGGAACAATTTCGCCTCAAAATGCCGAAAAGTTGCAATACCCCCCCAAAGGAACAATTTCGCTTCAAAATGGCAAAAAATTGCAATACCCCCCAAAGGAACAATTTCGCTTCAAAATGGCCAAAAGTTGCAATACCCCCCCAAAGGAACAATTTCGCCTCAAAATGGCCAAAAATTGTAAAAACCTCCCAAAGGAACAATTTCGCTTTAATATGGCCAAAAGTTGCAATAGCCCCCAAAAGGAACAATTTCGCCTCAAAATGGCAAAAAATTGCAATACCCCCCCAAAGGAACAATTTCGCTTCAAAATGGCCAAAAGTTGCAATACCCCCCCAAAAGAACAATTTCGCCTCAAAATGGCAAAAAATTGCAATACTCCCCCAAAGGAACAATTTCGCCTCAAAATGGCAAAAAATTGCAATACCCCCCCAAAGGAACAATTTCGCTTCAAAATGGCCAAAAGTTGCAATACCCCCCCAAAAGGAACAATTTCGCCTCAAAAAGGCGAAAAGTTGCAATACCCCCCCAAAGGAACAATTTCGCCTCAAAATGGCAAAAAAATGCAATACCCCCCAAAGGAACAATTTCGCTTCAAAATGGCAAAAAGTTGCAATACCCCCCCAAAGGAACAATTTCGCCTCAAAATGGCCAAAAGTTGCAATACCCCCCCAAAGGAACAATTTCGCTTCAAAATGGCCAAAAGTTGCAATACCCCCCAAAGGAACAATTTCGCCTCAAAATGGCAAAAAATTGCAATACCCCCCAAAGGAACAATTTCGCTTCAAAATGCCGAAAAGTTGCAATACCCCCCGAAAGGAACATTTTCGCTTCAAAATGGCCAAAAGTTGCAATACCCCCCCAAAGGAACAATTTCGCCTCAAAATGGAAAAAAAATTGCAATACCCCCCAAAGGAACAATTTCGCCTCAAAATGCCGAAAAGTTGCAATACCCCCCCAAAGGAACAATTTCGCCTCAAAATGGCAAAGAAATTGAAATACCCCCCAAAGGAACAATTTCGCCTCAAAATGCTGAAAAGTTGCAATACCCCCCGAAAGGAACAATTTCGCTTCAAAATGGCCAAAAGTTGCAATACCCCCCCAAAGGAACAATTTCGCCTCAAAATGGTTAAAAATTGCAATACCCCCCCAAAGGAACAATTTCGCTTCAATATGGCCAAAAGTTGCAATACCCCCCCAAAGGAACAATTTCACCTCAAAATGGCAAAAAATTGCAATACCCCCCCAAAGGAACAATTTCGCTTCAAAATGGCCAAAAGTTGCAATACCCCCCCAAAGGAACAATTTCGCCTCAAAATGGCAAAAAATTGCAATACCCCCCCAAAGGAACAATTTCGCCTCAAAATGCCGAAAAGTTGCAATACCCCCCCAAAGGAACAATTTCGCTTCAAAATGGCCAAAAGTTGCAATACCCCCCCAAAGGAACAATTTCGCCTCAAAATGGCAAAAAATTGCAATACCCCCCAAAGGAACAATTTCGCCTCAAAATGCCGAAAAGTTGCAATACCCCCCCAAAGGAACAATTTCGCTTCAAAATGGCCAAAAGTTGCAATACCCCCCCAAAGGAACAATTTCGCCTCAAAATGGCCAAAAATTGTAAAAACCTCCCAAAGGAACAATTTCGCTTTAATATGGCCAAAAGTTGCAATAGCCCCCAAAAGGAACAATTTCGCCTCAAAATGGCAAAAAATTGCAATACCCCCCCAAAGGAACAATTTCGCTTCAAAATGGCCAAAAGTTGCAATACCCCCCCAAAAGAACAATTTCGCCTCAAAATGGCAAAAAATTGCAATACTCCCCCAAAGGAACAATTTCGCCTCAAAATGGCAAAAAATTGCAATACCCCCCCAAAGGAACAATTTCGCTTCAAAATGGCCAAAAGTTGCAATACCCCCCCAAAAGGAACAATTTTGCCTCAAAAAGGCGAAAAGTTGCAATACCCCCCCAAAGGAACAATTTCGCCTCAAAATGGCAAAAAAATGCAATACCCCCCAAAGGAACAATTTCGCTTCAAAATGGCAAAAAGTTGCAATACCCCCCCAAAGGAACAATTTCGCCTCAAAATGGCCAAAAGTTGCAATACCCCCCCAAAGGAACAATTTCGCTTCAAAATGGCCAAAAGTTGCAATACCCCCCCAAAGGAACAATTTCGCCTCAAAATGGCAAAAAATTGCAATACCCCCCAAAGGAACAATTTCGCTTCAAAATGCCGAAAAGTTGCAATACCCCCCGAAAGGAACATTTTCGCTTCAAAATGGCCAAAAGTTGCAATACCCCCCCAAAGGAACAATTTCGCCTCAAAATGGAAAAAAAATTGCAATACCCCCCAAAGGAACAATTTCGCCTCAAAATGCCGAAAAGTTGCAATACCCCCCCAAAGGAACAATTTCGCCTCAAAATGGCAAAGAAATTGAAATACCCCCCAAAGGAACAATTTCGCCTCAAAATGCTGAAAAGTTGCAATACCCCCCGAAAGGAACAATTTCGCTTCAAAATGGCCAAAAGTTGCAATACCCCCCCAAAGGAACAATTTCGCCTCAAAATGGTTAAAAATTGCAATACCCCCCCAAAGGAACAATTTCGCTTCAATATGGCCAAAAGTTGCAATACCCCCCCAAAGGAACAATTTCACCTCAAAATGGCAAAAAATTGCAATACCCCCCCAAAGGAACAATTTCGCTTCAAAATGGCCAAAAGTTGCAATACCCCCCCAAAGGAACAATTTCGCCTCAAAATGGCAAAAAATTGCAATACCCCCCCAAAGGAACAATTTCGCCTCAAAATGCCGAAAAGTTGCAATACCCCCCCAAAGGAACAATTTCGCTTCAAAATGGCCAAAAGTTGCAATACCCCCCCAAAGGAACAATTTCGCCTCAAAATGGCAAAAAATTGCAATACCCCCCAAAGGAACAATTTCGCCTCAAAATGCCGAAAAGTTGCAATACCCCCCCAAAGGAACAATTTCGCTTCAAAATGGCCAAAAGTTGCAATACCCCCCCAAAGGAACAATTTCGCCTCAAAATGGCAAAAAATTGCAATACCCCCCCAAAGGAACAATTTCGCTTCAAAATGGCCAAAAGTTGCAATACCCCCCCAAAGGAACAATTTTGCCTTAAAATGCCGAAAAGTTGCAATACCCCCCGAAAGGAACAATTTCGCCTCAAAATGGCCAAAAATTGTAAAAACCTCCCAAAGGAACAATTTTGCTTCAATATGGCCAAAAGTTGCAATACCCCCCAAAAGGAACAATTTCGCCTCAAAATGGCAAAAAATTGCAATACCCCCCCAAAGGAACAATTTCGCTTCAAAATGGCCAAAAGTTGCAATAACCCCCAAAGGAACAATTTCGCCTCAAAAAGGCCAAAAGTTGCAATACCCCCCCAAAGGAACAATTTCGCCTCAAAATGGCAAAAAAATGCAATACCCCCCCAAAGGAACAATTTCGCCTCAAAATGGCCAAAAGTTGCAATACCCCCCCAAAGGAACAATTTCGCTTCAAAATGGCCAAAAGTTGCAATACCCCCCCAAAGGAACAATTTCGCCTCAAAATGGCAAAAAATTGCAATACCCCCCCAAAGGAACAATTTCGCTTCAAAATGGCCAAAAGTTGCAATACCCCCCCAAAGGAACAATTTCGCCTCAAAATGGCAAAAAATTGCAATACCCCCCCAAAGGAACAATTTCGCTTCAAAATGGCCAAAAGTTGCAATACCCCCCCAAAGGAACAATTTCGCCTCAAAATGACGAAAAGTTGCAATACCCCCCGAAAGGAACAATTTCGCCTCAAAATGGCCAAAAATTGTAAAAACCCCCCAAAGGAACAATTTCGCTTCAAAATGGCCAAAAGTTGCAATACCCCCCCAAAGGAACAATTTCGCCTCAAAATGCCGAAAAGTTGCAATACCCCCCGAAAGGAACAATTTCGCCTCAAAATGGCCAAAAATTGTAAAAACCCCCCAAAGGAACAATTTCGCTTCAATATGGCCAAAAGTTGCAATACCCCCCCCAAAGGAACAATTTCGCCTCAAAATGGCAAAAAATTGCAATACCCCAAAGGAACAATTTCGCTTCAAAATGGCCAAAAGTTGCAATACCCCCCCAAAGGAACAATTTCGCCTCAAAATGGCAAAAAATTGCAATACCCCCCCAAAGGAACAATTTCGCTTCAAAATGCTGAAAAGTTGCAATACCCCCCGAAAGGAACAATTTCACTTCAAAATGGCCAAAAGTTGCAATACCCCCCCAAAGGAACAATTTCGCCTCAAAATGCTGAAAAGTTGCAATACCCCCCCAAAGGAACAATTTCGCTTCAAAATGGCCAAAAGTTGCAATACCCCCTCAAAGGAACATTTTCGCCTCAAAATGGCAAAAAATTGCAATACCCCCTCAAAGGAACAATTTCGCCTCAAAATGCCGAAAAGTTGCAATACCCCCCCAAAGGAACAATTTCGCTTCAAAATGGCCAAAAGTTGCAATACCCCCCCAAAGGAACAATTTCGCCTCAAAAAGGCCAAAAGTTGCAATACCCCCCCCAAAGGAACAATTTCGCCTCAAAATGGCAAAAAAATGCAATACCCCCCAAAGGAACAATTTCGCCTCAAAATGCCGAAAAGTTGCAATACCCCCCCAAAGGAACAATTTCGCCTCAAAATGGCAAAGAAATTGAAATACCCCCCAAAGGAACAATTTCGCCTCAAAATGCTGAAAAGTTGCAATACCCCCCGAAAGGAACAATTTCGCTTCAAAATGGCCAAAAGTTGCAATACCCCCCCAAAGGAACAATTTCGCCTCAAAATGGTTAAAAATTGCAATACCCCCCCAAAGGAACAATTTCGCTTCAATATGGCCAAAAGTTGCAATACCCCCCCAAAGGAACAATTTCGCTTCAAAATGGCCAAAAGTTGCAATACCCCCCCAAAGGAACAATTTCGCCTCAAAATGGCAAAAAATTGCAATACCCCCCAAAGGAACAATTTCGCCTCAAAATGCCGAAAAGTTGCAATACCCCCCCAAAGGAACAATTTCGCTTCAAAATGGCCAAAAGTTGCAATACCCCCCCAAAGGAACAATTTCGCCTCAAAATGGCAAAAAATTGCAATACCCCCCCAAAGGAACAATTTCGCTTCAAAATGGCCAAAAGTTGCAATACCCCCCCAAAGGAACAATTTTGCCTTAAAATGCCGAAAAGTTGCAATACCCCCCGAAAGGAACAATTTCGCCTCAAAATGGCCAAAAATTGTAAAAACCTCCCAAAGGAACAATTTTGCTTCAATATGGCCAAAAGTTGCAATACCCCCCAAAAGGAACAATTTCGCCTCAAAATGGCAAAAAATTGCAATACCCCCCCAAAGGAACAATTTCGCTTCAAAATGGCCAAAAGTTGCAATAACCCCCAAAGGAACAATTTCGCCTCAAAAAGGCCAAAAGTTGCAATACCCCCCCAAAGGAACAATTTCGCCTCAAAATGGCAAAAAAATGCAATACCCCCCCAAAGGAACAATTTCGCCTCAAAATGGCCAAAAGTTGCAATACCCCCCCAAAGGAACAATTTCGCTTCAAAATGGCCAAAAGTTGCAATACCCCCCCAAAGGAACAATTTCGCCTCAAAATGGCAAAAAATTGCAATACCCCCCCAAAGGAACAATTTCGCTTCAAAATGGCCAAAAGTTGCAATACCCCCCCAAAGGAACAATTTCGCCTCAAAATGGCAAAAAATTGCAATACCCCCCCAAAGGAACAATTTCGCTTCAAAATGGCCAAAAGTTGCAATACCCCCCCCAAAGGAACAATTTCGCCTCAAAATGACGAAAAGTTGCAATACCCCCCGAAAGGAACAATTTCGCCTCAAAATGGCCAAAAATTGTAAAAACCCCCCAAAGGAACAATTTCGCTTCAAAATGGCCAAAAGTTGCAATACCCCCCCAAAGGAACAATTTCGCCTCAAAATGCCGAAAAGTTGCAATACCCCCCGAAAGGAACAATTTCGCCTCAAAATGGCCAAAAATTGTAAAAACCCCCCAAAGGAACAATTTCGCTTCAATATGGCCAAAAGTTGCAATACCCCCCCAAAGGAACAATTTCGCCTCAAAATGGCAAAAAATTGCAATACCCCAAAGGAACAATTTCGCTTCAAAATGGCCAAAAGTTGCAATACCCCCCCAAAGGAACAATTTCGCCTCAAAATGGCAAAAAATTGCAATACCCCCCCAAAGGAACAATTTCGCTTCAAAATGCTGAAAAGTTGCAATACCCCCCGAAAGGAACAATTTCACTTCAAAATGGCCAAAAGTTGCAATACCCCCCCAAAGGAACAATTTCGCCTCAAAATGCTGAAAAGTTGCAATACCCCCCCAAAGGAACAATTTCGCTTCAAAATGGCCAAAAGTTGCAATACCCCCTCAAAGGAACATTTTCGCCTCAAAATGGCAAAAAATTGCAATACCCCCTCAAAGGAACAATTTCGCCTCAAAATGCCGAAAAGTTGCAATACCCCCCCAAAGGAACAATTTCGCTTCAAAATGGCCAAAAGTTGCAATACCCCCCCAAAGGAACAATTTCGCCTCAAAAAGGCCAAAAGTTGCAATACCCCCCCCCAAAGGAACAATTTCGCCTCAAAATGGCAAAAAAATGCAATACCCCCCAAAGGAACAATTTCGCTTCAAAATGGCCAAAAGTTGCAATACCCCCCCAAAGGAACAATTTCACCTCAAAATGGCAAAAAATTGTAATACCCCCCCAAAGGAACAATTTCGCCTCAAAATGCCGAAAAGTTGCAATACCCCCCCAAAGGAACAATTTCGCCTCAAAATGGCAAAAAATTGCAATACCCCCCCAAAGGAACAATTTCGCCTCAAAATGCTGAAAAGTTGCAATACCCCCCGAAAGGAACAATTTCGCCTCAAAATGGCCAAAAATTGTAAAAACCTCCCAAAGGAACAATTTCGCTTCAATATGGCCAAAAGTTGCAATACCCCCCAAAGGAACAATTTCGCTTCAATATGGCCAAAAGTTGCAATACCCCCCAAAGGAACAATTTCGCCTCAAAATGGCAAAAAATTGCAATACTCCCCCAAAGGAACAATTTCGCCTCAAAATGGCAAAAAATTGCAATACCCCCCAAAGGAACAATTTCGCTTCAAAATGGCCAAAAGTTGCAATACCCCCCCAAAGGAACAATTTCGCCTCAAAAAGGCCAAAAGTTGCAATACCCCCCCAAAGGAACAATTTCGCCTCAAAATGGCAAAAAAATGCAATACCCCCAAAGGAACAATTTCGCTTCAAAATGGCAAAAAGTTGCAATACCCCCCCAAAGGAACAATTTCGCCTCAAAATGGCAATAAATTGCAATACCCCCCCAAAGGAACAATTTCGCTTCAAAATGGCCAAAAGTTGCAATACCCCCCCAAGGAACAATTTCGCCTCAAAATGCCGAAAAGTTGCAATACCCCCCCAAAGAAACAATTTTGCTTCAAAATGGCCAAAAGTTGCAATACCCCCCCAAAGGAACAATTTCGCCTCAAAATGGCAAAAAATTGCAATACCCCCCCAAAGGAACAATTTCGCTTCAAAATGGCCAAAATTTGCAATACCCCCCCCAAAGGAACAATTTCGCCTCAAAATGAAAAAAAAATTGCAATACCCCCCCAAAGGAACAATTTCGCTTCAAAATGGCCAAAAGTTGCAATACCCCCCCAAAGGAACAATTTCGCCTCAAAATGGCAAAAAATTGCAATACCCCCAAAGGAACAATTTCGCTTCAAAATGCCGAAAAGTTGCAAAACCCTCCGAAAGGAACAATTTCGCTTCAAAATGGCCAAAAGTTGCAATACCCCCCCAAAGGAACAATTTCGCCTCAAAATGCTGAAAAGTTGCAATACCCCCCGAAAGGAACAATTTCGCTTCAAAATGGCCAAAAGTTGCAATACCCCCCCCAAAGGAACAATTTCGCCTCAAAATGGTTAAAAATTGCAATACCCCCCCAAAGGAACAATTTCGCTTCAATATGGCCAAAAGTTGCAATACCCCCCCAAAGGAACAATTTCGCCTCAAAATGCCGAAAAGTTGCAATACCCCCCGAAAGGAACAATTTCGCTTCAAAATGGCCAAAAGTTGCAATACCCCCCAAAGGAACAATTTCGCCTCAAAATGGCAAAAAATTGCAATACCCCCCCAAAGGAACAATTTCGCCTCAAAATGCCGAAAAGTTGCAATACCCCTCCAAAGGAACAATTTCGCTTCACAATGGCCAAAAGTTGCAATACCCCCCCAAAGGAACAATTTCGCCTCAAAATGGCAAAAAATTGCAATACCCCCCAAAGGAACAATTTCGCCTCAAAATGCCGAAAAGTTGCAATACCCCCCCAAAGGAACAATTTCGCTTCAAAATGGCCAAAAGTTGCAATACCCCCCCAAAGGAACAATTTCGCCTCAAAATGGCAAAAAATTGCAATACCCCCCCAAAGGAACAATTTCGCTTCAAAATGGCCAAAAGTTGCAATACCCCCCAAAGGAACAATTTTGCCTTAAAATGCCAAAAAATTGCAATACCCCCTAAAAGGAACAATTTCGCTTCAAAATGGCCAAAAGTTGCAATACCCCCCCAAAGGAACAATTTCGCCTCAAAATGGTTAAAAATTGCAATACCCCCACAAAGGAACAATTTCGCTTCAATATGTCCAAAAGTTGCAATACCCCCCCAAAGGAACAATTTCGCTTCAAAATGGCCAAAAGTTGCAATACCCCCCCAAAGGAATAATTTCGCCTCAAAATGGCAAAAAATTGCAATACCCCCCCAAAGGAACAATTTCGCCTCAAAATGCCGAAAAGTTGCAAACCCCCCCAAAGGAACAATTTCGCTTCAAAATGGCCAAAAGTTGCAATACCCCCCCCAAAGGAACAATTTCGCCTCAAAATGCCGAAAAGTTGCAATACCCCCCCAAAGGAACAATTTCGCCTCAAAATGGCAAAAAATTGCAATACCCCCCCAAAGGAACAATTTCGCCTCAAAATGCCGAAAAGTTGCAATACCCCCCCAAAGGAACAATTTCGCTTCAAAATGGCAAAAAGTTGCAATACCCCCCCAAAGGAACAATTTCGCCTCAAAATGCCGAAAAAGTTGCAATACCCCCCGAAAGGAACAATTTCGCCTCAAAATGGCCAAAAATTGTAAAATCCCCCCAAAGGAACAATTTCGCTTCAAAATGGCAAAAAATTGCAATACCCCCCCAAAGGAACAATTTCGCTTCAAAATGGCCAAAAGTTGCAATACCCCCCCAAAGGAACAATTTCGCCTCAAAATGGCAAAAAATTGCAATACCCCCCCAAAGGAACAATTTCGCCTCAAAATGGCAAAAAATTGCAATACCCCCCCAAAGGAACAATTTCGCCTCAAAATGCCGAAAAGTTGCAATACCCCCCCAAAGGAACAATTTCGCTTCAAAATGGCCAAAAGTTGCAATACCCCCCCAAAGGAACAATTTCGCCTCAAAATGGTTAAAAATTGCAATACCCCCCCAAAGGAACAATTTCGCTTCAATATGGCCAAAAGTTGCAATACCCCCCCAAAGGAACAATTTCGCCTCAAAATGCCGAAAAGTTGCAATACCTCCCCAAAGGAACAATTTCGCCTCAAAATGGCAAAAAATTGCAATACCCCCCCAAAGGAACAATTTCGCCTCAAAATGCTGAAAAGTTGCAATACCCCCCGAAAGGAACAATTTCGCTTCAAAATGGCCAAAAGTTGCAATACCCCCCCAAAGGAACAATTTCGCCTCAAAATGCCGAAAAGTTGCAATACCCCCCCGAAAGGAACAATTTCGCTTCAAAATGGCCAAAAGTTGCAATACCCCCCCAAAGGAACAATTTCGCCTCAAAATGGCAAAAAATTGCAATACCCCCCCAAAGGAACAATTTCGCTTCAAAATGGCCAAAAATTGCAATACCCCCCCAAAAGAACAATTTCGCCTCAAAATGGCAAAAAATTGCAATACCCCCCCAAAGGAACAATTTCGCCTCAAAATGCCGAAAAGTTGCAATACCCCCCCAAAGGAACAATTTCGCCTCAAAATGCCGAAAAGTTGCAATACCCGCCGAAAGGAACAATTTCGCTTCAAAATGGCCAAAAGTTGCAATACCCCCCCAAAGGAACAATTTCGCCTCAAAATGGCAAAAAATTGCAATACCCCCCCAAAGGAACAATTTCGCCTCAAAATGCCGAAAAGTTGCAATACCCCCCCCCAAAGGAACAATTTCGCTTCAAAATTGCCAAAAGTTGCAATAGCCCCCCAAAGGAACAATTTCGCCTCAAAATGGCAAAAAATTGCAATACCCCCCAAAGGAACAATTTCGCTTCAAAATGGCCAAAAGTTGCAATACCCCCCCAAAGGAACAATTTCGCCTCAAAATGCCGAAAAGTTGCAATACCCCCCGAAAGGAACAATTTCGCCTCAAAATGGCCAAAAATTGTAAAAACCCCCCAAAGGAACAATTTCGCTTCAAAATGGCCAAAAGTTGCAATACCCCCCCAAAGGAACAATTTCGCCTCAAAATGGAAAAAAAATTGCAATACCCCCCAAAGGAACAATTTCGCCTCAAAATGCCAAAAAGTTGCAATACCCCCCCAAAGGAACAATTTCGCCTCAAAATGGCAAAAAATTGCAATACCCCCCCAAAGGAACAATTTCGACTTAAAATGCCGAAAAGTTGCAATACCCCCCCAAAGGAACAATTTCGCCTCAAAATGCCGAAAAGTTGCAATACCCGCCGAAAGGAACAATTTCGCTTCAAAATGGCCAAAAGTTGCAATACCCCCCCAAAGGAACAATTTCGCTTCAAAATGGCCAAAAGTTGCAATACCCCCCCAAAGGAACAATTTCGCCTCAAAATGCCAAAAAGTTGCAATACCCCCCGAAAGGAACAATTTCGCTTCAAAATGGCCAAAAGTTGCAATACCCCCCCAAAGGAACAATTTCGCTTCAAAATGGCCAAAAGTTGCAATACCCCCCCAAAGGAACAATTTCGCCTCAAAATGGCCAAAATTTGTAAAAACCCCCCACAGGAACAATTTCGCTTCAATATGGCCAAAAGTTGCAATACCCCCCCAATGAACAATTTCGCCTCAAAATGGCCAAAATTTGTAAAAACCCCCCACAGGAACAATTTCGCCTCAAAATGGCAAAAAATTGCAATACCCCCCCAATGAACAATTTCGCTTCAAAATGGCCAAAAGTTGCAATACCCCCCCAAAGGAACAATTTCGCCTCAAAATGGCAAAAAATTGCAATACCCCCCCAAAGGAACAATTTCGCCTCAAAATGCCGAAAAGTTGCAATACCCCCCCAAAGGAGCAATTTCGCTTCAAAATGGCCAAAAGTTGCAATACCCCCCCAAAGGAACAATTTCGCCTCAAAAAGGCCAAAAGTTGCAATACCCCCCAAAGGAACAATTTCGCCTCAAAATGGCAAAAAATTGCAATACCCCCCCAAAGGAACAATTTCGCTTCAAAATGGCAAAAAAATGCAATACCCCCCAAAGGAACAATTACGCTTCAAAATGGCCAAAATTTGCAATACCCCCCCAGAGGAACAATTTCGCCTCAAAATGAAAAAAAAAAATTGCAATACCCCCCCAAAGGAACAATTTCGCTTCAAAATGGCCAAAAGTTGCAATACCCCCCCAAAGGAACAATTTCGCCTCAAAATGGCAAAAAATTGCAATACCCCCCCAAAGGAACAATTTCGCCTCAAAATGGCAAAAAATTGCAATACCCCCCCAAAGGAACAATTTCGCCTCAAAATGCCGAAAAGTTGCAATACCCCCCCAAAGGAACAATTTCGCCTCAAAATGAAAAAAAAATTGCAATACCCCCCCAAAGGAACATTTTCGCTTCAAAATGGCCAAAAGTTGCAATACCCCCCCAAAGGAACAATTTCGCCTCAAAATGGCAAAAATTGCAATACCCCTTAAAGGAACAATTTCGCTTCAAAATGCCGAAAAGTTGCAATACCCCCCGAAAGGAACAATTTCGCTTCAAAATGGCCAAAAGTTGCAATACCCCCCCAAAGGAACAATTTCGCCTCAAAATGCCGAAAAGTTGCAATACCTCCCCAAAGGAACAATTTCGCCTCAAAATGGCAAAAAATTGCAATACCCCCCCGAAAGGAACAATTTCGCTTCAAAATGGCCAAAAGTTGCAATACCCCCCCAAAGGAACAATTTCGCATCAAAATGGCAAAAAATTGCCATACCCCCCCCAAAGGAACAATTTCGCTTCAAAATGGCCAAAAATTGCAATACCCCCCCAAAGGAACAATTTCGCCTCAAAATGGCAAAAAATTGCAATACCCCCCCAAAGGAACAATTTCGCCTCAAAATGCCGAAAAGTTGCAATACCCCCCCAAAGGAACAATTTCGCCTCAAAATGCCGAAAAGTTGCAATACCCGCCGAAAGGAACAATTTCGCTTCAAAATGGCCAAAAGTTGCAATACCCCCCCAAAGGAACAATTTCGCCTCAAAATGGCAAAAAATTGCAATACCCCCCCAAAGGAACAATTTCGCCTCAAAATGCTGAAAAGTTGCAATACCCCCCGAAAGGAACAATTTCGCTTCAAAATGGCCAAAAGTTGCAATACCCCCCCAAAGGAACAATTTCGCCTCAAAATGGCAAAAAATTGCCATACCCCCCCAAAGGAACAATTTCGCTTCAAAATGGCCAAAAATTGCACTACCCCCCCAAAGGAACAATTTCGCCTCAAAATGGCAAAAAATTGCAATACCCCCCCAAAGGAACAATTTCGCCTCAAAATGCCGAAAAGTTGCAATACCCCCCCAAAGGAACAATTTCGCCTCAAAATGCCGAAAAGTTGCAATACCCGCCGAAAGGAACAATTTCGCTTCAAAATGGCCAAAAGTTGCAATACCCCCCCAAAGGAACAATTTCGCCTCAAAATGGCAAAAAATTGCAATACCCCCCCAAAGGAACAATTTCGCCTCAAAATGCCGAAAAGTTGCAATACCCCCCCCCAAAGGAACAATTTCGCTTCAAAATTGCCAAAAGTTGCAATACCCCCCCAAAGGAACAATTTCGCCTCAAAATGGCAAAAAATTGCAATACCCCCCCAAAGGAACAATTTCGCTTCAAAATGGCCAAAAGTTGCAATACCCCCCCAAAGGAACAATTTCGCCTCAAAATGCCGAAAAGTTGCAATACCCCCCGAAAGGAACAATTTCGCCTCAAAATGGCCAAAAATTGTAAAAACCCCCCAAAGGAACAATTTCGCTTCAAAATGGCCAAAAGTTGCAATACCCCCCCAAAGGAACAATTTCGCCTCAAAATGCCGAAAAGTTGCAATACCCCCCCAAAGGAATAATTTCGCTTCAATATGGCCAAAAGTTGCAATACCCCCCCAAAGGAACAATTTCGCCTCAAAATGGCAAAAAATTGCAATACCCCCCCAAAGGAACAATTTCGCTTCAAAATGGCCAAAAGTTGCAATACCCCCCCCAAAGGAACAATTTCGCCTCAAAATGGCAAAAAATTGCAATACCCCCCCAAAGGAACAATTTCGCCTCAAAATGCCGAAAAGTTGCAATACCCCCCCAAAGGAACAATTTCGCCTCAAAATGGCAAAAAATTGCAATACCCCCCCAAAGGAACAATTTCGCCTCAAAATGCCGAAAAGTTCCAATACCCCCCAAAGGAACAATTTCGCTTCAAAATGGCCAAAAGTTGCAATACCCCCCCAAAGGAACAATTTCGCTTCAAAATGGCCAAAAGTTGCAATACCTCCCCAAAGGAACAATTTCGCCTCAAAATGGCCAAAATTTGTAAAAACCCCCCAAAGGAACAATTTCGCCTCAAAATGCCAAAAAGTTGCAATACCCCCCGAAAGGAACAATTTCGCTTCAAAATGGCCAAAAGTTGCAATACCCCCCCAAAGGAACAATTTCGCTTCAAAATGGCCAAAAGTTGCAATACCCCCCCAAAGGAACAATTTCGCCTCAAAATGGCCAAAATTTGTAAAAACCCCCCAAAGGAAAAATTTCGCCTCAAAATGGAAAAAAAATTGCAATACCCCCCAAAGGAACAATTTCGCCTCAAAATGCCGAAAAGTTGCAATACCCCCCCAAAGGAACAATTTCACCTCAAAATGGCAAAAAATTGCAATACCCCCCCAAAGGAACAATTTCACCTCAAAATGGCAAAAAATTGCAATACCCCCCCAAAGGAACAATTTCACCTCAAAATGGCAAAAAATTGCAATACCCCCCCAAAGGAACAATTTCGCTTCAAAATGGCCAAAATTTGCAATACCCCCCCAAAGGAACAATTTCGCCTCAAAATGAAAAAAAAATTGCAATACCCCCCCAAAGGAACATTTTCGCTTCAAAATGGCCAAAAGTTGCAATACCCCCCCAAAGGAACAATTTCGCCTCAAAATGGCAAAAATTGCAATACCCCTTAAAGGAACAATTTCACTTCAAAATGCCGAAAAGTTGCAATACCCCCCGAAAGGAACAATTTCGCTTCAAAATGGCCAAAAGTTGCAATACCCCCTTAAAGGAACAATTTCGCCTCAAAATGCCGAAAAGTTGCAATACCCCCCCAAAGGAACAATTTCGCCTCAAAATGACAAAAAATTGCAATACCCCCCCAAAGGAACAATTTCGCCTCAAAATGCTGAAAAGTTGCAATACCCCCCGAAAGGAACAATTTCGCTTCAAAATGGCCAAAAGTTGCAATACCCCCCCAAAGGAACAATTTCGCCTCAAAATGGTTAAAAATTGCAATACCCCCCCAAAGGAACAATTTCGCTTCAATATGGCCAAAAGTTGCAATACCCCCCCAAAGGAACAATTTCGCCTCAAAATGCCGAAAAGTTGCAATACCCCCCCGAAAGGAACAATTTCGCTTCAAAATGGCCAAAAGTTGCAATACCCCCCCAAAGGAACAATTTCGCCTCAAAATGGCAAAAAATTGCAATACCCTCCCAAAGGAACAATTTCGCTTCAAAATGGCCAAAAGTTGCAATACCCCCCCAAAGGAACAATTTCGCCTCAAAATGGCAAAAAATTGCAATACCCCCCCAAAGGAACAATTTCGCCTCAAAATGCCGAAAAGTTGCAATACCCCCCCAAAGGAACAATTTCGCTTCAAAATGGCCAAAAGTTGCAATACCCCCCCAAAGGAACAATTTCGCCTCAAAATGCCGAAAAGTTGCAATACCCGCCGAAAGGAACAATTTCGCTTCAAAATGGCCAAAAGTTGCAATACCCCCCCAAAGGAACAATTTCGCCTCAAAATGGCAAAAAAATGCAATACCCCCCCAAAGGAACAATTTCGCCTCAAAATGCCGAAAAGTTGCAATACCCCCCCCCCAAAGGAACAATTTCGCTTCAAAATGGCCAAAAGTTGCAATACCCCCCCAAAGGAACAATTTCGCCTCAAAATGGCAAAAAATTGCAATACCCCCCCAAAGGAACAATTTCGCTTCAAAATGGCCAAAAGTTGCAATACCCCCCCAAAGGAACAATTTCGCCTCAAAATGTCGAAAAGTTGCAATACCCCCCGAAAGGAACAATTTCGCCTCAAAATGGTCAAAAATTGTAAAAACCCCCCAAAGGAACAATTTCACTTCAATATGGCCAAAAGTTGCAATACCCCCCAAAGGAACAATTTCGCCTCAAAATGGCAAAAAATTGCAATACCCCCCCAAAGGAACAATTTCGCTTCAAAATGGCCAAAAGTTGCAATACCCCCCCAAAGGAACAATTTCGCCTCAAAATGGCGAGAAATTGCAATACCCCCCCAAAGGAACAATTTCGCCTCAAAATGGTTAAAAATTGCAATACCCCCCCAAAGGAACAATTTCGCTTCAAAATGGCCAAAAGTTGCAATACCCCCCCCAAGGAACAATTTCGCCTCAAAATGCCGAAAAGTTGCAATACCCCCCCAAAGGAACAATTTCGCTTCAAAATGGCCAAAAGTTGCAATACCCCCCCAAAGAAACAATTTCGCCTCAAAATGGCAAATAATTGCAATACCCCCCCAAAGGAACAATTTCGCCTCAAAATGCCGAAAAGTTGCAATACCCCCCCAAAGGAACAATTTCGCTTCAAAATGGCCAAAAGTTGCAATACCCCCCCAAAGGAACAATTTCGCCTCAAAAAGGCCAAAAGTTGCAATACCCCCCCAAAGGAACAATTTCGCCTCAAAATGGCAAAAAATTGCTATACCCCCCCAAAGGAACAATTTCGCCTCAAAATGGCAAAAAAATGCAATACCCCCCCAAAGGAACAATTTCGCTTCAAAATGGCCAAAATTTGCAAAAACCCCCCAAAGGAACAATTTCGCCTCAAAATGAAAAAAAAATTGCAATACCCCCCCAAAGGAACATTTTCGCTTCAAAATGGCCAAAAGTTGCAATACCCCCCCAAAGGAACAATTTCGCCTCAAAATGGCAAAAATTGCAATACCCCCCAAAGGAACAATTTCGCTTCAAAATGCCGAAAAGTTGCAATACCCCCCGAAAGGAACAATTTCGCTTCAAAATGGCCAAAAGTTGCAATACCCCCCCAAAGAAACAATTTCGCCTCAAAATGGAAAAAAATTGCAATACCCCCCAAAGGAACAATTTCGCCTCAAAATGCAGAAAAGTTGCAATACCCCCCCAAAGGAACAATTTCGCCTCAAAATGGCAAAAAATTGCAATACCCCCCCAAAGGAACAATTTCGCCTCAAAATGCTGAAAAGTTGCAATACCCCCCGAAAGGAACAATTTCGCTTCAAAATGGCCAAAAGTTGCAATACCCCCCCAAAGGAACAATTTCGCCTCAAAATGGTTAAAAATTGCAATACCCCCCCAAAGGAACAATTTCGCTTCTATATGACCAAAAGTTGCAATACCCCCCCAAAGGAACAATTTCGCCTCAAAATGCCGAAAAGTTGCAATACCCCCCCGAAAGGAACAATTTCGCTTCAAAATGGCCAAAAGTTGCAATACCCCCCCAAAGGAACAATTTCGCCTCAAAATGGCAAAAAATTGCAATACCCCCCCAAAGGAACAATTTCGCTTCAAAATGGCCAAAAGTTGCAATACCCCCCCAAAGGAACAATTTCGCCTCAAAATGGCAAAAAATTGCAATACCCCCCCAAAGGAACAATTTCGCCTCAAAATGCTGAAAAGTTGCAATACCCCCCGAAAGGAACAATTTCGCCTCAAAATGGCAAAAATTGCAATACCCCCCAAAGGAACAATTTCGCTTCAAAATGCCGAAAAGTTGCAATACCCCCCCAAAGGAACAATTTCGCCTCAAAATGGCAAAAAATTGCAATACCCCCCCAAAGGAACAATTTCGCTTCAAAATGGCCAAAAGTTGCAATACCCCCCCAAAGGAACAATTTCGCCTCAAAATGGCAAAAAATTGCAATACCCCCCCAAAGGAACAATTTCGCCTCAAAATGCCGAAAAGTTGCAATACCCCCCCAAAGGAACAATTTCGCCTCAAAATGGCAAAAAATTGCAATACCCCCCCAAAGGAACAATTTCGCCTCAAAATGCCGAAAAGTTCCAATACCCCCCAAAGGAACAATTTCGCTTCAAAATGGCCAAAAGTTGCAATACCCCCCCAAAGGAACAATTTCGCCTCAAAATGCTAAAAAGTTGCAATACCCCCCGAAAGGAACAATTTCGCTTCAAAATGGCCAAAAGTTGCAATACTCCCCCAAAGGAACAATTTCGCTTCAAAATGGCCAAAAGTTGCAATACCTCCCCAAAGGAACAATTTCGCCTCAAAATGGCCAAAATTTGTAAAAACCCCCCAAAGGAACAATTTCGCCTCAAAATGCCAAAAAGTTGCAATACCCCCCGAAAGGAACAATTTCGCTTCAAAATGGCCAAAAGTTGCAATACCCCCCAAAGGAACAATTTCGCTTCAAAATGGCCAAAAGTTGCAATACCCCCCCAAAGGAACAATTTCGCCTCAAAATGGCCAAAATTTGTAAAAACCCCCCAAAGGAAAAATTTCGCCTCAAAATGGAAAAAAAATTGCAATACCCCCCAAAGGAACAATTTCGCCTCAAAATGCCGAAAAGTTGCAATACCCCCCCAAAGGAACAATTTCACCTCAAAATGGCAAAAAATTGCAATACCCCCCCAAAGGAACAATTTCACCTCAAAATGGCAAAAAATTGCAATACCCCCCCAAAGGAACAATTTCACCTCAAAATGGCAAAAAATTGCAATACCCCCCCAAAGGAACAATTTCGCTTCAAAATGGCCAAAATTTGCAATACCCCCCCAAAGGAACAATTTCGCCTCAAAATGAAAAAAAAATTGCAATACCCCCCCAAAGGAACATTTTCGCTTCAAAATGGCCAAAAGTTGCAATACCCCCCCAAAGGAACAATTTCGCCTCAAAATGGCAAAAATTGCAATACCCCTTAAAGGAACAATTTCACTTCAAAATGCCGAAAAGTTGCAATACCCCCCCGAAAGGAACAATTTCGCTTCAAAATGGCCAAAAGTTGCAATACCCCCTTAAAGGAACAATTTCGCCTCAAAATGCCGAAAAGTTGCAATACCCCCCCAAAGGAACAATTTCGCCTCAAAATGGCAAAAAATTGCAATACCCCCCCAAAGGAACAATTTCGCCTCAAAATGGTTAAAAATTGCAATACCCCCCCAAAGGAACAATTTCGCTTCAATATGGCCAAAAGTTGCAATACCCCCCCAAAGGAACAATTTCGCCTCAAAATGCCGAAAAGTTGCAATACCCCCCCGAAAGGAACAATTTCGCTTCAAAATGGCCAAAAGTTGCAATACCCCCCCAAAGGAACAATTTCGCCTCAAAATGGCAAAAAATTGCAATACCCCCCCAAAGGAACAATTTCGCTTCAAAATGGCCAAAAGTTGCAATACCCCCCCAAAGGAACAATTTCGCCTCAAAATGGCAAAAAATTGCAATACCCCCCCAAAGGAACAATTTCGCCTCAAAATGCCGAAAAGTTGCAATACCCCCCCAAAGGAACAATTTCGCTTCAAAATGGCCAAAAGTTGCAATACCCCCCCAAAGGAACAATTTCGCCTCAAAATGCCGAAAAGTTGCAATACCCGCCGAAAGGAACAATTTCGCTTCAAAATGGCCAAAAGTTGCAATACCCCCCCAAAGGAACAATTTCGCCTCAAAATGGCAAAAAATTGCAATACCCCCCCAAAGGAACAATTTCGCCTCAAAATGCCGAAAAGTTGCAATACCCCCCCCCCAAAGGAACAATTTCGCTTCAAAATGGCCAAAAGTTGCAATACCCCCCCAAAGGAACAATTTCGCCTCAAAATGGCAAAAAATTGCAATACCCCCCCAAAGGAACAATTTCGCTTCAAAATGGCCAAAAGTTGCAATACCCCCCCAAAGGAACAATTTCGCCTCAAAATGTCGAAAAGTTGCAATACCCCCCGAAAGGAACAATTTCGCCTCAAAATGGCCAAAAATTGTAAAAACCCCCCAAAGGAACAATTTCACTTCAATATGGCCAAAAGTTGCAATACCCCCCAAAGGAACAATTTCGCCTCAAAATGGCAAAAAATTGCAATACCCCCCCAAAGGAACAATTTCGCTTCAAAATGGCCAAAAGTTGCAATACCCCCCCAAAGGAACAATTTCGCCTCAAAATGGCAAGAAATTGCAATACCCCCCCAAAGGAACAATTTCACCTCAAAATGGTTAAAAATTGCAATACCCCCCCAAAGGAACAATTTCGCTTCAAAATGGCCAAAAGTTGCAATACCCCCCAAGGAACAATTTCGCCTCAAAATGCCGAAAAGTTGCAATACCCCCCCAAAGGAACAATTTCGCTTCAAAATGGCCAAAAGTTGCAATACCCCCCCAAAGAAACAATTTCGCCTCAAAATGGCAAATAATTGCAATACCCCCCCAAAGGAACAATTTCGCCTCAAAATGCCGAAAAGTTGCAATACCCCCCCAAAGGAACAATTTCGCTTCAAAATGGCCAAAAGTTGCAATACCCCCCCAAAGGAACAATTTCGCCTCAAAAAGGCCAAAAGTTGCAATACCCCCCCAAAGGAACAATTTCGCCTCAAAATGGCAAAAAATTGCTATACCCCCCCAAAGGAACAATTTCGCCTCAAAATGGCAAAAAAATGCAATACCCCCCCAAAGGAACAATTTCGCTTCAAAATGGCCAAAATTTGCAAAAACCCCCCAAAGGAACAATTTCGCCTCAAAATGAAAAAAAAATTGCAATACCCCCCCAAAGGAACATTTTCGCTTCAAAATGGCCAAAAGTTGCAATACCCCCCCAAAGGAACAATTTCGCCTCAAAATGGCAAAAATTGCAATACCCCCCAAAGGAACAATTTCGCTTCAAAATGCCGAAAAGTTGCAATACCCCCCGAAAGGAACAATTTCGCTTCAAAATGGCCAAAAGTTGCAATACCCCCCCAAAGAAACAATTTCGCCTCAAAATGGAAAAAAATTGCAATACCCCCCAAAGGAACAATTTCGCCTCAAAATGCAGAAAAGTTGCAATACCCCCCCAAAGGAACAATTTCGCCTCAAAATGGCAAAAAATTGCAATACCCCCCCAAAGGAACAATTTCGCCTCAAAATGCTGAAAAGTTGCAATACCCCCCGAAAGGAACAATTTCGCTTCAAAATGGCCAAAAGTTGCAATACCCCCCCAAAGGAACAATTACAATTTCGCCTCAAAATGGTTAAAAATTGCAATACCCCCCCAAAGGAACAATTTCGCTTCTATATGGCCAAAAGTTGCAATACCCCCCCAAAGGAACAATTTCGCCTCAAAATGCCGAAAAGTTGCAATACCCCCTTGAAAGGAACAATTTCGCTTCAAAATGGCCAAAAGTTGCAATACCCCCCCAAAGGAACAATTTCGCCTCAAAATGGCAAAAAATTGCAATACCCCCCCAAAGGAACAATTTCGCTTCAAAATGGCCAAAAGTTGCAATACCCCCCCAAAGGAACAATTTCGCCTCAAAATGGCAAAAAATTGCAATACCCCCCCCAAAGGAACAATTTCGCCTCAAAATGCTGAAAAGTTGCAATACCCCCCGAAAGGAACAATTTCGCTTCAAAATGGCCAAAAGTTGCAATACCCCCCCAAAGGAACAATTTCGCCTCAAAATGGTTAAAAATTGCAATACCCCCCCAAAGGAACAATTTCGCTTCTATATGGCCAAAAGTTGCAATACCCCCCCAAAGGAACAATTTCGCCTCAAAATGCCGAAAAGTTGCAATACCCCCCCGAAAGGAACAATTTCGCTTCAAAATGGCCAAAAGTTGCAATACCCCCCAAAGGAACAATTTCGCCTCAAAATGGCAAAAAATTGCAATACCCCCCCAAAGGAACAATTTCGCTTCAAAATGGCCAAAAGTTGCAATACCCCCCCAAAGGAACAATTTCGCCTCAAAATGGCAAAAAATTGCAATACCCCCCCAAAGGAACAATTTCGCCTCAAAATGCCGAAAAGTTGCAATACCCCCCCCCCCAAAGGAACAATTTCGCTTCAAAATGGCCAAAAGTTGCAATACCCCCCCAAAGGAACAATTTCGCCTCAAAATGGCAAAAAATTGCAATACCCCCCCAAAGGAACAATTTCGCTTCAAAATGGCCAAAAGTTGCAATACCCCCCCAAAGGAACAATTTCGCCTCAAAATGTCGAAAAGTTGCAATACCCCCCGAAAGGAACAATTTCGCCTCAAAATGGCCAAAAATTGTAAAAACCCCCCAAAGGAACAATTTCACTTCAATATGGCCAAAAGTTGCAATACCCCCCAAAGGAACAATTTCGCCTCAAAATGGCAAAAAATTGCAATACCCCCCCAAAGGAACAATTTCGCTTCAAAATGGCCAAAAGTTGCAATACCCCCCCAAAGGAACAATTTCGCCTCAAAATGGCAAGAAATTGCAATACCCCCCCAAAGGAACAATTTCGCCTCAAAATGGTTAAAAATTGCAATACCCCCCCAAAGGAACAATTTCGCTTCAAAATGGCCAAAAGTTGCAATACCCCCCCCAAGGAACAATTTCGCCTCAAAATGCCGAAAAGTTGCAATACCCCCCCAAAGGAACAATTTCGCTTCAAAATGGCCAAAAGTTGCAATACCCCCCCAAAGAAACAATTTCGCCTCAAAATGGCAAATAATTGCAATACCCCCCCAAAGGAACAATTTCGCCTCAAAATGCCGAAAAGTTGCAATACCCCCCCAAAGGAACAATTTCGCTTCAAAATGGCCAAAAGTTGCAATACCCCCCCAAAGGAACAATTTCGCCTCAAAAAGGCCAAAAGTTGCAATACCCCCCCAAAGGAACAATTTCGCCTCAAAATGGCAAAAAATTGCTATACCCCCCCAAAGGAACAATTTCGCCTCAAAATGGCAAAAAAATGCAATACCCCCCCAAAGGAACAATTTCGCTTCAAAATGGCCAAAATTTGCAAAAACCCCCCAAAGGAACAATTTCGCCTCAAAATGAAAAAAAAATTGCAATACCCCCCCAAAGGAACATTTTCGCTTCAAAATGGCCAAAAGTTGCAATACCCCCCCAAAGGAACAATTTCGCCTCAAAATGGCAAAAATTGCAATACCCCCCAAAGGAACAATTTCGCTTCAAAATGCCGAAAAGTTGCAATACCCCCCGAAAGGAACAATTTCGCTTCAAAATGGCCAAAAGTTGCAATACCCCCCCAAAGAAACAATTTCGCCTCAAAATGGAAAAAAATTGCAATACCCCCCAAAGGAACAATTTCGCCTCAAAATGCAGAAAAGTTGCAATACCCCCCCAAAGGAACAATTTCGCCTCAAAATGGCAAAAAATTGCAATACCCCCCCAAAGGAACAATTTCGCCTCAAAATGCTGAAAAGTTGCAATACCCCCCGAAAGGAACAATTTCGCTTCAAAATGGCCAAAAGTTGCAATACCCCCCCAAAGGAACAATTTCGCCTCAAAATGGTTAAAAATTGCAATACCCCCCCAAAGGAACAATTTCGCTTCTATATGGCCAAAAGTTGCAATACCCCCCCAAAGGAACAATTTCGCCTCAAAATGCCGAAAAGTTGCAATACCCCCCCGAAAGGAACAATTTCGCTTCAAAATGGCCAAAAGTTGCAATACCCCCCCAAAGGAACAATTTCGCCTCAAAATGGCAAAAAATTGCAATACCCCCCAAAGGAACAATTTCGCTTCAAAATGGCCAAAAGTTGCAATACCCCCCCAAAGGAACAATTTCGCCTCAAAATGGCAAAAAATTGCAATACCCCCCCAAAGGAACAATTTCGCCTCAAAATGCTGAAAAGTTGCAATACCCCCCGAAAGGAACAATTTCGCTTCAAAATGGCCAAAAGTTGCAATACCCCCCCAAAGGAACAATTTCGCCTCAAAATGGTTAAAAATTGCAATACCCCCCCAAAGGAACAATTTCGCTTCTATATGGCCAAAAGTTGCAATACCCCCCCAAAGGAACAATTTCGCCTCAAAATGCCGAAAAGTTGCAATACCCCCCCGAAAGGAACAATTTCGCTTCAAAATGGCCAAAAGTTGCAATACCCCCCAAAGGAACAATTTCGCCTCAAAATGGCAAAAAAATTGCAATACCCCCCCAAAGGAACAATTTCGCTTCAAAATGGCCAAAAGTTGCAATACCCCCCCAAAGGAACAATTTCGCCTCAAAATGGCAAAAAATTGCAATACCCCCCCAAAGGAACAATTTCGCCTCAAAATGCCGAAAAGTTGCAATACCCCCCCAAAGGAACAATTTCGCTTCAAAATGGCCAAAAGTTGCAATACCCCCCCAAAGGAACAATTTCGCCTCAAAATGCCGAAAAGTTGCAATACCCCCCGAAAGGAACAATTTCGCCTCAAAATGGCCAAAAATTGTAAAAACCCCCCAAAGGAACAATTTCGCTTCAATATGGCCAAAAGTTGCAATACCCCCCCAAGGAACAATTTCGCCTCAAAATGGTAAAAAAATTGCAATACCCCCCCAAAGGAACAATTTCGCTTCAAAATGGCCAAAAGTTGCAATACCCCCCCAAAGGAACAATTTCGCCTCAAAATGACAAAAAATTGCATAACCCCCCCAAAGGAACAATTTCGCCTCAAAATGGCAAAAAATTGCAATACCCCCCCAAAGGAACAATTTCGCTGCAAAATGCTGAAAAGTTGCAATACCCCCCGAAAGGAACAATTTTGCCTCAAAATGGTTAAAAATTGCAATACCCCCCCAAAGGAACAATTTAGCTTCAAAATGGCCAAAAGTTGCAATACCCCCCCAAGGAACAATTTCGCCTCAAAATGCCGAAAAGTTGCAATACCCCCCCAAAGGAACAATTTCGCTTCAAAATGGCCAAAAGTTGCAATACCCCCCCAAAGGAACAATTTCGCCTCAAAATGGCAAAAAATTGCAATACCCCCCCAAAGGAACAATTTCGCCTCAGAATGCCGAAAAGTTGCAATACCCCCCAAAAGGAACAATTTCGCTTCAAAATGGCCAAAAGTTGCAATACCCCCCCAAAGGAACAATTTCGCTTCAAAATGGCCAAAATTTGTAAAAACCCCCCAAAGGAACAATTTCGCCTCAAAATGCCAAAAAGTTGCAATACCCCCCGAAAGGAACAATTTCGCTTCAAAATGGCCAAAAGTTGCAATACCCCCCAAAGGAACAATTTCGCTTCAAAATGGCCAAAAGTTGCAATACCCCCCCAAAGGAACAATTTCGCCTCAAAATGGCCAAAATTTGTAAAAACCCTCCAAAGGAAAAATTTCGCCTCAAAATGGAAAAAAAATTGCAATACCCCCCAAAGGAACAATTTCGCCTCAAAATGCCGAAAAGTTGCAATACCCCCCCAAAGGAACAATTTCACCTCAAAATGGCAAAAAATTGCAATACCCCCCCAAAGGAACAATTTCACCTCAAAATGGCAAAAAATTGCAATACCCCCCCAAAGGAACAATTTCACCTCAAAATGGCAAAAAATTGCAATACCCCCCCAAAGGAACAATTTCGCTTCAAAATGGCCAAAATTTGCAATACCCCCCCAAAGGAACAATTTCGCCTCAAAATGAAAAAAAAATTGCAATACCCCCCCAAAGGAACATTTTCGCTTCAAAATGGCCAAAAGTTGCAATACCCCCCCAAAGGAACAATTTCGCCTCAAAATGGCAAAAATTGCAATACCCCTTAAAGGAACAATTTCACTTCAAAATGCCGAAAAGTTGCAATACCCCCCGAAAGGAACAATTTCGCTTCAAAATGGCCAAAAGTTGCAATACCCCCTTAAAGGAACAATTTCGCCTCAAAATGCCGAAAAGTTGCAATACCCCCCCAAAGGAACAATTTCGCCTCAAAATGGCAAAAAATTGCAATACCCCCCCAAAGGAACAATTTCGCCTCAAAATGCTGAAAAGTTGCAATACCCCCCCAAAGGAACAATTTCGCTTCAAAATGGCCAAAAGTTGCAATACCCCCCCAAAGGAACAATTTCGCCTCAAAATGGTTAAAAATTGCAATACCCCCCCAAAGGAACAATTTCGCTTCAATATGGCCAAAAGTTGCAATACCCCCCCAAAGGAACAATTTCGCCTCAAAATGCCGAAAAGTTGCAATACCCCCCCGAAAGGAACAATTTCGCTTCAAAATGGCCAAAAGTTGCAATACCCCCCCAAAGGAACAATTTCGCCTCAAAATGGCAAAAAATTGCAATACCCCCCCAAAGGAACAATTTCGCTTCAAAATGGCCAAAAGTTGCAATACCCCCCCAAAGGAACAATTTCGCCTCAAAATGGCAAAAAATTGCAATACCCCCCCAAAGGAACAATTTCGCCTCAAAATGCCGAAAAGTTGCAATACCCCCCCCAAAGGAACAATTTCGCTTCAAAATGGCCAAAAGTTGCAATACCCCCCCAAAGGAACAATTTCGCCTCAAAATGCCGAAAAGTTGCAATACCCGCCGAAAGGAACAATTTCGCTTCAAAATGGCCAAAAGTTGCAATACCCCCCCAAAGGAACAATTTCGCCTCAAAATGGCAAAAAATTGCAATACCCCCCCAAAGGAACAATTTCGCCTCAAAATGCCGAAAAGTTGCAATACCCCCCCCCCAAAGGAACAATTTCGCTTCAAAATGGCCAAAAGTTGCAATACCCCCCCAAAGGAACAATTTCGCCTCAAAATGGCAAAAAATTGCAATACCCCCCCAAAGGAACAATTTCGCTTCAAAATGGCCAAAAGTTGCAATACCCCCCCAAAGGAACAATTTCGCCTCAAAATGTCGAAAAGTTGCAATACCCCCCGAAAGGAACAATTTCGCCTCAAAATGGCCAAAAATTGTAAAAACCCCCCAAAGGAACAATTTCACTTCAATATGGCCAAAAGTTGCAATACCCCCCAAAGGAACAATTTCGCCTCAAAATGGCAAAAAATTGCAATACCCCCCCAAAGGAACAATTTCGCTTCAAAATGGCCAAAAGTTGTAATACCCCCCCAAAGGAACAATTTCGCCTCAAAATGGCGAGAAATTGCAATACCCCCCCAAAGGAACAATTTCGCCTCAAAATGGTTAAAAATTGCAATACCCCCCAAAGGAACAATTTCGCTTCAAAATGGCCAAAAGTTGCAATACCCCCCCAAGGAACAATTTCGCCTCAAAATGCCGAAAAGTTGCAATACCCCCCCAAAGGAACAATTTCGCTTCAAAATGGCCAAAAGTTGCAATACCCCCCCAAAGAAACAATTTCGCCTCAAAATGGCAAATAATTGCAATACCCCCCCAAAGGAACAATTTCGCCTCAAAATGCCGAAAAGTTGCAATACCCCCCCAAAGGAACAATTTCGCTTCAAAATGGCCAAAAGTTGCAATACCCCCCCAAAGGAACAATTTCGCCTCAAAAAGGCCAAAAGTTGCAATACCCCCCCAAAGGAACAATTTCGCCTCAAAATGGCAAAAAATTGCTATACCCCCCCAAAGGAACAATTTCGCCTCAAAATGGCAAAAAAATGCAATACCCCCCCAAAGGAACAATTTCGCTTCAAAATGGCCAAAATTTGCAAAAACCCCCCAAAGGAACAATTTCGCCTCAAAATGAAAAAAAAATTGCAATACCCCCCCAAAGGAACATTTTCGCTTCAAAATGGCCAAAAGTTGCAATACCCCCCCAAAGGAACAATTTCGCCTCAAAATGGCAAAAATTGCAATACCCCCCAAAGGAACAATTTCGCTTCAAAATGCCGAAAAGTTGCAATACCCCCCGAAAGGAACAATTTCGCTTCAAAATGGCCAAAAGTTGCAATACCCCCCCAAAGAAACAATTTCGCCTCAAAATGGAAAAAAATTGCAATACCCCCCAAAGGAACAATTTCGCCTCAAAATGCAGAAAAGTTGCAATACCCCCCCAAAGGAACAATTTCGCCTCAAAATGGCAAAAAATTGCAATACCCCCCCAAAGGAACAATTTCGCCTCAAAATGCTGAAAAGTTGCAATACCCCCCGAAAGGAACAATTTCGCTTCAAAATGGCCAAAAGTTGCAATACACCCCCAAAGGAACAATTTCGCCTCAAAATGGTTAAAAATTGCAATACCCCCCCAAAGGAACAATTTCGCTTCTATATGGCCAAAAGTTGCAATACCCCCCCAAAGGAACAATTTCGCCTCAAAATGCCGAAAAGTTGCAATACCCCCCCGAAAGGAACAATTTCGCTTCAAAATGGCCAAAAGTTGCAATACCCCCCAAAGGAACAATTTCGCCTCAAAATGGCAAAAAATTGCAATACCCCCCCAAAGGAACAATTTCGCTTCAAAATGGCCAAAAGTTGCAATACCCCCCCAAAGGAACAATTTCGCCTCAAAATGGCAAAAAATTGCAATACCCCCCCAAAGGAACAATTTCGCCTCAAAATGCCGAAAAGTTGCAATACCCCCCCAAAGGAACAATTTCGCTTCAAAATGGCCAAAAGTTGCAATACCCCCCCAAAGGAACAATTTCGCCTCAAAATGCCGAAAAGTTGCAATACCCCCCGAAAGGAACAATTTCGCCTCAAAATGGCCAAAAATTGTAAAAACCCCCCAAAGGAACAATTTCGCTTCAATATGGCCAAAAGTTGCAATACCCCCCCAAGGAACAATTTCGCCTCAAAATGGTAAAAAATTGCAATACCCCCCCAAAGGAACAATTTAGCCTCAAAATGGCAAAAAATTGCAATACCCCCCCAAAGGAACAATTTCGCTGCAAAATGCTGAAAAGTTGCAATACCCCCCGAAAGGAACAATTTTGCCTCAAAATGGTTAAAAATTGCAATACCCCCCCAAAGGAACAATTTAGCTTCAAAATGGCCAAAAGTTGCAATACCCCCCCAAGGAACAATTTCGCCTCAAAATGCCGAAAAGTTGCAATACCCCCCCAAAGGAACAATTTCGCTTCAAAATGGCCAAAAGTTGCAATACCCCCCCAAAGGAACAATTTCGCCTCAAAATGGCAAAAAATTGCAATACCCCCCCAAAGGAACAATTTCGCCTCAGAATGCCGAAAAGTTGCAATACCCCCCAAAAGGAACAATTTCGCTTCAAAATGGCCAAAAGTTGCAATACCCCCCCAAAGGAACAATTTCGCCTCAAAATGCCGAAAAGTTGCAATACCCGCCGAAAGGAACAATTTCGCTTCAAAATGGCCAAAAGTTGCAATACCCCCCCAAAGGAACAATTTCGCCTCAAAATGGCAAAAAATTCCAATACCCCCCCAAAGGAACAATTTCGCTTCAAAATGGCCAAAAGTTGCAATACCCCCCCAAAGGAACAATTTCGCCTCAAAATGCCGAAAAGTTGCAATACCCCCCGAAAGGAACAATTTCGCCTCAAAATGGTTAAAAATTGCAATACACCCCCCAAAGGAACAATTTCGCTTCAAAATGGCCAAAAGTTGCAATACCCCCCCAAGGAACAATTTCGCCTCAAAATGCCGAAAAGTTGCAATACCCCCCCAAAGGAACAATTTCGCTTCAAAATGGCCAAAAGTTGCAATACCCCCCCAAAGGAACAATTTCGCCTCAAAATGGCAAAAAATTGCAATACCCCCCCAAAGGAACAATTTCGCTTCAAAATGGCCAAAAGTTGCAATACCCCCCCAAAGGAACAATTTCGCCTCAAAATGCCGAAAAGTTGCAATACCCCCCGAAAGGAACAATTTCGCCTCAAAATGGCCAAAAATTGTAAAAACCCCCCAAAGGAACAATTTCGCTTCAATATGGCCAAAAGTTGCAATACCCCCCCAAAGGAACAATTTCGCTTCAAAATGGCCAAAAGTTGCAATACCCCCCCAAAAGGAACAATTTCGCCTCAAAATGGCAAAAAATTGCAATACCCCCCCAAAGGAACAATTTCGCCTCAAAATGCCGAAAAGTTGCAATACCCCCCCAAAGGAACAATTTCGCCTCAAAATGGCAAAAAATTGCAATACCCCCCCAAAGGAACAATTTCGCTTCAAAATGGCCAAAATTTGCAATACCCCCCCCAAAGGAACAATTTCTCCTCAAAATGAAAAAAAATTGCAATACCCCCCCAAAGGAACAATTTCGCTTCAAAATGGCCAAAAGTTGCAATACCCCCCCAAAGGAACAATTTCGCCTCAAAATGGCAAAAAATTGCAATACCCCCCAAAGGAACAATTTCGCTTCAAAATGCCGAAAAGTTGCAATACCCCCCGAAAGGAACAATTTCGCTTCAAAATGGCCAAAAGTTGTAATACCCCCCCAAAGGAACAATTTCGCCTCAAAATGGAAAAAAAATTGCAATACCCCCCAAAGGAACAATTTCGCCTCAAAATGCCGAAAAGTTGCAATACCCCCCCAAAGGAACAATTTCGCCTCAAAATGGCAAAAAATTGCAATACCCCCCCCAAAGGAACAATTTCGCTTCAAAATGGCCAAAAGTTGCAATACCCCCCCAAAGGAACAATTTCGCCTCAAAATGCCGAAAAGTTGCAATACCCGCCGAAAGGAACAATTTCGCTTCAAAATGGCCAAAAGTTGCAATACCCCCCCAAAGGAACAATTTCACCTCAAAATGGCAAAAAATTGCAATACCCCCCCAAAGGAACAATTTCGCTTCAAAATGGCCAAAAGTTGCAATACCCCCCCAAAGGAACAATTTCGCCTCAAAATGCCGAAAAGTTGCAATAGTCCCCGAAAGGAACAATTTCGCCTCAAAATGGCCAAAAATTGTAAAAACCCCCCAAAGGAACAATTTCGCTTCAATATGGCCAAAAGTTGCAATACCCCCCCAAAGGAACAATTTCGCCTCAAAATGGCAAAAAATTGCAATACCTTCCCAAAGGAACAATTTCGCTTCAAAATGGCCAAAAGTTGCAATACCCCCCCAAAAGGAACAATTTCGCCTCAAAATGGCAAAAAATTGCAATACCCCCCCAAAGGAACAATTTCAATGCAAAAATGCTGAAAAGTTGCAATACCCCCCGAAAGGAACAATTTCACTTTAAAATGGCCAAAAGTTGCAATACCCCCCCAAAGGAACAATTTCGCCTCAAAATGGTTAAAAATTGCAATACACCCCCCAAAGGAACAATTTCGCTTCAAAATGGCCAAAAGTTGCAATACCCCCCCAAGGAACAATTTCGCCTCAAAATGCCGAAAAGTTGCAATACCCCCCCAAAGGAACAATTTCGCTTCAAAATGGCCAAAAGTTGCAATACCCCCCCAAAGGAACAATTTCGCCTCAAAATGGCAAAAAATTGCAATACCCCCCCAAAGGAACAATTTCGCTTCAAAATGGCCAAAAGTTGCAATACCCCCCCAAAGGAACAATTTCGCCTCAAAATGCCGAAAAGTTGCAATACTCCCCCAAAGGAACAATTTCGCTTCAAAATGGCCAAAAGTTGCAATACCCCCCCAAAGGAACAATTTCGCCTCAAAAAGGCCAAAAGTTGCAATAACCCCCCAAAGGAACAATTTCGCCTCAAAATGGCAAAAAATTGCAATACCCCCCCAAAGGAACAATTTCGCTTCAAAATGGCCAAAAGTTGCAATACCCCCCCAAAGGAACAATTTCGCCTCAAAATGGCAAAAAAATGCAATACCCCCCAAAGGAACAATTTCGCTTCAAAATGGCCAAAAGTTGCAATACCCCCCAAAGGAACAATTTCACCTCAAAATGGCAAAAAATTGTAATACCCCCCAAAGGAACAATTTCGCCTCAAAATGGCAAAAAATTGCAATACCCCCCCAAAGGAACAATTTCGCTTCAAAATGGCCAAAATTTGCAATACCCCCCCCAAAGGAACAATTTCGCCTCAAAATGAAAAAAAATTGCAATACCCCCCAAAGGAACAATTTCGCTTCAAAATGGCCAAAAGTTGCAATACCCCCCCAAAGGAACAATTTCGCCTCAAAATGAAAAAAAATTGCAATACCCCCCAAAGGAACAATTTCGCCTCAAAATGCCGAAAAGTTGCAATACCCCCCCAAAGGAACAATTTCGCTTCAAAATGGCAAAAAATGCAATACCCCCAAAGGAACAATTTCGCTTCAAAATGGCCAAAAGTTGCAATACCCCCCGAAAGGAACAATTTCGCTTCAAAATGGCCAAAAGTTGCAATACCCCCCGAAAGGAACAATTTCGCTTCAAAATGGCCAAAAGTTGCAATACCCTCCCAAAGGAACAATTTCGCCTCAAAATGGCAAAAAATTGCAATACCCCCCCAAAGGAACAATTTCGCCTCAAAATGGCCAAAAGTTGCAATACCCCCCCAAAGGAACAATTTCGCCTCAAAAAGGCCAAAAGTTGCAATACCCCCCCAAAGGAACAATTTCGCCTCAAAATGGCAAAAAAATGCAATACCCCCCGAAAGGAACAATTTCGCTTCAAAATGGCCAAAAGTTGCAATACCCCCCCAAAGGAACAATTTCACCTCAAAATGGCAAAAAATTGCAATACCCCCCCAAAGGAACAATTTCGCTTCAAAATGGCCAAAAGTTGCAATACCCCCCCAAAGGAACAATTTCGCCTTAAAATGCCGAAAAGTTGCAATAGTCCCCGAAAGGAACAATTTCGCCTCAAAATGGCCAAAAATTGTAAAAACCCCCAAAGGAACAATTTCGCTTCAATATGGCCAAAAGTTGCAATACCCCCCCAAAGGAACAATTTCGCCTCAAAATGGCAAAAAATTGCAATACCCCCCCAAAAAAAACAATTTCGCTTCAAAATGGCCAAAAGTTGCAATACCCCCCCAAAAGGAACAATTTCGCCTCAAAATGGCAAAAAATTGCAATACCCCCCCAAAGGAACAATTTCAATGCAAAAATGCTGAAAAGTTGCAATACCCCCCGAAAGGAACAATTTCACTTTAAAATGGCCAAAAGTTGCAATACCCCCCCAAAGGAACAATTTCGCCTCAAAATTGTTAAAAATTGCAATACCCCCCCAAAGGAACAATTTCGCTTCAAAATGGCCAAAAGTTGCAATACCCCCCCAAAGGAACAATTTCGCCTCAAAATGGCGAGAAATTGCAATACCCCCCCAAAGGAACAATTTCGGCATAAAATGGTTAAAAATTGCAATACCCCCCCAAAGGAACAATTTCGCTTCAAAATGGCCAAAAGTTGCAATACCCCCCTAAGGAACAATTTCGCCTCAAAATGCCGAAAAGTTGCAATACCCCCAAAAAGGAACAATTTCGCTTCAAAATGGCCAAAAGTTGCAATACCCCCCCAAAGAAACAATTTCGCCTCAAAATGGCAAATAATTGCAATACCCCCCCAAAGGAACAATTTCGCCTCAAAATGCCGAAAAGTTGCAATACCCCCCCAAAGGAACAATTTCGCTTCAAAATGGCCAAAAGTTGCAATACCCCCCCAAAGGAACAATTTCGCCTCAAAAAGGCCAAAAGTTGCAATACCCCCCCAAAGGAACAATTTCGCCTCAAAATGGCAAAAAATTGCTATACCCCCCCAAAAGAACAATTTCGCTTCAAAATGGCCAAAAGTTGCAATACCCCCCCAAAGGAACAATTTCGCCTCAAAATGGCAAAAAAATGCAATACCCCCCCAAAGGAACAATTTCGCTTCAAAATGGCCAAAATTTGCAAAAACCCCCCAAAGGAACAATTTCGCCTCAAAATGAAAAAAAAATTGCAATACCCCCCCAAAGGAACATTTTCGCTTCAAAATGGCCAAAAGTTGCAATACCCCCCCAAAGGAACAATTTCGCCTCAAAATGGCAAAAATTGCAATACCCCCCAAAGGAACAATTTCGCTTCAAAATGCCGAAAAGTTGCAATACCCCCCGAAAGGAACAATTTCGCTTCAAAATGGCCAAAAGTTGCAATACCCCCCCAAAGGAACAATTTCGCCTCAAAATGGCAAAAAATTGCAATACCCCCCCAAAGGAACAATTTCGCCTCAAAATGCTGAAAAGTTGCAATACCCCCCGAAAGGAACAATTTCGCTTCAAAATGGCCAAAAGTTGCAATACCCCCCCAAAGGAACAATTTCGCCTCAAAATGGTTAAAAATTGCAATACCCCCCCAAAGGAACAATTTCGCTTCTATATGGCCAAAAGTTGCAATACCCCCCCAAAGGAACAATTTCGCCTCAAAATGCCGAAAAGTTGCAATACCCCCCCGAAAGGAACAATTTCGCTTCAAAATGGCCAAAAGTTGCAATACCCCCCCAAAGGAACAATTTCGCCTCAAAATGGCAAAAAATTGCAATACCCCCCCAAAGGAACAATTTCGCTTCAAAATGGCCAAAAGTTGCAATACCCCCCCAAAGGAACAATTTCGCCTCAAAATGGCAAAAAATTGCAATACCCCCCCAAAGGAACAATTTCGCCTCAAAATGCCGAAAAGTTGCAAAACCCCCCCAAAGGAACAATTTCGCTTCAAAATGGCCAAAAGTTGCAATACCCCCCCAAAGGAACAATTTCGCCTCAAAATGCCGAAAAGTTGCAATACCCCCCGAAAGGAACAATTTCGCCTCAAAATGGCCAAAAATTGTAAAAACCCCCCAAAGGAACAATTTCGCTTCAATATGGCCAAAAGTTGCAATACCCCCCCAAAGGAACAATTTCGCCTCAAAATGGTAAAAAATTGCAATACCCCCCCAAAGGAACAATTTCGCTTCAAAATGGCCAAAAGTTGCAATACCCCCCCAAAGGAACAATTTTGCCTCAAAATGACAAAAAATTGCATAACCCCCCCAAAGGAACAATTTCGCCTCAAAATGGCAAAAAATTGCAATACCCCCCAAAGGAACAATTTCGCTGCAAAATGCTGAAAAGTTGCAATACCCCCCGAAAGGAACAATTTCGCCTCAAAATGGTTAAAAATTGCAATACCCCCCAAAGGAACAATTTAGCTTCAAAATGGCCAAAAGTTGCAATACCCCCCCAAGGAACAATTTCGCCTCAAAATGCCGAAAAGTTGCAATACCCCCCCAAAGGAACAATTTCGCTTCAAAATGGCCAAAAGTTGCAATACCCCCCCAAAGGAACAATTTCGCCTCAAAATGGCAAAAAATTGCAATACCCCCCAAAGGAACAATTTCGCTTCAAAATGCCGAAAAGTTGCAATACCCCCCGAAAGGAACAATTTCGCTTCAAAATGGCCAAAAGTTGTAATACCCCCCCAAAGGAACAATTTCGCCTCAAAATGGAAAAAAAATTGCAATACCCCCCAAAGGAACAATTTCGCCTCAAAATGCCGAAAAGTTGCAATACCCCCCCAAAGGAACAATTTCGCCTCAAAATGGCAAAAAATTGCAATACCCCCCCCAAAGGAACAATTTCGCTTCAAAATGGCCAAAAGTTGCAATACCCCCCCAAAGGAACAATTTCGCCTCAAAATGCCGAAAAGTTGCAATACCCGCCGAAAGGAACAATTTCGCTTCAAAATGGCCAAAAGTTGCAATACCCCCCCAAAGGAACAATTTCACCTCAAAATGGCAAAAAATTGCAATACCTTCCCAAAGGAACAATTTCGCTTCAAAATGGCCAAAAGTTGCAATACCCCCCCAAAAGGAACAATTTCGCCTCAAAATGGCAAAAAATTGCAATACCCCCCCAAAGGAACAATTTCAATGCAAAAATGCTGAAAAGTTGCAATACCCCCCGAAAGGAACAATTTCACTTTAAAATGGCCAAAAGTTGCAATACCCCCCCAAAGGAACAATTTCGCCTCAAAATGGTTAAAAATTGCAATACACCCCCCAAAGGAACAATTTCGCTTCAAAATGGCCAAAAGTTGCAATACCCCCCCAAGGAACAATTTCGCCTCAAAATGCCGAAAAGTTGCAATACCCCCCCAAAGGAACAATTTCGCTTCAAAATGGCCAAAAGTTGCAATACCCCCCCAAAGGAACAATTTCGCCTCAAAATGGCAAAAAATTGCAATACCCCCCCAAAGGAACAATTTCGCTTCAAAATGGCCAAAAGTTGCAATACCCCCCCAAAGGAACAATTTCGCCTCAAAATGCCGAAAAGTTGCAATACTCCCCCAAAGGAACAATTTCGCTTCAAAATGGCCAAAAGTTGCAATACCCCCCCAAAGGAACAATTTCGCCTCAAAAAGGCCAAAAGTTGCAATAACCCCCCAAAGGAACAATTTCGCCTCAAAATGGCAAAAAATTGCAATACCCCCCCAAAGGAACAATTTCGCTTCAAAATGGCCAAAAGTTGCAATACCCCCCCAAAGGAACAATTTCGCCTCAAAATGGCAAAATAATGCAATACCCCCCAAAGGAACAATTTCGCTTCAAAATGGCCAAAAGTTGCAATACCCCCCAAAGGAACAATTTCACCTCAAAATGGCAAAAAATTGTAATACCCCCCAAAGGAACAATTTCGCCTCAAAATGGCAAAAAATTGCAATACCCCCCCAAAGGAACAATTTCGCTTCAAAATGGCCAAAATTTGCAATACCCCCCCCCAAAGGAACAATTTCGCCTCAAAATGAAAAAAAAATTGCAATACCCCCCAAAGGAACAATTTCGCTTCAAAATGGCCAAAAGTTGCAATACCCCCCCAAAGGAACAATTTCGCCTCAAAATGAAAAAAAATTGCAATACCCCCCAAAGGAACAATTTCGCCTCAAAATGCCGAAAAGTTGCAATACCCCCCCAAAGGAACAATTTCGCTTCAAAATGGCAAAAAATGCAATACCCCCAAAGGAACAATTTCGCTTCAAAATGGCCAAAAGTTGCAATACCCCCCGAAAGGAACAATTTCGCTTCAAAATGGCCAAAAGTTGCAATACCCCCCGAAAGGAACAATTTCGCTTCAAAATGGCCAAAAGTTGCAATACCCTCCCAAAGGAACAATTTCGCCTCAAAATGGCAAAAAATTGCAATACCCCCCCAAAGGAACAATTTCGCCTCAAAATGGCCAAAAGTTGCAATACCCCCCCAAAGGAACAATTTCGCCTCAAAAAGGCCAAAAGTTGCAATACCCCCCCAAAGGAACAATTTCGCCTCAAAATGGCAAAAAAATGCAATACCCCCCGAAAGGAACAATTTCGCTTCAAAATGGCCAAAAGTTGCAATACCCCCCCAAAGGAACAATTTCACCTCAAAATGGCAAAAAATTGCAATACCCCCCCAAAGGAACAATTTCGCTTCAAAATGGCCAAAAGTTGCAATACCCCCCCAAAGGAACAATTTCGCCTTAAAATGCCGAAAAGTTGCAATAGTCCCCGAAAGGAACAATTTCGCCTCAAAATGGCCAAAAATTGTAAAAACCCCCAAAGGAACAATTTCGCTTCAATATGGCCAAAAGTTGCAATACCCCCCCAAAGGAACAATTTCGCCTCAAAATGGCAAAAAATTGCAATACCCCCCCAAAAAAAACAATTTCGCTTCAAAATGGCCAAAAGTTGCAATACCCCCCCAAAAGGAACAATTTCGCCTCAAAATGGCAAAAAATTGCAATACCCCCCCAAAGGAACAATTTCAATGCAAAAATGCTGAAAAGTTGCAATACCCCCCGAAAGGAACAATTTCACTTTAAAATGGCCAAAAGTTGCAATACCCCCCCAAAGGAACAATTTCGCCTCAAAATTGTTAAAAATTGCAATACCCCCCCAAAGGAACAATTTCGCTTCAAAATGGCCAAAAGTTGCAATACCCCCCCAAAGGAACAATTTCGCCTCAAAATGGCGAGAAATTGCAATACCCCCCCAAAGGAACAATTTCGGCATAAAATGGTTAAAAATTGCAATACCCCCCCAAAGGAACAATTTCGCTTCAAAATGGCCAAAAGTTGCAATACCCCCCTAAGGAACAATTTCGCCTCAAAATGCCGAAAAGTTGCAATACCCCCAAAAAGGAACAATTTCGCTTCAAAATGGCCAAAAGTTGCAATACCCCCCCAAAGAAACAATTTCGCCTCAAAATGGCAAATAATTGCAATACCCCCCCAAAGGAACAATTTCGCCTCAAAATGCCGAAAAGTTGCAATACCCCCCCAAAGGAACAATTTCGCTTCAAAATGGCCAAAAGTTGCAATACCCCCCCCAAAAGGAACAATTTCGCCTCAAAAAGGCCAAAAGTTGCAATACCCCCCCAAAGGAACAATTTCGCCTCAAAATGGCAAAAAATTGCTATACCCCCCCAAAAGAACAATTTCGCTTCAAAATGGCCAAAAGTTGCAATACCCCCCCAAAGGAACAATTTCGCCTCAAAATGGCAAAAAAATGCAATACCCCCCAAAGGAACAATTTCGCTTCAAAATGGCCAAAATTTGCAAAAACCCCCCAAAGGAACAATTTCGCCTCAAAATGAAAAAAAAATTGCAATACCCCCCCAAAGGAACATTTTCGCTTCAAAATGGCCAAAAGTTGCAATACCCCCCCAAAGGAACAATTTCGCCTCAAAATGGCAAAAATTGCAATACCCCCCAAAGGAACAATTTCGCTTCAAAATGCCGAAAAGTTGCAATACCCCCCGAAAGGAACAATTTCGCTTCAAAATGGCCAAAAGTTGCAATACCCCCCCAAAGGAACAATTTCGCCTCAAAATGGCAAAAAATTGCAATACCCCCCCAAAGGAACAATTTCGCCTCAAAATGCTGAAAAGTTGCAATACCCCCCGAAAGGAACAATTTCGCTTCAAAATGGCCAAAAGTTGCAATACCCCCCCAAAGGAACAATTTCGCCTCAAAATGGTTAAAAATTGCAATACCCCCCCAAAGGAACAATTTCGCTTCTATATGGCCAAAAGTTGCAATACCCCCCCAAAGGAACAATTTCGCCTCAAAATGCCGAAAAGTTGCAATACCCCCCCGAAAGGAACAATTTCGCTTCAAAATGGCCAAAAGTTGCAATACCCCCCCAAAGGAACAATTTCGCCTCAAAATGGCAAAAAATTGCAATACCCCCCCAAAGGAACAATTTCGCTTCAAAATGGCCAAAAGTTGCAATACCCCCCCAAAGGAACAATTTCGCCTCAAAATGGCAAAAAATTGCAATACCCCCCCAAAGGAACAATTTCGCCTCAAAATGCCGAAAAGTTGCAAAACCCCCCCCAAAGGAACAATTTCGCTTCAAAATGGCCAAAAGTTGCAATACCCCCCCAAAGGAACAATTTCGCCTCAAAATGCCGAAAAGTTGCAATACCCCCCGAAAGGAACAATTTCGCCTCAAAATGGCCAAAAATTGTAAAAACCCCCCAAAGGAACAATTTCGCTTCAATATGGCCAAAAGTTGCAATACCCCCCCAAAGGAACAATTTCGCCTCAAAATGGTAAAAAATTGCAATACCCCCCCAAAGGAACAATTTCGCTTCAAAATGGCCAAAAGTTGCAATACCCCCCCAAAGGAACAATTTTGCCTCAAAATGACAAAAAATTGCATAACCCCCCCCAAAGGAACAATTTCGCCTCAAAATGGCAAAAAATTGCAATACCCCCCCAAAGGAACAATTTCGCTGCAAAATGCTGAAAAGTTGCAATACCCCCCGAAAGGAACAATTTCGCCTCAAAATGGTTAAAAATTGCAATACCCCCCAAAGGAACAATTTAGCTTCAAAATGGCCAAAAGTTGCAATACCCCCCCAAGGAACAATTTCGCCTCAAAATGCCGAAAAGTTGCAATACCCCCCCAAAGGAACAATTTCGCTTCAAAATGGCCAAAAGTTGCAATACCCCCCCAAAGGAACAATTTCGCCTCAAAATGGCAAAAAATTGCAATACCCCCCCAAAGGAACAATTTCGCCTCAGAATGCCGAAAAGTTGCAATACCCCCCAAAAGGAACAATTTCGCTTCAAAATGGCCAAAAGTTGCAATACCCCCCCAAAGGAACAATTTCGCCTCAAAATGCCGAAAAGTTGCAATACCCGCCGAAAGGAACAATTTCGCTTCAAAATGGCCAAAAGTTGCAATACCCCCCCAAAGGAACAATTTCGCCTCAAAATGGCAAAAAATTGCAATACCCCCCCAAAGGAACAATTTCGCTTCAAAATGGCCAAAAGTTGCAATACCCCCCCAAAGGAACAATTTCGCCTCAAAATGCCGAAAAGTTGCAATACCCCCCGAAAGGAACAATTTCGCCTCAAAATGGCCAAAAATTGTAAAAACCCCCCAAAGGAACAATTTCGCTTCAATATGGCCAAAAGTTGCAATACCCCCCCAAAGGAACAATTTCGCCTCAAAATGGCAAAAAATTGCAATACCCCCCCAAAGGAACAATTTCGCTTCAAAATGGCCAAAAGTTGCAATACCCCCCCAAAAGGAACAATTTCGCCTCAAAATGGCAAAAAATTGCAATACCCCCCCAAAGGAACAATTTCAATGCAAAAATGCTGAAAAGTTGCAATACCCCCCGAAAGGAACAATTTCACTTTAAAATGGCCAAAAGTTGCAATACCCCCCCAAAGGAACAATTTCGCCTCAAAATGGTTAAAAATTGCAATACACCCCCCAAAGGAACAATTTCGCTTCAAAATGGCCAAAAGTTGCAATACCCCCCCAAGGAACAATTTCGCCTCAAAATGCCGAAAAGTTGCAATACCCCCCCAAAGGAACAATTTCGCTTCAAAATGGCCAAAAGTTGCAATACCCCCCCCAAAGGAACAATTTCGCCTCAAAATGGCAAAAAATTGCAATACCCCCCCAAAGGAACAATTTCGCTTCAAAATGGCCAAAAGTTGCAATACCCCCCCAAAGGAACAATTTCGCCTCAAAATGCCGAAAAGTTGCAATACCCCCCGAAAGGAACAATTTCGCCTCAAAATGGCCAAAAATTGTAAAAACCCCCCAAAGGAACAATTTCGCTTCAATATGGCCAAAAGTTGCAATACCCCCCAAAGGAACAATTTCGCTTCAAAATGGCCAAAAGTTGCAATACCCCCCAAAAGGAACAATTTCGCCTCAAAATGGCAAAAAATTGCAATACCCCCCCAAAGGAACAATTTCGCCTCAAAATGCCGAAAAGTTGCAATACCCCCCCAAAGGAACAATTTCGCCTCAAAATGGCAAAAAATTGCAATACCCCCCCAAAGGAACAATTTCGCTTCAAAATGGCCAAAATTTGCAATACCCCCCCCAAAGGAACAATTTCTCCTCAAAATGAAAAAAAATTGCAATACCCCCCCAAAGGAACAATTTCGCTTCAAAATGGCCAAATGTTGCAATACCCCCCCAAAGGAACAATTTCGCCTCAAAATGGCAAAAAATTGCAATACCCCCCAAAGGAACAATTTCGCTTCAAAATGCCAAAAAGTTGCAATACCCCCCGAAAGGAACAATTTCGCTTCAAAATTGCCAAAAGTTGTAATACCCCCCCAAAGGAACAATTTCGCCTCAAAATGGAAAAAAAATTGCAATACCCCCCAAAGGAACAATTTCGCCTCAAAATGCCGAAAAGTTGCAATACCCCCCCAAAGGAACAATTTCGCCTCAAAATGGCAAAAAATTGCAATACCCCCCCCCAAAGGAACAATTTCGCTTCAAAATGGCCAAAAGTTGCAATACCCCCCCAAAGGAACAATTTCGCCTCAAAATGGCAAAAAATTGCAATACCCCCCCAAAGGAACAATTTCGCCTCAGAATGCCGAAAAGTTGCAATACCCCCCAAAAGGAACAATTTCGCTTCAAAATGGCCAAAAGTTGCAATACCCCCCCAAAGGAACAATTTCGCCTCAAAATGCCGAAAAGTTGCAATACCCGCCGAAAGGAACAATTTCGCTTCAAAATGGCCAAAAGTTGCAATACCCCCCCAAAGGAACAATTTCACCTCAAAATGGCAAAAAATTGCAATACCCCCCCAAAGGAACAATTTCGCTTCAAAATGGCCAAAAGTTGCAATACCCCCCCAAAGGAACAATTTCGCCTCAAAATGCCGAAAAGTTGCAATAGTCCCCGAAAGGAACAATTTCGCCTCAAAATGGCCAAAAATTGTAAAAACCCCCCAAAGGAACAATTTCGCTTCAATATGGCCAAAAGTTGCAATACCCCCCCAAAGGAACAATTTCGCCTCAAAATGGCAAAAAATTGCAATACCCCCCCAAAGGAACAATTTCGCTTCAAAATGGCCAAAAGTTGCAATACCCCCCCAAAAGGAACAATTTCGCCTCAAAATGGCAAAAAATTGCAATACCCCCCCAAAGGAACAATTTCAATGCAAAAATGCTGAAAAGTTGTAATACCCCCCGAAAGGAACAATTTCACTTTAAAATGGCCAAAAGTTGCAATACCCCCCCAAAGGAACAATTTCGCCTCAAAATGGTTAAAAATTGCAATACACCCCCCAAAGGAACAATTTCGCTTCAAAATGGCCAAAAGTTGCAATACCCCCCCAAGGAACAATTTCGCCTCAAAATGCCGAAAAGTTGCAATACCCCCCCCAAAGGAACAATTTCGCTTCAAAATGGCCAAAAGTTGCAATACCCCCCCAAAGGAACAATTTCGCCTCAAAATGGCAAAAAATTGCAATACCCCCCCAAAGGAACAATTTCGCTTCAAAATGGCCAAAAGTTGCAATACCCCCCCAAAGGAACAATTTCGCCTCAAAATGCCGAAAAGTTGCAATACCCCCCCAAAGGAACAATTTCGCTTCAAAATGGCCAAAAGTTGCAATACCCCCCCAAAGAAACAATTTCGCCTCAAAATGGCAAAAAATTGCAATACCCCCCCAAAGGAACAATTTCGCCTCAAAATGCCGAAAAGTTGCAATACCCCCCCAAAGGAACAATTTCGCCTCAAAAAGGCAAAAAATTGCAATACCCCCCCAAAGGAACAATTTCGCTTCAAAATGGCCAAAAGTTGCAATACCCCCCCAAAGGAACAATTTCGCCTCAAAATGGAAAAAAATTGCAATACCCCCCCAAAGGAACAATTTCGCCTCAGAATGCCGAAAAGTTGCAATACCCCCCCAAAGGAACAATTTCGCTTCAAAATGGCCAAAAGTTGCAATACCCCCCCAAAGGAACAATTTCGCCTCAAAATGCCGAAAAGTTGCAATACCCCGAAAGGAACAATTTCGCTTCAAAATGGCCAAAAATTGTAAAAACCCCCCAAAGGAACAATTTCGCTACAATATGGCCAAAAGTTGCAATACCCCCCCAAAGGAACAATTTCGCTTCAAAATGGCAAAAAATTGCAATACCCCCCCAAAGGAACAATTTCAATGCAAAAATGCTGAAAAGTTGCAATACCCCCCGAAAGGAACAATTTCACTTTAAAATGGCCAAAAGTTGCAATACCCCCCCAAAGGAACAATTTCGCCTCAAAATGGTTAAAAATTGCAATACACCCCCCAAAGGAACAATTTCGCTTCAAAATGGCCAAAAGTTGCAATACCCCCCCAAAGGAACAATTTCGCCTCAAAATGGTTAAAAATTGCAATACCCCCCCAAAGGAACAATTTCGCTTCTATATGGCCAAAAGTTGCAATACCCCCCCAAAGGAACAATTTCGCCTCAAAATGCCGAAAAGTTGCAATACCCCCCCGAAAGGAACAATTTCGCTTCAAAATGGCCAAAAGTTGCAATACCCCCCCAAAGGAACAATTTCGCCTCAAAATGGCAAAAAATTGCAATACCCCCCCAAAGGAACAATTTCGCTTCAAAATGGCCAAAAGTTGCAATACCCCCCAAAGGAACAATTTCGCCTCAAAATGGCAAAAAATTGCAATACCCCCCCAAAGGAACAATTTCGCCTCAAAATGCCGAAAAGTTGCAAAACCCCCCCAAAGGAACAATTTCGCTTCAAAATGGCCAAAAGTTGCAATACCCCCCCAAAGGAACAATTTCGCCTCAAAATGCCGAAAAGTTGCAATACCCCCCGAAAGGAACAATTTCGCCTCAAAATGGCCAAAAATTGTAAAAACCCCCCAAAGGAACAATTTCGCTTCAATATGGCCAAAAGTTGCAATACCCCCCCAAAGGAACAATTTCGCCTCAAAATGGTAAAAAATTGCAATACCCCCCCAAAGGAACAATTTCGCTTCAAAATGGCCAAAAGTTGCAATACCCCCCCAAAGGAACAATTTTGCCTCAAAATGACAAAAAATTGCATAACCCCCCCAAAGGAACAATTTCGCCTCAAAATGGCAAAAAATTGCAATACCCCCCCAAAGGAACAATTTCGCTGCAAAATGCTGAAAAGTTGCAATACCCCCCGAAAGGAACAATTTCGCCTCAAAATGGTTAAAAATTGCAATACCCCCCCAAAGGAACAATTTAGCTTCAAAATGGCCAAAAGTTGCAATACCCCCCCAAGGAACAATTTCGCCTCAAAATGCCGAAAAGTTGCAATACCCCCCCAAAGGAACAATTTCGCTTCAAAATGGCCAAAAGTTGCAATACCCCCCCAAAGGAACAATTTCGCCTCAAAATGGCAAAAAATTGCAATACCCCCTTAAAGGAACAATTTCGCCTCAGAATGCCGAAAAGTTGCAATACCCCCCAAAAGGAACAATTTCGCTTCAAAATGGCCAAAAGTTGCAATACCCCCCCAAAGGAACAATTTCGCCTCAAAATGCCGAAAAGTTGCAATACCCGCCGAAAGGAACAATTTCGCTTCAAAATGGCCAAAAGTTGCAATACCCCCCCAAAGGAACAATTTCGCCTCAAAATGGCAAAAAATTGCAATACCCCCCCAAAGGAACAATTTCGCTTCAAAATGGCCAAAAGTTGCAATACCCCCCCAAAGGAACAATTTCGCCTCAAAATGCCGAAAAGTTGCAATACCCCCCGAAAGGAACAATTTCGCCTCAAAATGGCCAAAAATTGTAAAAACCCCCCAAAGGAACAATTTCGCTTCAATATGGCCAAAAGTTGCAATACCCCCCCAAAGGAACAATTTCGCCTCAAAATGGCAAAAAATTGCAATACCCCCCCAAAGGAACAATTTCGCTTCAAAATGGCCAAAAGTTGCAATACCCCCCCCAAAGGAACAATTTCGCCTCAAAATGGCAAAAAATTGCAATACCCCCCCAAAGGAACAATTTCGCTTCAAAATGGCCAAAAGTTGCAATACCCCCCCAAAGGAACAATTTCGCCTCAAAATGCCGAAAAGTTGCAATACCCCCCGAAAGGAACAATTTCGCCTCAAAATGGCCAAAAATTGTAAAAACCCCCCAAAGGAACAATTTCGCTTCAATATGGCCAAAAGTTGCAATACCCCCCCAAAGGAACAATTTCGCTTCAAAATGGCCAAAAGTTGCAATACCCCCCAAAAGGAACAATTTCGCCTCAAAATGGCAAAAAATTGCAATACCCCCCCAAAGGAACAATTTCGCCTCAAAATGCCGAAAAGTTGCAATACCCCCCCAAAGGAACAATTTCGCCTCAAAATGGCAAAAAATTGCAATACCCCCCCAAAGGAACAATTTCGCTTCAAAATGGCCAAAATTTGCAATACCCCCCCCAAAGGAACAATTTCTCCTCAAAATGAAAAAAAATTGCAATACCCCCCAAAGGAACAATTTCGCTTCAAAATGGCCAAATGTTGCAATACCCCCCCAAAGGAACAATTTCGCCTCAAAATGGCAAAAAATTGCAATACCCCCCAAAGGAACAATTTCGCTTCAAAATGCCGAAAAGTTGCAATACCCCCCGAAAGGAACAATTTCGCTTCAAAATGGCCAAAAGTTGTAATACCCCCCCAAAGGAACAATTTCGCCTCAAAATGGAAAAAAATTTGCAATACCCCCCAAAGGAACAATTTCGCCTCAAAATGCCGAAAAGTTGCAATACCCCCCCAAAGGAACAATTTCGCCTCAAAATGGCAAAAAATTGCAATACCCCCCCAAAGGAACAATTTCGCTTCAAAATGGCCAAAAGTTGCAATACCCCCCCAAAGGAACAATTTCGCCTCAAAATGGCAAAAAATTGCAATACCCCCCCAAAGGAACAATTTCGCCTCAGAATGCCGAAAAGTTGCAATACCCCCCAAAAGGAACAATTTCGCTTCAAAATGGCCAAAAGTTGCAATACCCCCCCAAAGGAACAATTTCGCCTCAAAATGCCGAAAAGTTGCAATACCCGCCGAACGGAACAATTTCGCTTCAAAATGGCCAAAAGTTGCAATACCCCCCCAAAGGAACAATTTCACCTCAAAATGGCAAAAAATTGCAATACCCCCCAAAGGAACAATTTCGCTTCAAAATGGCCAAAAGTTGCAATACCCCCCCAAAGGAACAATTTCGCCTCAAAATGCCGAAAAGTTGCAATAGTCCCCGAAAGGAACAATTTCGCCTCAAAATGGCCAAAAATTGTAAAAACCCCCCAAAGGAACAATTTCGCTTCAATATGGCCAAAAGTTGCAATACCCCCCCAAAGGAACAATTTCGCCTCAAAATGGCAAAAAATTGCAATACCCCCCCAAAGGAACAATTTCGCTTCAAAATGGCCAAAAGTTGCAATACCCCCCCAAAAGGAACAATTTCGCCTCAAAATGGCAAAAAATTGCAATACCCCCCCAAAGGAACAATTTCAATGCAAAAATGCTGAAAAGTTGTAATACCCCCCGAAAGGAACAATTTCACTTTAAAATGGCCAAAAGTTGCAATACCCCCCCAAAGGAACAATTTCGCCTCAAAATGGTTAAAAATTGCAATACACCCCCCAAAGGAACAATTTCGCTTCAAAATGGCCAAAAGTTGCAATACCCCCCCAAGGAACAATTTCGCCTCAAAATGCCGAAAAGTTGCAATACCCCCCCCAAAGGAACAATTTCGCTTCAAAATGGCCAAAAGTTGCAATACCCCCCCAAAGGAACAATTTCGCCTCAAAATGGCAAAAAATTGCAATACCCCCCCAAAGGAACAATTTCGCTTCAAAATGGCCAAAAGTTGCAATACCCCCCCAAAGGAACAATTTCGCCTCAAAATGCCGAAAAGTTGCAATACCCCCCCAAAGGAACAATTTCGCTTCAAAATGGCCAAAAGTTGCAATACCCCCCCAAAGAAACAATTTCGCCTCAAAATGGCAAAAAATTGCAATACCCCCCCAAAGGAACAATTTCGCCTCAAAATGCCGAAAAGTTGCAATACCCCCCCAAAGGAACAATTTCGCCTCAAAAAGGCAAAAAATTGCAATACCCCCCCAAAGGAACAATTTCGCTTCAAAATGGCCAAAAGTTGCAATACCCCCCCAAAGGAACAATTTCGCCTCAAAATGGAAAAAAATTGCAATACCCCCCCAAAGGAACAATTTCGCCTCAGAATGCCGAAAAGTTGCAATACCCCCCCAAAGGAACAATTTCGCTTCAAAATGGCCAAAAGTTGCAATACCCCCCCAAAGGAACAATTTCGCCTCAAAATGCCGAAAAGTTGCAATACCCCGAAAGGAACAATTTCGCTTCAAAATGGCCAAAAATTGTAAAAACCCCCCAAAGGAACAATTTCGCTACAATATGGCCAAAAGTTGCAATACCCCCCCAAAGGAACAATTTCGCTTCAAAATGGCAAAAAATTGCAATACCCCCCCAAAGGAACAATTTCAATGCAAAAATGCTGAAAAGTTGCAATACCCCCCGAAAGGAACAATTTCACTTTAAAATGGCCAAAAGTTGCAATACCCCCCCAAAGGAACAATTTCGCCTCAAAATGGTTAAAAATTGCAATACACCCCCCAAAGGAACAATTTCGCTTCAAAATGGCCAAAAGTTGCAATACCCCCCCCAAGGAACAATTTCGCCTCAAAATGCCGAAAAGTTGCAATACCCCCTCAAAGGAACAATTTCGCTTCAAAATGGCCAAAAGTTGCAATACACCCCCAAAGAAACAATTTCGCCTCAAAATGGCAAAAAATTGCAATACCTCCCCAAAGGAACAATTTCGCCTCAAAATGCCGAAAAGTTGCAATACCCCCCCAAAGGAACAATTTCGCTTCAAAATGGCCAAAAGTTGCAATACCCCCCCAAAGGAACAATTTCGCCTCAAAAAGGCCAAAAGTTGCAATAACCCCCCAAAGGAACAATTTCGCCTCAAAATGGCAAAAAATTGCAATACCCCCCCAAAGGAACAATTTCGCTTCAAAATGGCCAAAAGTTGCAATACCCCCCCAAAGGAACAATTTCGCCTCAAAATGGCAAAAAAATGCAATACCCCCCAAAGGAACAATTTCGCTTCAAAATGGCCAAAAGTTGCAATACCCCCCAAAGGAACAATTTCACCTCAAAATGGCAAAAAATTGTAATACCCCCCTAAGGAACAATTTCGCCTCAAAATGGCAAAAAATTGTAATACCCCCCAAAGGAACAATTTCGCCTCAAAATGGCAAAAAATTGCAATACCCCCCCAAAGGAACAATTTCGCTTCAAAATGGCCAAAATTTGCAATACCCCCCCCCAAAGGAACAATTTCGCCTCAAAATGAAAAAAAATTGCAATACCCCCCAAAGGAACAATTTCGCCTCAAAATGCCGAAAAGTTGCAATACCCCCCCAAAGTAACAATTTCGCTTCAAAATGGCAAAAAATGCAATACCCCCCAAAGGAACAATTTCGCTTCAAAATGGCCAAAAGTTGCAATACCCCCCGAAAGGAACAATTTCGCTTCAAAATGGCCAAAAGTTGCAATACCCCCCGAAAGGAACAATTTCGCTTCAAAATGGCCAAAAGTTGCAATACCCTCCCAAAGGAACAATTTCGCCTCAAAATGGCCAAAAGTTGCAATACCCCCCCAAAGGAACAATTTCGCCTCAAAAAGGCCAAAAGTTGCAATACCCCCCCAAAGGAACAATTTCGCCTCAAAATGGCAAAAAAATGCAATACCCCCCGAAAGGAACAATTTCGCTTCAAAATGGCCAAAAGTTGCAATACCCCCCCAAAGGAACAATTTCGCCTCAAAATGCCGAAAAGTTGCAATACACCCCCAAAGGAACAATTTCGCTTCAAAATGGCCAAAAGTTGCAATACCCCCCCAAAGGAACAATTTCGCCTCAAAAAGGCCAAAAGTTGCAATAACCCCCCAAAGGAACAATTTCGCCTCAAAATGGCAAAAAATTGCAATACCCCCCCAAAGGAACAATTTCGCTTCAAAATGGCCAAAAGTTGCAATACCCCCCCAAAGGAACAATTTCGCCTCAAAATGGCAAAAAAATGCAATACCCCCCAAAGGAACAATTTCGCTTCAAAATGGCCAAAAGTTGCAATACCCCCCAAAGGAACAATTTCACCTCAAAATGGCAAAAAATTGTAATACCCCCCAAAGGAACAATTTCGCCTCAAAATGGCAAAAAATTGTAATACCCCCCAAAGGAACAATTTCGCCTCAAAATGGCAAAAAATTGCAATACCCCCCAAAGGAACAATTTCGCTTCAAAATGGCCAAAATTTGCAATACCCCCCCCAAAGGAACAATTTCGCCTCAAAATGAAAAAAAAATTGCAATACCCCCCAAAGGAACAATTTCGCTTCAAAATGGCCAAAAGTTGCAATACCCCCCCAAAGGAACAATTTCGCCTCAAAATGAAAAAAAATTGCAATACCCCCCAAAGGAACAATTTCGCCTCAAAATGCCGAAAAGTTGCAATACCCCCCCAAAGTAACAATTTCGCTTCAAAATGGCAAAAAATGCAATACCCCCCAAAGGAACAATTTCGCTTCAAAATGGCCAAAAGTTGCAATACCCCCCGAAAGGAACAATTTCGCTTCAAAATGGCCAAAAGTTGCAATACCCCCCGAAAGGAACAATTTCGCTTCAAAATGGCCAAAAGTTGCAATACCCTCCCAAAGGAACAATTTCGCCTCAAAATGGCCAAAAGTTGCAATACCCCCCCAAAGGAACAATTTCGCCTCAAAAAGGCCAAAAGTTGCAATACCCCCCCAAAGGAACAATTTCGCCTCAAAATGGCAAAAAAATGCAATACCCCCCGAAAGGAACAATTTCTCCTCAAAATGGCCAAAAATTGTAAAAACCCCCAAAGGAACAATTTCGCTTCAATATGGCCAAAAGTTGCAATACCCCCCCAAAGGAACAATTTCGCCTCAAAATGGCCAAAAGTTGCAATACCCCCCCAAAGGAACAATTTCGCTTCAAAATGGCCAAAAGTTGCAATACCCCCCCAAAGGAACAATTTCGCCTCAAAATGCCGAAAAGTTGCAATAGTCCCCGAAAGGAACAATTTCTCCTCAAAATGGCCAAAAATTGTAAAAACCCCCAAAGGAACAATTTCGCTTCAATATGGCCAAAAGTTGCAATACCCCCCCAAAGGAACAATTTCGCCTCAAAATGGCAAAAAATTGCAATACCCCCCCAAAGGAACAATTTCGCTTCAAAATGGCCAAAAGTTGCAATACCCCCCCAAAAGGAACAATTTCGCCTCAAAATGGTTAAAAATTGCAATACACCCCCCAAAGGAACAATTTCGCTTCAAAATGGCCAAAAGTTGCAATACCCCCCCAAAGGAACAATTTCGCCTCAAAATGGCAAAAAAATGCAATACCCCCCGAAAGGAACAATTTCTCCTCAAAATGGCCAAAAATTGTAAAAACCCCCAAAGGAACAATTTCGCTTCAATAAGGCCAAAAGTTGCAATACCCCCCCAAAGGAACAATTTCGCCTCAAAATGGCCAAAAGTTGCAATACCCCCCCAAAGGAACAATTTCGCTTCAAAATGGCCAAAAGTTGCAATACCCCCCCAAAGGAACAATTTCGCCTCAAAATGCCGAAAAGTTGCAATAGTCCCCGAAAGGAACAATTTCTCCTCAAAATGGCCAAAAATTGTAAAAACCCCCAAAGGAACAATTTCGCTTCAATATGGCCAAAAGTTGCAATACCCCCCCAAAGGAACAATTTCGCCTCAAAATGGCAAAAAATTGCAATACCCCCCCAAAGGAACAATTTCGCTTCAAAATGGCCAAAAGTTGCAATACCCCCCCAAAAGGAACAATTTCGCCTCAAAATGGTTAAAAATTGCAATACACCCCCCAAAGGAACAATTTCGCTTCAAAATGGCCAAAAGTTGCAATACCCCCCCAAAGGAACAATTTCGCTTCAAAATGGCCAAAAGTTGCAATACCCCCCCAAAGAAACAATTTCGCCTCAAAATGGCAAAAAATTGCAATACCCCCGTAAAGGAACAATTTCGCCTCAAAATGCCGAAAAGTTGCAATACCCCCCCAAAGGAACAATTTCGCCTCAAAAAGGCAAAAAATTGCAATACTCCCCCAAAGGAACAATTTCGCTTCAAAATGGCCAAAAGTTGCAATACCCCCCCAAAGGAACAATTTCGCCTCAAAATGGAAAAAAATTGCAATACCCCCCAAAGGAACAATTTCGCCTCAGAATGCCGAAAAGTTGCAATACCCCCCCAAAGGAACAATTTCGCTTCAAAATGGCCAAAAGTTGCAATACCCCCCCAAAGGAATAATTTCGCCTCAAAATGGCAAAAAATTGCAATACCCCCCCAAAGGAACAATTTCGCTTCAAAATGGCAAAAAATTGCAATACCCCCCCAAAGGAACAATTTCAATGCAAAAAGGCTGAAAAGTTGCAATACCCCCCGAAAGGAACAATTTCACTTTAAAATGGTCAAAAGTTGCAATACCCCCCCAAAGGAACAATTTCGCCTCAAAATGGTTAAAAATTGCAATACACCCCCCAAAGGAACAATTTCGCTTCAAAATGGCCAAAAGTTGCAATACCCCCCCAAGGAACAATTTCGCCTCAAAATGCCGAAAAGTTGCAATACCCCCCAAAGGAACAATTTCGCTTCAAAATGGCCAAAAGTTGCAATACACCCCCAAAGAAACAATTTCGCCTCAAAATGGCAAAAAATTGCAATACCCCCCCAAAGGAACAATTTCGCCTCAAAATGCCGAAAAGTTGCAATACCCCCCCAAAGGAACAATTTCGCTTCAAAATGGCCAAAAGTTGCAATACCCCCCCAAAGGAACAATTTCGCCTCAAAAAGGCCAAAAGTTGCAATACCCCCCCAAAGGAACAATTTCGCCTCAAAATGGCAAAAAAATGCAATACCCCCCAAAGGAACAATTTCGCTTCAAAATGGCCAAAAGTTGCAATACCCCCCAAAGGAACAATTTCACCTCAAAAAGGCAAAAAATTGTAATACCCCCCCAAAGGAACAATTTCGCCTCAAAATGCCGAAAAGTTGCAATACCCCCCAAAGGAACAATTTCGCCTCAAAATGGCAAAAAATTGCAATACCCCCCCCAAAGGAACAATTTCGCTTTAAAATGGCCAAAATTTGCAATACCCCCCCAAAGGAACAATTTCGCCTCAAAATGAAAAAAAAATTGCAATACCCCCCAAAGGAACAATTTCGCTTCAAAATGGCCAAAAGTTGCAATACCCCCCCAAAGGAACAATTTCGCCTCAAAATGGCAAAAAATTGCAATACCCCCCAAAGGAACAATTTCGCTTTAAAATGCCGAAAAGTTGCAATACCCCCCGAAAGGAACAATTTCGCTTCAAAATGGCCAAAAGTTGTAATACCCCCCCAATGGAACAATTTCGCCTCAAAATGGAAAAAAATTGCAATACCCCCCAAAGGAACAATTTCGCCTCAAAATGCCGAAAAGTTGCAATACCCCCCCAAAGGAACAATTTCGCTTCAAAATGGCAAAAAAATGCAATACCCCCCAAAGGAACAATTTCGCTTCAAAATGGCCAAAAGTTGCAATACCCCCCGAAAGGAACAATTTCGCTTCAAAATGGCCAAAAGTTGCAATACCCCCCCAAGGAACAATTTTGCCTCAAAATGCCGAAAAGTTGCAATACCCCCCAAAGGAACAATTTCGCTTCAAAATGGCCAAAAGTTGCAATACCCCCCCAAAGGAACAATTTCGCCTCAAAATGGCCAAAAGTTGCAATACCCCCCCAAAGGAACAATTTCGCCTCAAAAAGGCCAAAAGTTGCAATACCCCCCCAAAGGAACAATTTCGCCTCAAAATGGCAAAAAAATGCAATACCCCCCGAAAGGAACAATTTCGCTTCAAAATGGCCAAAAGTTGCAATACCCCCCCAAAGGAACAATTTCACCTCAAAATGGCAAAAAATTGTAATACCCCCCCAAAGGAACAATTTCGCCTCAAAATGGCAAAAAATTGCAATACCCCCCCAAAGGAACAATTTCGCTTCAAAATGGCAAAAAATTGCAATACCCCCCAAAGGAACAATTTCGCTTCAAAATGGCCAAAAGTTGCAATACCCCCCAAAGGAACAATTTCACCTCAAAATGGCAAAAAATTGTAATACCCCCCCAAAGGAACAATTTCGCCTCAAAATGCCGAAAAGTTGCAATACCCCCCCAAAGGAACAATTTCACCTCAAAATGGCAAAAAATTGTAATACCCCCCCAAAGGAACAATTTCGCCTCAAAATGCCGAAAAGTTGCAATACCCCCCCAATGGAACAATTTCGCCTCAAAATGGCAAAAAAATTGCAATACCCCCCCAAAGGAACAATTTCGCCTCAAAATGCCGAAAAGTTGCAATACCCCCCCAAAGGAACAATTTCGCCTCAAAATGGCAAAAAAATGCAATACCCCCCAAAGGAACAATTTCGCTTCAAAATGGCCAAAAGTTGCAATACCCCCCGAAAGGAACAATTTCGCTTCAAAATGGCCAAAAGTTGCAATACCCCCCCAAGGAACAATTTCGCCTCAAAATGCCGAAAAGTTGCAATACCCCCCCAAAGGAACAATTTCGCTTCAAAATGGCCAAAAGTTGCAATACCCCCCCAAAGGAACAATTTCGCCTCAAAAAGGCCAAAAGTTGCAATACCCCCCCAAAGGAACAATTTCGCCTCAAAATGGCAAAAAAATGCAATACCCCCCAAAGGAACAATTTCGCTTCAAAATGGCCAAAAGTTGCAATACCCCCCCAAAGGAACAATTTCGCCTCAAAATGGCAAAAAATTGCAATACCCCCCCAAAGGAACAATTTCGCTTCAAAATGGCCAAAATTTGCAATACCCCCCCAAAGGAACAATTTCGCCTCAAAATGGCAAAAAATTGCAATACCCCCCAAAGGAACAATTTCGCTTCAAAATGGCCAAAAGTTGCAATACCCCCCCAAAGGAACAATTTCACCTCAAAATGGCAAAAAATTGTAATACCCCCCCAAAGGAACAATTTCGCCTCAAAATGCCGAAAAATTGCAATACCCCCCAAAGGAACAATTTCGCCTCAAAATGGTTAAAAATTGCAATACCCTCCCAAAGGAACAATTTCTCTTCAATATGGCCAAAAGTTGCAATACCCCCCCAAAGGAACAATTTCACCTCAAAATGGCAAAAAATTGCAATACCCCCCCAAAGGAACAATTTCGCTTCAAAATGGCCAAAAGTTGCAATACCCCCCCAAAGGAACAATTTCACCTCAAAATGGCAAAAAATTGCAATACCCCCCCAAAGGAACAATTTCGCTTCAAAATGGCCAAAAGTTGCAATACCCCCCCAAAGGAACAATTTCGCCTCAAAATGGCAAAAAATTGCAATACCCCCCCAAAGGAACAATTTCGCCTCAAAATGCCGAAAAGTTGCAATACCCCCCCAAAGGAACAATTTCGCTTCAAAATGGCCAAAAGTTGCAATACCCCCCCAAAGGAACAATTTCGCTTCAAAATGCCGAAAAGTTGCAATACCCCCCGAAAGGAACAATTTCGCTTCAAAATGGCCAAAAGTTGCAATACCCCCCCAAAGGAACAATTTCGCCTCAAAATGGCAAAAAATTGCAATACCCCCCCAAAGGAACAATTTCGCCTCAAAATGCCGAAAAGTTGCAATACCCCCCCAAAGGAACAATTTCGCTTCAAAATGGCCAAAAGTTGCAATACCCCCCCAAAGGAACAATTTCGCCTCAAAATGCCGAAAAGTTGCAATACCCCCCGAAAGGAACAATTTCGCTTCAAAATGGCCAAAAGTTGCAATACCCCCCCAAAGGAACAATTTCGCCTCAAAATGCCGAAAAGTTGCAATACCCCCCGAAAGGAACAATTTCGCTTTAAAATGCCGAAAAGTTGCAATACCCCCCGAAAGGAACAATTTCGCTTCAAAATGGCCAAAAGTTGCAATACCCCCCCAAAGGAACAATTTTCGCCTCAAAATGGAAAAAAAATTGCAATACCCCCCAAAGGAACAATTTCGCCTCAAAATGCCGAAAAGTTGCAATACCTTCCCAAAGGAACAATTTCGCCTCAAAATGGCAAAAAATTGCAATACCCCCCCAAAGGAACAATTTCGCCTCAAAATGCTGAAAAGTTGCAATACCCCCCGAAAGGAACAATTTCGCTTCAAAATGGCCAAAAGTTGCAATACCCCCCCAAAGGAACAATTTCGCCTCAAAATGGTTAAAAATTGCAATACCCCCCCAAAGGAACAATTTTGCTTCAATATGGCCAAAAGTTGCAATACCCCCCCAAAGGAACAATTTCGCCTCAAAATGCCGAAAAGTTGCAATACCCCCCGAAAGGAACAATTTCGCTTCAAAATGGCCAAAAGTTGCAATACCCCCCCAAAGGAACAATTTCGCCTCAAAATGGCAAAAAATTGCAATACCCCCCCAAAGGAACAATTTCGCTTCAAAATGGCCAAAAGTTGCAATACCCCCCCAAAGGAACAATTTCGCCTCAAAATGCCGAAAAGTTGCAATACCCCCCCAAAGGAACAATTTCGCTTCAAAATGGCCAAAAGTTGCAATACCCCCCGAAAGGAACAATTTCGCTTCAAAATGGCCAAAAGTTGCAATGCCCCCCCAAAGGAACAATTTCGCCTCAAAATGGCAAAAAATTGCAATACCCCCCCAAGGAACAATTTCGCCTCAAAATGCCGAAAAGTTGCAATACCCCCCCAAAGGAACAATTTCGCCTCAAAAATGCCAAAAGTTGCAATGCCCCCCCAAAGGAACAATTTCGCCTCAAAATGGCAAAAAATTGCACTACCCCCCCCAAAGGAACAATTTCGCTTCAATATGGCCAAAAGTTGCAATACCCCCCAAAGGAACAATTTCGCCTCAAAATGGCAAAAAATTGCAATACCCCCCAAAGGAACAATTTCGCTTCAAAATGACGAAAAGTTGCAATAACCCCCAAGGAACAATTTCGCCTCAAAATGGTTAAAAATTGCAATACCCCCCCAAAGGAACAATTTTGCTTCAATATGGCCAAAAGTTGCAATACCCCCCCAAAGGAACAATTTCGCCTCAAAATGCCGAAAAGTTGCAATACCCCCCGAAAGGAACAATTTCGCTTCAAAATGGCCAAAAGTTGCAATACCCCCCCAAAGGAACAATTTCGCCTCAAAATGCCGAAAAGTTGCAATACCCCCCGAAAGGAACAATTTCGCTTCAAAATGGCCAAAAGTTGCAATACCCCCCCAAAGGAACAATTTCGCCTCAAAATGGCAAAAAATTGCAACACCCCCCAAAGGAACAATTTCGCCTCAAAATGCCGAAAAGTTGCAATACCCCCCGAAAGGAACAATTTCGCCTCAAAATGGCCAAAAATTGTAAAAACCCCCCAAAGGAACAATTTCGCTTCAATATGGCCAAAAGTTGCAATACCCCCCAAAGGAACAATTTCGCCTCAAAATGGCAAAAAATTGCAATACCCCCCCAAAGGAACAATTTCGCTTCAAAATGGCCAAAAGTTGCAATACCCCCCCAAAGGAACAATTTCGCCTCAAAATGGCAAAAAATTGCAATACCCCCCCAAAGGAACAATTTCGCCTCAAAATGGCAAAAAATTGCAATACCCCCCCAAAGGAACAATTTCGCTTCAAAATGCTGAAAAGTGTCAATACCCCCCGAAAGGAACAATTTCACTTCAAAATGGCCAAAAGTTGCAATACCCCCCCAAAGGAACAATTTCGCCTCAAAATGGTTAAAAATTGCAATACCCCCCCAAAGGAACAATTTCGCTTCAAAATGGCCAAAAGTTGCAATAACCCCCAAGGAACAATTTCGCCTCAAAATGCTGAAAAGTTGCAATACCCCCCCAAAGGAACAATTTCACTTCAAAATGGCCAAAAGTTGCAATACCCCCCCAAAGGAACAATTTCGCCTCAAAATGGCAAAAAATTGCAATACCCCCCAAAGGAACAATTTCGCCTCAAAATGCCGAAAAGTTGCAATACCCCCCCAAAGGAACAATTTCGCTTCAAAATGGCCAAAAGTTGCAATACCCGCCCAAAGGAACAATTTTCGCCTCAAAATGGAAAAAAAATTGCAATACCCCCCAAAGGAACAATTTCGCCTCAAAATGCCGAAAAGTTGCAATACCTTCCCAAAGGAACAATTTCGCCTCAAAATGGCAAAAAATTGCAATACCCCCCCAAAGGAACAATTTTGCCTTAAATGGCAAAAAATTGCAATACCCCCCAAAGGAAAAATTTCGCTTCAAAATGGCCAAAATTTGCAATACCCCCCCAAATGAACAATTTCGCCTCAAAATATAAAAAAAATTGCAATACCCCCCAAAGGAACAATTTCGCTTCAAAATGCCGAAAAGTTGCAATACCACCCGAAAGGAACAATTTCGCTTCAAAATGGCCAAAAGTTGCTATACCCCCCCAAAGGAACAATTTCGCCTCAAAATGGAAAAAAAATTGCAATACCCCCCAAAGGAACAATTTCGCCTCAAAATGCCGAAAAGTTGCAATACCCCCCCAAAGGAACAATTTCGCCTCAAAATGCTGAAAAGTTGCAATACCCCCCGAAAGGAACAATTTCGCTTCAAAATGGCCAAAAGTTGCACTACCCCCCCAAAGGAACAATTTCGCTTCAAAATGGCCAAAAGTTGCAATACCCCCCCAAAGGAACAATTTCGCCTCAAAATGGCAAAAAATTGCAATACCCCCCAAAGGAACAATTTCGCCTCAAAATGCCGAAAAGTTGCAATACCCCCCCAAAGGAACAATTTTGCCTCAAAAATGCCAAAAGTTGAAATACCCCCCCAAAGGAACAATTTCGCCTCAAAATGGCAAAAAATTGCAATACCCCCCCAAAGGAACAATTTCGCTTCAAAATGGCCAAAATTTGCAATACCCCCCCCAAATGAACAATTTCGCTTTAAAATGAAAAAAAAATTGCAATACCCCCCAAAGGAACAATTTCGCCTCAAAATGCCGAAAAGTTCCAATACCCCCCCAAAGGAACAATTTCGCCTCAAAATGGCAAAAAATTGCAATACCCCCCCAAAGGAACAATTTCACCTCAAAATGCTGAAAAGTTGCAATACCCCCCGAAAGGAACAATTTCGCTTCAAAATGGCCAAAAGTTGCAATACCCCCCCAAAGGAACAATTTCGCCTCAAAATGGTTAAAAATTGCAATACCCCCCCAAAGGAACAATTTCGCCTCAAAATGCCAAAAAGTTGCAATACCCCCCCAAAGGAACAATTTCGCCTCAAAATGCCGAAAAGTTGCAATACCCCCCCGAAAGGAACAATTTCGCTTCAAAATGGCCAAAAGTTGCAATACCCCCCCAAAGGAACAATTTCGCTTCAAAATGGCCAAAAGTTGCAATACCCCCCCAAAGGAACAATTTCGCCTCAAAATGCCGAAAAGTTGCAATACCCCCCGAAAGGAACAATTTCGCTTCAAAATGGCCAAAAGTTGCAATACCCCCCCAAAGGAACAATTTCGCCTCAAAATGGCAAAAAATTGCAATACCCCCCCAAAGGAACAATTTCGACTCAAAATGCCGAAAAGTTGCAATACCCCCCCAAAGGAACAATTTCGCTTCAAAATGGCCAAAAGTTGCAATACCCCTCAAAGGAACAATTTCGCCTCAAAATCCCGAAAAGTTGCAATACCCCCCGAAAGGAACAATTTCGCCTCAAAATGGCCAAAAGTTGCAATACCCCCCCAAAGGAACAATTTCGCCTCAAAATGGCAAAAAATTGCAATACCCCCCCAAAGGAACAATTTCGCTTTAAAATGCTGAAAAGTTGCAATACCCCCCGAAAGGAACAATTTCACTTCAAAATGGCCAAAAGTTGCAATACCCCCCCAAAGGAACAATTTCGCCTCAAAATGGTTAAAAATTGCAATACCCCCCCAAAGGAAAAATTTCGCTTCAAAATGGCCAAAAGTTGCAATACCCCCCCAAAGCAACAATTTCGCTTCAAAATGGCCAAAAGTTGCAATACCCCCCCAAAGGAACAATTTCGCCTCAAAAAGGCCAAAAGTTGCAATACCCCCCCAAAGGAACAATTTCGCCTCAAAATGGCCAAAAGTTGCAATACCCCCCCAAAGGAACAATTTCACCTCAAAATGGCAAAAAATTGCATTACCCCCCAAAGGAACAATTTCGCCTCAAAATGCCGAAAAATTGCAATACCCCCCAAAGGAACAATTTCGCTTCAAAATGGCCAAAATTTGCAATACCCCCCCAAAGGAACAATTTCGCCTCAAAATGGCAAAAAAATGCAATACCCCCAAAGGAACAATTTCGCTTCAAAATGGCCAAAAGTTGCAATACCCCCCCAAAGGAACAATTTCACCTCAAAATGGCAAAAAATTGCAATACCCCCCCAAAGGAACAATTTCGCCTCAAAATGGCAAAAAATTGCAATACCCCCCCAAAGGAACAATTTCGCTTCAAAATGGCCAAAATTTGCAATACCCCCCCCAAAGGAACAATTTCGCCTCAAAATGGCAAAAAATTGCAATACCCCCCAAAGGAACAATTTCGCTTCAAAATGCCGAAAAATTGCAATACCCCCCGAAAGGAACAATTTCGCTTCAAAATGGCCAAAAGTTGCAATACCCCCCCAAAGGAACAATTTCGCCTCAAAATGGCAAAAAAATGCAATACCCCCAAAGGAACAATTTCGCTTCAAAATGGCCAAAAGTTGCAATACCCCCCCAAAGGAACAATTTCACCTCAAAATGGCAAAAAATTGCAATACCCCCCCAAAGGAACAATTTCGCCTCAAAATGGCAAAAAATTGCAATACCCCCCCAAAGGAACAATTTCGCTTCAAAATGGCCAAAATTTGCAATACCCCCCCCAAAGGAACAATTTCGCCTCAAAATGGCAAAAAATTGCAATACCCCCCAAAGGAACAATTTCGCTTCAAAATGCCGAAAAATTGCAATACCCCCCGAAAGGAACAATTTCGCTTCAAAATGGCCAAAAGTTGCAATACCCCCCCAAAGGAACAATTTCGCCTCAAAATGGCAAAAAAATGCAATACCCCCAAAGGAACAATTTCGCTTCAAAATGGCCAAAAGTTGCAATACCCCCCCAAAGGAACAATTTCACCTCAAAATGGCAAAAAATTGCAATACCCCCCCAAAGGAACAATTTCGCCTCAAAATGGCAAAAAATTGCAATACCCCCCCAAAGGAACAATTTCGCTTCAAAATGGCCAAAATTTGCAATACCCCCCCCAAAGGAACAATTTCGCCTCAAAATGGCAAAAAATTGCAATACCCCCCAAAGGAACAATTTCGCTTCAAAATGCCGAAAAATTGCAATACCCCCCGAAAGGAACAATTTCGCTTCAAAATGGCCAAAAGTTGCAATACCCCCCCAAAGGAACAATTTCGCCTCAAAATGGCAAAAAATTGCAATACCCCCCCAAAGGAACAATTTCGCCTCAAAATGCCGAAAAGTTGCAATACCCCCCCAAAGGAACAATTTCGCTTCAAAATGCCGAAAAATTGCAATACCCCTAAAGGAACAATTTCGCTTCAAAATGGCCAAAATTTGCAATACCCCCCCAAAGGAACAATTTCGCCTCAAAATGAAAAAAAAAAATTGCAATACCCCCCCAAAGGAACAATTTCGCTTCAAAATGGCCAAAAGTTGCAATACCCCCCGAAAGGAACAATTTCGCTTCAAAATGGCCAAAAGTTGCAATACCCCCCCAAAGGAACAATTTCGCCTTAAAGGGAAAAAAAATTGCAATACCCCCCCAAAGGAACAATTTCGCTTCAAAATGGCCAAAAGTTGCAATACCCCCCCAAAGGAACAATTTCGCCTCAAAATGCCGAAAAGTTGCAATACCCCCCGAAAGGAACAATTTCGCTTCAAAATGGCCAAAAGTTGCAATACCCCCCCAAAGGAACAATTTCGCCTCAAAATGGCAAAAAATTGCAATACCCCCCCAAAGGAACAATTTCGCCTCAAAATGCCGAAAAGTTGCAATACCCCCCCAAAGGAACAATTTCGCTTCAAAATGGCCAAAAGTTGCAATACCCTCCCAAAGGAACAATTTCGCCTCAAAATAGCAAAAAATTGCAATACCCCCCCCAAAGGAACAATTTCGCCTCAAAATGCCGAAAAGTTGCAATACCCCCCGAAAGGAACAATTTCGCCTCAAAATGGCCAAAAATTGTAAAAACCCCCCAAAGGAACAATTTCGCTTCAATATGGCCAAAAGTTGCAATACCCCCCCAAAGGAACAATTTCACCTCAAAATGGCAAAAAATTGCAATACCCCCCCAAAGGAACAATTTCGCCTCAAAAAGGCCAAAAGTTGCAATACCCCCCCAAAGGAACAATTTCGCCTCAAAATGGCAAAAAATTGCAATACCCCCCAAAGGAACAATTTCGCTTCAAAATGGCCAAAAGATGCAATACCCCCCCAAAGGAACAATTTCGCCTCAAAATGGCAAAAAAATGCAATATCCCCCAAAGGAACAATTTCGCTTCAAAATAGCCAAAAGTTGCAATACCCCCCCAAAGGAACAAGTTCACCTCAAAATGGCAAAAAATTGCAATACCCCACCAAAGGAACAATTTCGCCTCAAAATGCCGAAAAGTTGCAATACCCCCCCAAAGGAACAATTTCGCCTCAAAATGGCAAAAAATTGCAATACCCCCCCAAAGGAACAATTTTGCTTCAATATGGCCAAAAGTTGCAATACCCCCCAAAGGAACAATTTCGCCTCAAAATGAAAAAAAATTGCAATACCCCCCCAAAGGAACAATTTCAGTTCAAAATGGCCAAAAGTTGCAAAACCCCCCAAAAGAAACAATTTCGCCTCAAAATGGCAAAAAAAATGCAATACCCCCCAAAGGAACAATTTCGCTTCAAAATGCCAAAAAGTTGCAATACCCCCCGAAAGGAACAATTTCGCTTCAAAATGGCCAAAAGTTGCAATACCCCCCCAAAGGAACAATTTCGCCTCAAAATGGAAAAAAAATTGCAATACCCCACAAAGGAACAATTTCGCCTCAAAATGGCAAAAAATTGCAATACCCCCCCAAAGGAACAATTTCGCCTCAAAATGCTGAAAAGTTGTAATACCCCCCGAAAGGAACAATTTCGCCTCAAAATGGCAAAAAATTGCACTACCCCCCCCAAAGGAACAATTTCGCCTCAAAATGCCGAAAAGTTGCAATACCCCCCAAAGGAACAATTTCGCCTCAAAATGGTTAAAAATTGCAATACCCCCCAAAGGAACAAATTTGCTTCAATGAGGCCAAAAGTTGCAATACCCCCCTAAAGGAACAATTTTGCCTCAAAATGCCGAAAAGTTGCAATACCCCCCGAAAGGAACAATTTCGCTTCAAAATGGCCAAAAGTTGCAATACCCCCCCAAAGGAACAATTTCGCCTCAAAATGGCAAAAAATTGTAATACCCCCCCAAAAGGAACAATTTCGCTTCAAAATGGCCAAAAGTTGCAATACCCCCCCAAAGGAACAATTTCGCCTCAAAATGGCAAAAAATTGCAATACCCCCCCAAAGGAACAATTTCGCCTCAAAATGCCGAAAAGTTGCAATACCCCCCGAAAGGAACAATTCCGCTTCAAAATGGCCAAAAGTTGCAATACCCCCCCAAAGGAACAATTTCGCCTCAAAATGGCAAAAAATTGCAATACCCCCCCAAAGGAACAATTTCGCCTCAAAATGCCGAAAATTTGCAATACCCCCCCAAAGGAACAATTTCGCTTCAAAATGGCCAAAAGTTGCAATACCCCCCAAAGGAACAATTTCGCCTCAAAATGGCAAAAAATTGCAATACCCCCCAAAGGAACAATTTCGCTTCAAAATGGCCAAAAGTTGCAATACCCCCCCAAAGGAACAATTTCGCCTCAAAATGCCGAAAAGTTGCAATACCCCCCGAAAGGAACAATTTCGCCTCAAAATGGCCAAAAATTGTAAAAACCCCCCAAAGGAACAATTTCGCTTCAATATGGCCAAAAGTTGCAATACCCCCCCAAAGGAACAATTTCGCCTCAAAATGGCAAAAAATTGCAATACCCCCCCAAAGGAACAATTTCGCTTCAAAATGGCCAAAAGTTGCAATACCCCCCAAAGGAACAATTTCGCCTCAAAATGCTGAAAAGTTGCAATACCCCCCGAAAGGAACAATTTCGCCTCAAAATGGCAAAAAATTGCACTACCCCCCCCAAAGGAACAATTTCGCCTCAAAATGCCGAAAAGTTGCAATACCCCCCGAAAGGAACAATTCCGCTTCAAAATGGCCAAAAGTTGCAATACCCCCCCAAAGGAACAATTTCGCCTCAAAATGGCAAAAAATTGCAATACCCCCCCAAAGGAACAATTTCGCCTCAAAATGCCGAAAAGTTGCAATACCCCCCCAAAGGAACAATTTCGCTTCAAAATGGCCAAAAGTTGCAATACCCCCCAAAGGAACAATTTCGCCTCAAAATGGCAAAAAATTGCAATACCCCCCAAAGGAACAATTTCGCTTCAAAATGGCCAAAAGTTGCAATACCCCCCCAAAGGAACAATTTCGCCTCAAAATGCCGAAAAGTTGCAATACCCCCCGAAAGGAACAATTTCGCCTCAAAATGGCCAAAAATTGTAAAAACCCCCCAAAGGAACAATTTCGCTTCAATATGGCCAAAAGTTGCAATACCCCCCCAAAGGAACAATTTCGCCTCAAAATGGCAAAAAATTGCAATACCCCCCCAAAGGAACAATTTCGCTTCAAAATGGCCAAAAGTTGCAATACCCCCCCAAAGGAACAATTTCGCCTCAAAATGCTGAAAAGTTGCAATACCCCCCGAAAGGAACAATTTCGCCTCAAAATGGCAAAAAATTGCACTACCCCCCCAAAGGAACAATTTCGCTTCAAAATGGCCAAAAGTTGCAATACCCCCCCAAAGGAACAATTTCGCCTCAAAATGGCAAAAAATTGCAATACCCCCCCAAAGGAACAATTTCGCCTCAAAATGCCGAAAAGTTGCAATACCCCCCCAAAGGAACAATTTCGCTTCAAAATGGCCAAAAGTTGCAATACCCCCCCAAAGGAACAATTTCGCCTCAAAATGCCGAAAAGTTGCAATACCCCCCGAAAGGAACAATTTCGCTTCAAAATGGCCAAAAGTTGCAATACCCCCCCAAAGGAACAATTTCGCCTCAAAATGCCGAAAAGTTGCAATACCCCCCCAAAGGAACAATTTCGCCTCAAAAAGGCCAAAAGTTGCAATACCCCCCCAAAGGAACAATTTCGCCTCAAAATGGCAAAAAAATGCAATACCCCCCAAAGGAACAATTTCGCTTCAAAATGGCCAAAAGTTGCAATACCCCCCCAAAGGAACAATTTCACCTCAAAATGGCAAAAAATTGCAATACCCCCCAAAGGAACAATTTCGCCTCAAAATGCCGAAAAGTTGCAATACCCCCCCAAAGGAACAATTTCGCCTCAAAATGAAAAAAAATTGCAATACCCCCCCAAAGGAACAATTTCACCTCAAAATGGCAAAAAATTGCAATACCCCCCAAAGGAACAATTTCGCTTCAAAATGCCAAAAAGTTGCAATACCCCCCGAAAGGAACAATTTCGCTTCAAAATGGCCAAAAGTTGCAATACCCCCCCAAAGGAACAATTTCGCCTCAAAATGGAAAAAAAATTGCAATACCCCACAAAGGAACAATTTCGCCTCAAAATGGCAAAAAATTGCAATACCCCCCAAAGGAACAATTTCGCCTCAAAATGCTGAAAAGTTGCAATACCCCCCGAAAGGAACAATTTCGATTCAAAATGGCCAAAAGTTGCAATACCCCCCAAAGGAACAATTTCGCCTCAAAATGGTTAAAAATTGCAATACCCCCCCAAAGGAACAATTTTGCTTCAATATGGCCAAAAGTTGCAATACCCCCCTAAAGGAACAATTTTGCCTCAAATGCCGAAAAGTTGCAATACCCCCCGAAAGGAACAATTTCGCTTCAAAATGGCCAAAAGTTGCAATACCCCCCCAAAGGAACAATTTTGCCTCAAAATGGCAAAAAATTGCAATACCCCCCGAAAGGAACAATTTCGCTTCAAAATGGCCAAAAGTTGCAATACCCCCCAAAGGAACAATTTCGCCTCAAAATGGCAAAAAATTGCAATACCCCCCAAAGGAACAATTTCGCTTCAAAATGGCCAAAAGTTGCAATACCCCCCAAAGGAACAATTTCGCCTCAAAATGGCAAAAAATTGCAATACCCCCCAAAGGAACAATTTCGCTTCAAAATGGCCAAAAGTTGCAATACCCCCCCAAAGGAACAATTTCGCCTCAAAATGGCAAAAAAATGCAATATCCCCCAAAGGAACAATTTCGCTTCAAAATGGCCAAAAGTTGCAATACCCCCCCAAAGGAACAAGTTGACCTCAAAATGGCAAAAAATTGCAATACCCCACCAAAGGAACAATTTCGCCTCAAAATGCCGAAAAGTTGCAATACCCCCCCAAAGGAACAATTTCGCCTCAAAATGGCAAAAAATTGCAATACCCCCCCAAAGGAACAATTTCGCCTCAAAATGGCAAAAAATTGCAATACCCCCCAAAGGAACAATTTCGCTTCAAAATGGCCAAAAGTTGCAATACCCCCCCAAAGGAACAATTTCGCCTCAAAATGGCAAAAAAATGCAATATCCCCCAAAGGAACAATTTCGCTTCAAAATGGCCAAAAGTTGCAATACCCCCCCAAAGGAACAAGTTGACCTCAAAATGGCAAAAAATTGCAATACCCCACCAAAGGAACAATTTCGCCTCAAAATGCCGAAAAGTTGCAATACCCCCCCAAAGGAACAATTTCGCCTCAAAATGGCAAAAAATTGCAATACCCCCCCAAAGGAACAATTTTGCTTCAATATGGCCAAAAGTTGCAATACCTCCCAAAGTAACAATTTCGCCTCAAAATGCCGAAAAGTTGCAATGCCCCCCGAAAGGAACAATTTCGCTTCAAAATGGCCAAAAGTTGCAATACCCCCCCAAAGGAACAATTTCGCCTCAAAATGGCAAAAAATTGCACTACCCCCCCAAAGGAACAATTTCGCTTCAAAATGGCCAAAAGTTGCAATACCCCCCCCAAAGGAACAATTTCGCCTCAAAATGGCAAAAAATTGCAATACCCCCCCAAAGGAACAATTTCGCCTCAAAATGCCGAAAAGTTGCAATACCCCCCGAAAGGAACAATTTCGCTTCAAAATGGCCAAAAGTTGCAATACCCCCCCAAGGAACAATTTCGCCTCAAAATGGCAAAAAATTGCAATACCCCCCCAAAGGAACAATTTCGCCTCAAAATGCCGAAAAGTTGCAATACCCCCCCCAAAGGAACAATTTCGCCTCAAAAAGGCCAAAAGTTGCAATACCCCCCCAAAGGAACAATTTCGCCTCAAAATGGCAAAAAAATGCAATACCCCCCAAAGGAACAATTTCGCTTCAAAATGGCCAAAAGTTGCAATACCCCCCCAAAGGAACAATTTCACCTCAAAATGGCAAAAAATTGCAATACCCCCCCAAAGGAACAATTTCGCCTCAAAATGCCGAAAAGTTGCAATACCCCCCCAAAGGAACAATTTCGCTTCAAAATGGCCAAAATTTGCAATACCCCCCCAAATGAACAATTTCGCCTCAAAATGAAAAAAAATTGCAATACCCCCCCAAAGGAACAATTTCAGTTCAAAATGGCCAAAAGTTGCAAAACCCCCCAAAAGAAACAATTTCGCCTCAAAATGGCAAAAAAAATGCAATACCCCCCAAAGGAACAATTTCGCTTCAAAATGCCAAAAAGTTGCAATACCCCCCGAAAGGAACAATTTCGCTTCAAAATGGCCAAAAGTTGCAATACCCCCCCAAAGGAACAATTTCGCCTCAAAATGGAAAAAAAATTGCAATACCCCACAAAGGAACAATTTCGCCTCAAAATGGCAAAAAATTGCAATACCCCCCCAAAGGAACAATTTCGCTTCAAAATGGCCAAAAGTTGCAATACCCCCCAAAGGAACAATTTCGCCTCAAAATGGTTAAAAATTGCAATACCCCCCAAAGGAACAATTTTGCTTCAATATGGCCAAAAGTTGCAATACCCCCCTAAAGGAACAATTTTGCCTCAAAATGCCGAAAAGTTGCAATACCCCCCGAAAGGAACAATTTCGCTTCAAAATGGCCAAAAGTTGCAATACCCCCCCAAAGGAACAATTTCGCCTCAAAATGGCAAAAAATTGTAATACCCCCCCAAAGGAACAATTTCGCTTCAAAATGGCCAAAAGTTGCAATACCCCCCCAAAGGAACAATTTCGCCTCAAAATGGCAAAAAATTGCAATACCCCCCCAAAGGAACAATTTCGCCTCAAAATGCCGAAAAGTTGCAATACCCCCCGAAAGGAACAATTCCGCTTCAAAATGGCCAAAAGTTGCAATACCCCCCCAAAGGAACAATTTCGCCTCAAAATGGCCAAAAGTTGCAATACCCCCCAAAGGAACAATTTGGCCTCAAAATGGCAATACCCCCCCAAAGGAACAATTTCGCCTCAAAATGCCGAAAAGTTGCAATACCCCCCAAAGGAACAATTTCGCCTCAAAATGGCAAAAAAATGCAATACCCCCCAAAGAAACAATTTCGCTTCAAAATGGCCAAAAGTTGCAATACCCCCCCAAAGGAACAATTTCACCTCAAAATGGCAAAAAATTGCAATACCCCCCCAAGGAACAATTTCGCCTCAAAATGGCAAAAAATTGCAATACCCCCCCCAAAGGAACAATTTCGCCTCAAAATGAAAAAAAAATTGCAATACCCCCCCCAAAGGAACAATTTCGCTTCAAAATTGCCAAAAGTTGCAATACCCCCCAAAGGAACAATTTCGCCTCAAAATGGCAAAAAATTGCAATACCCCCCGAAAGGAACAATTTCGCTTCAAAATGATCAAAAGTTGAAATACCCCCCCAAAGGAACAATTTCGCCTCAAAATGGAAAAAAAATTGCAATACCCCCCAAAGGAACAATTTCGCCTCAAAATGCCGAAAAATTGCAATACCCCCCCAAAGGAACAATTTCGCCTCAAAATGCTGAAAAGTTGCAATACCCCCCGAAAGGAACAATTTCGCTTCAAAATGGCCAAAAGTTGCAATACCCCCCCAAAGGAACAATTTCGCCTCAAAATGGTTAAAAATTGCAATACCCCCCCAAAGGAACAATTTCGCTTCAATATGGCCAAAAGTTGCAATACCCCCCCAAAGGAACAATTTCGCCTCAAAATGCCGAAAAGTTTCAATACCCCCCGAAAGGAACAATTTTGCCTCAAAATGGCAAAAAATTGCAATACCCCCCCAAAGGAACAATTTCGCTTTAAAATGGCCAAAAGTTGCAATACCCCCCGAACGGAACAATTTCGCTTCAAAATGGCCAAAAGTTGCAATACCCCCCCAAAGGAACAATTTCGCCTCAAAATGGCCAAAAATTGTAAAAACCCCCCAAAGGAACAATTTCGCCTCAAAATGGCAAAAAATTGCAATACCCCCCCAAGGAACAATTTCGCTTCAAAATGCTGAAAAGTTGCAATACCCCCCGAAAGGAACAGTTTCACTTCAAAATGGCCAAAAGTTGCAATACCCCCCCAAAGGAACAATTTCGCCTCAAAATGGTTAAAAATTGCAATACCCCCCCAAAGGAACAATTTCGCTTCAAAATGGCCAAAAGTTGCAATACCCCCCCAAGGAACAATTTCGCCTCAAAATGCCGAAAAGTTGCAATACCCCCCCAAAGGAACAATTTCGCTTCAAAATGGCCAAAAGTTGCAATACCCCCCCAAAGGAACAATTTCGCCTCAAAATAGCAAAAAATTGCAATACCCCCCAAAGGAACAATTTCGCCTCAAAATGCCGAAAAGTTGCAATACCCCCCAAAGGAACAATTTCGCTTCAAAATGGCCAAAAGTTGCAATACCCCCCCAAAGGAACAATTTCGCCTCAAAATGGCAAAAAATTGCAATACCCCCCAAAGGAACAATTTTGCTTCAATGAGGCCAAAAGTTGCAATACCCCCCTAAAGGAACAATTTTGCCTCAAAATGCCGAAAAGTTGCAATACCCCCCGAAAGGAACAATTTCGCTTCAAAATGGCCAAAAGTTGCAATACCCCCCCCAAAGGAACAATTTCGCCTCAAAATGGCAAAAAATTGTAATACCCCCCCAAAGGAACAATTTCGCTTCAAAATGGCCAAAAGTTGCAATACCCCCCCAAAGGAACAATTTCGCCTCAAAATGGCAAAAAATTGCAATACCCACCCAAAGGAACAATTTCGCCTCAAAATGCCGAAAAGTTGCAATACCCCCCGAAAGGAACAATTCCGCTTCAAAATGGCCAAAAGTTGCAATACCCCCCCAAAGGAACAATTTCGCCTCAAAATGGCAAAAAATTGTAATACCCCCCCAAAGGAACAATTTCGCCTCAAAATGCCGAAAAGTTGCAATACCCCCCCAAAGGAACAATTTCGCTTCAAAATGGCCAAAAGTTGCAATACCCCCCAAAGGAACAATTTCGCCTCAAAATGGCAAAAAATTGCAATACCCCCCAAAGGAACAATTTCGCTTCAAAATGGCCAAAAGTTGCAATACCCCCCCAAAGGAACAATTTCGCCTCAAAATGCCGAAAAGTTGCAATACCCCCCGAAAGGAACAATTTCGCCTCAAAATGGCCAAAAATTGTAAAAACCCCCCAAAGGAACAATTTCGCTTCAATATGGCCAAAAGTTGCAATACCCCCCCAAAGGAACAATTTCGCCTCAAAATGGCAAAAAATTGCAATACCCCCCCAAAGGAACAATTTCGCTTCAAAATGGCCAAAAGTTGCAATACCCCCCGAAAGGAACAATTTCGCCTCAAAATGGCAAAAAATTGCACTACCCCCCCCAAAGGAACAATTTCGCCTCAAAATGCCGAAAAGTTGCAATACCCCCCGAAAGGAACAATTCCGCTTCAAAATGGCCAAAAGTTGCAATACCCCCCCAAAGGAACAATTTCGCCTCAAAATGGCAAAAAATTGCAATACCCCCCCAAAGGAACAATTTCGCCTCAAAATGCCGAAAAGTTGCAATACCCCCCCAAAGGAACAATTTCGCTTCAAAATGGCCAAAAGTTGCAATACCCCCCAAAGGAACAATTTCGCCTCAAAATGGCAAAAAATTGCAATACCCCCCAAAGGAACAATTTCGCTTCAAAATGGCCAAAAGTTGCAATACCCCCCCAAAGGAACAATTTCGCCTCAAAATGCCGAAAAGTTGCAATACCCCCCGAAAGGAACAATTTCGCCTCAAAATGGCCAAAAATTGTAAAAACCCCCCAAAGGAACAATTTCGCCTCAAAATGGCAAAAAATTGCAATACCCCCCCAAAGGAACAATTTCGCTTCAAAATGGCCAAAAGTTGCAATACCCCCCCAAAGGAACAATTTCGCCTCAAAATGCTGAAAAGTTGCAATACCCCCCGAAAGGAACAATTTCGCCTCAAAATGGCAAAAAATTGCACTACCCCCCCAAAGGAACAATTTCGCTTCAAAATGGCCAAAAGTTGCAATACCCCCCCAAAGGAACAATTTCGCCTCAAAATGGCAAAAAATTGCAATACCCCCCCAAAGGAACAATTTCGCCTCAAAATGCCGAAAAGTTGCAATACCCCCCAAAGGAACAATTTCGCTTCAAAATGGCCAAAAGTTGCAATACCCCCCCAAAGGAACAATTTCGCCTCAAAATGCCGAAAAGTTGCAATACCCCCCGAAAGGAACAATTTCGCTTCAAAATGGCCAAAAGTTGCAATACCCCCCCAAAGGAACAATTTCGCCTCAAAATGCCGAAAAGTTGCAATACCCCCCCAAAGGAACAATTTCGCCTCAAAAAGGCCAAAAGTTGCAATACCCCCCCAAAGGAACAATTTCGCCTCAAAATGGCAAAAAAATGTAATACCCCCCAAAGGAACAATTTCGCTTCAAAATGGCCAAAAGTTGCAATACCCCCCCAAAGGAACAATTTCACCTCAAAATGGCAAAAAATTGCAATACCCCCCAAAGGAACAATTTCGCCTCAAAATGCCGAAAAGTTGCAATACCCCCCCAAAGGAACAATTTCGCCTCAAAATGAAAAAAAATTGCAATACCCCCCCAAAGGAACAATTTCACCTCAAAATGGCAAAAAATTGCAATACCCCCCAAAGGAACAATTTCGCTTCAAAATGCCAAAAAGTTGCAATACCCCCCGAAAGGAACAATTTCGCTTCAAAATGGCCAAAAGTTGCAATACCCCCCCAAAGGAACAATTTCGCCTCAAAATGGAAAAAAAATTGCAATACCCCACAAAGGAACAATTTCGCCTCAAAATGGCAAAAAATTGCAATACCCCCCAAAGGAACAATTTCGCCTCAAAATGCTGAAAAGTTGCAATACCCCCCGAAAGGAACAATTTCGATTCAAAATGGCCAAAAGTTGCAATTCCCCCCAAAGGAACAATTTCGCCTCAAAATGGTTAAAAATTGCAATACCCCCCCAAAGGAACAATTTTGCTTCAATATGGCCAAAAGTTGCAATACCCCCCTAAAGGAACAATTTTGCCTCAAATGCCGAAAAGTTGCAATACCCCCCGAAAGGAACAATTTCGCTTCAAAATGGCCAAAAGTTGCAATACCCCCCAAAGGAACAATTTCGCCTCAAAATGGCAAAAAATTGCAATACCCCCCAAAGGAACAATTTCGCTTCAAAATGGCCAAAAGTTGCAATACCCCCCCAAAGGAACAATTTCGCCTCAAAATGCCGAAAAGTTGCAATACCCCCCGAAAGGAACAATTTCGCCTCAAAATGGCCAAAAATTGTAGAAACCCCCCCAAAGGAACAATTTCGCCTCAAAATGGCAAAAAATTGCAATACCCCCCCAAAGGAACAATTTCGCTTCAAAATGGCCAAAAGTTGCAATACCCCCCCAAAGGAACAATTTCGCCTCAAAATGGCAAAAAATGGCAATACCCCCCCAAAGGAACAATTTCACTTCAAAATGCTGAAAAGTTGCAATACCCCCCGAAAGTAACAATTTCACTTCAAAATGGCCAAAAGTTGCAATACCCCCCAAAGGAACAATTTCGCCTCAAAATGGTTAAAAATTGCAATACCCCCCCAAAGGAACAATTTCGCTTCAAAATGGCCAAAAGTTGCAATACCCTCCCAAAGGAACAATTTCGCCTCAAAATGGCAAAAAATTGCAATACCCCCCCAAAGGAACAATTTCGCCTCAAAATGCCGAAAAGTTGCAATACTCCCCCAAAGGAACAATTTCGCCTCAAAAAGAGGCCAAAAGTTGCAATCCCCCCCAAAGGAACAATTTCGCCTCAAAATGGCAAAAAATTGCAATACCCCCCAAAGGAACAATTTCGCTTCAAAATGGCCAAAAGTTGCAATACCCCCCCAAAGGAACAATTTCGCCTCAAAATGGCAAAAAAATGCAATATCCCCCAAAGGAACAATTTCGCTTCAAAATGGCCAAAAGTTGCAATACCCCCCCAAAGGAACAAGTTGACCTCAAAATGGCAAAAAATTGGCAATACCCCACCAAAGGAACAATTTCGCCTCAAAATGCCGAAAAGTTGCAATACCCCCCCAAAGGAACAATTTCGCCTCAAAATGGCAAAAAATTGCAATACCCCCCCAAAGGAACAATTTTGCTTCAATATGGCCAAAAGTTGCAATACCCCCCAAAGGAACAATTTCGCCTCAAAATGCCGAAAAGTTGCAATGCCCCCCCGAAAGGAACAATTTCGCTTCAAAATGGCCAAAAGTTGCAATACCCCCCAAAGGAACAATTTCGCCTCAAAATGGCAAAAAATTGCACTACCCCCCCAAAGGAACAATTTCGCTTCAAAATGGCCAAAAGTTGCAATACCCCCCCCAAAGGAACAATTTCGCCTCAAAATGGCAAAAAATTGCAATACCCCCCCAAAGGAACAATTTCGCCTCAAAATGCCGAAAAGTTGCAATACCCCCCGAAAGGAACAATTTCGCTTCAAAATGGCCAAAAGTTGCAATACCCCCCCAAGGAACAATTTCGCCTCAAAATGGCAAAAAATTGCAATACCCCCCCAAAGGAACAATTTCGCCTCAAAATGCCGAAAAGTTGCAATACCCCCCCCAAAGGAACAATTTCGCCTCAAAAAGGCCAAAAGTTGCAATACCCCCCCAAAGGAACCAATTTCGCCTCAAAATGGCAAAAAAATGCAATACCCCCCAAAGGAACAATTTCGCTTCAAAATGGCCAAAAGTTGCAATACCCCCCCAAAGGAACAATTTCACCTCAAAATGGCAAAAAATTGCAATACCCCCCCAAAGGAACAATTTCGCCTCAAAATGCCGAAAAGTTGCAATACCCCCCCAAAGGAACAATTTCGCTTCAAAATGGCCAAAATTTGCAATACCCCCCCAAATGAACAATTTCGCCTCAAAATGAAAAAAAATTGATACCCCCCCAAAGGAACAATTTCAGTTCAAAATGGCCAAAAGTTGCAAAACCCCCCAAAAGAAACAATTTCGCCTCAAAATGGCAAAAAAAATGCAATACCCCCCAAAGGAACAATTTCGCTTCAAAATGCCAAAAAGTTGCAATACCCCCCGAAAGGAACAATTTCGCTTCAAAATGGCCAAAAGTTGCAATACCCCCCCAAAGGAACAATTTCGCCTCAAAATGGAAAAAAAATTGCAATACCCCACAAAGGAACAATTTCGCCTCAAAATGGCAAAAAATTGCAATACCCCCCCAAAGGAACAATTTCGCTTCAAAATGGCCAAAAGTTGCAATACCCCCCAAAGGAACAATTTCGCCTCAAAATGGTTAAAAATTGCAATACCCCCCAAAGGAACAATTTTGCTTCAATATGGCCAAAAGTTGCAATACCCCCCTAAAGGAACAATTTTGCCTCAAAATGCCGAAAAGTTGCAATACCCCCCGAAAGGAACAATTTCGCTTCAAAATGGCCAAAAGTTGCAATACCCCCCCAAAGGAACAATTTCGCCTCAAAATGGCAAAAAATTGTAATACCCCCCCAAAGGAACAATTTCGCTTCAAAATGGCCAAAAGTTGCAATACCCCCCCAAAGGAACAATTTCGCCTCAAAATGGCAAAAAATTGCAATACCCCCCCCAAAGGAACAATTTCGCCTCAAAATGCCGAAAAGTTGCAATACCCCCCGAAAGGAACAATTCCGCTTCAAAATGGCAAAAGTTGCAATACCCCCCCAAAGGAACAATTTCGCCTCAAAATGGCCAAAAGTTGCAATACCCCCCAAAGGAACAATTTGGCCTCAAAATGGCAATACCCCCCCAAAGGAACAATTTCGCCTCAAAATGCCGAAAAGTTGCAATACCCCCCCAAAGGAACAATTTCGCCTCAAAATGGCAAAAAAAATGCAATACCCCCCAAAGAAACAATTTCGCTTCAAAATGGCCAAAAGTTGCAATACCCCCCCCAAAGGAACAATTTCACCTCAAAATGGCAAAAAATTGCAATACCCCCCCAAGGAACAATTTCGCCTCAAAATGGCAAAAAATTGCAATACCCCCCCCAAAGGAACAATTTCGCCTCAAAATGAAAAAAAAATTGCAATACCCCCCCCCAAAGGAACAATTTCGCTTCAAAATTGCCAAAAGTTGCAATACCCCCCAAAGGAACAATTTCGCCTCAAAATGGCAAAAAATTGCAATACCCCCCGAAAGGAACAATTTCGCTTCAAAATGCCGAAAAATTGCAATACCCCCCCAAAGGAACAATTTCGCCTCAAAATGCTGAAAAGTTGCAATACCCCCCGAAAGGAACAATTTCGCTTCAAAATGGCCAAAAGTTGCAATACCCCCCCAAAGGAACAATTTCGCCTCAAAATGGTTAAAAATTGCAATACCCCCCCAAAGGAACAATTTCGCTTCAATATGGCCAAAAGTTGCAATACCCCCCCAAAGGAACAATTTCGCCTCAAAATGCCGAAAAGTTTCAATACCCCCCGAAAGGAACAATTTTGCCTCAAAATGGCAAAAAATTGCAATACCCCCCCAAAGGAACAATTTCGCTTTAAAATGGCCAAAAGTTGCAATACCCCCCAAAGGAACAATTTCGCCTCAAAATGGCAAAAAATTGCAATACCCCCCCAAGGAACAATTTCGCTTCAAAATGCTGAAAAGTTGCAATACCCCCCGAAAGGAACAGTTTCACTTCAAAATGGCCAAAAGTTGCAATACCCCCCCAAAGGAACAATTTCGCCTCAAAATGGTTAAAAATTGCAATACCCCCCCAAAGGAACAATTTCGCTTCAAAATGGCCAAAAGTTGCAATACCCCCCCCAAGGAACAATTTCGCCTCAAAATGCCGAAAAGTTGCAATACCCCCCCAAAGGAACAATTTCGCTTCAAAATGGCCAAAAGTTGCAATACCCCCCCAAAGGAACAATTTCGCCTCAAAATAGCAAAAAATTGCAATACCCCCCAAAGGAACAATTTCGCCTCAAAATGCCGAAAAGTTGCAATACCCCCCAAAGGAACAATTTCGCCTCAAAATGGCCAAAAATTGTAAAAACCCCCAAAGGAACAATTTCGCTTCAATATGGCCAAAAGTTGCAATACCCCCCAAAGGAACAATTTCGCCTCAAAATCGCAAAAAATTGCAATACCCCCCCAAAGGAACAATTTCGCTTCAAAATGGCCAAAAGTTGCAATACCCCCCAAAGGAACAATTTCGCCTCAAAATGGCAAAAAATTGCAATACCCCCCCAAAGGAACAATTTCGCCTCAAAATGGCAAAAAATTGCAATACCCCCCCAATGGAACAATTTCGCTTCAAAATGCTGAAAAGTTGCAATACCCCCCGAAAGGAACAATTTCACTTCAAGATGGCCAAAAGTTGCAATACCCCCCCAAAGGAACAATTTCGCCTCAAAATGGCAAAAAATTGCAATACCCCCCCAAAGGAACAATTTCGCCTCAAAATGCCGACAAGTTGCAATACCTCCCCAAAGGAACAATTTCGCCTCAAAATGGCCAAAAGTTGCAATACCCCCCCAAAGGAACAATTTCGCCTCAAAAAGGCCAAAAGTTGCAATACCCCCCCAAGGAACAATTTCGCCTCAAAATGCCGAAAAGTTGCAATACCCCCCCAAAGGAACAATTTCGCTTCAAAATGGCCAAAAGTTGCAATACCCCCCCAAAGGAACAATTTCGCCTCAAAATGGCAAAAAATTGCAATACCCCCCCAAAGGAACAATTTCGCCTCAAAATGCCGAAAAGTTGCAATACCCCCCAAAGGAACAATTTCGCCTCAAAATGCCGAAAAGTTGCAATGCCCCCCGAAAGGAACAATTTCGCTTCAAAAATGGCCAAAAGTTGCAATACCCCCCCCAAAGGAACAATTTCGCCTCAAAATGGCAAAAAATTGCACTACCCCCCAAAGGAACAATTTCGCTTCAAAATGGCCAAAAGTTGCAATACCCCCCCAAAGGAACAATTTCGCCTCAAAATGGCAAAAAACTGCAATACCCCCCCAAAGGAACAATTTCGCGTCAAAATGCCGAAAAGTTGCAATACCCCCCGAAAGGAACAATTTCGCTTCAAAATGGCCAAAAGTTGCAATACCCCCCCAAGGAACAATTTCGCCTCAAAATGGCAAAAAATTGCAATACCCCCCCCAAAGGAACAATTTCGCCTCAAAATGCCGAAAAGTTGCAATACCCCCCCCAAAGGAACAATTTCGCCTCAAAAAGGCCAAAAGTTGCAATACCCCCCCAAAGGAACAATTTCGCCTCAAAATGGCAAAAAAATGCAATACCCCCCAAAGGAACAATTTCGCTTCAAAATGGCCAAAAGTTGCAATACCCCCCCCAAAGGAACAATTTCACCTCAAAATGGCAAAAAATTGCAATACCCCCCCAAAGGAACAATTTCGCCTCAAAATGCCGAAAAGTTGCAATACCCCCCCAAAGGAACAATTTCGCTTCAAAATGGCCAAAATTTGCAATACCCCCCCAAATGAACAATTTCGCCTCAAAATGAAAAAAAATTGCAATACCCCCCCAAAGGAACAATTTCAGTTCAAAATGGCCAAAAGTTGCAAAACCCCCCAAAAGAAACAATTTCGCCTCAAAATGGCAAAAAAAATGCAATACCCCCCAAAGGAACAATTTCGCTTCAAAATGCCAAAAAGTTGCAATACCCCCCGAAAGGAACAATTTCGCTTCAAAATGGCCAAAAGTTGCAATACCCCCCCAAGGAACAATTTCGCCTCAAAATGGAAAAAAAATTGCAATACCCCACAAAGGAACAATTTCGCCTCAAAATGGCAAAAAATTGCAATACCCCCCCAAAGGAACAATTTCGCTTCAAAATGGCCAAAAGTTGCAATACCCCCCAAAGGAACAATTTCGCCTCAAAATGGTTAAAAATTGCAATACCCCCCAAAGGAACAATTTTGCTTCAATATGGCCAAAAGTTGCAATACCCCCCCTAAAGGAACAATTTTGCCTCAAAATGCCGAAAAGTTGCAATACCCCCCGAAAGGAACAATTTCGCTTCAAAATGGCCAAAAGTTGCAATACCCCCCCAAAGGAACAATTTCGCCTCAAAATGGCAAAAAATTGTAATACCCCCCCAAAGGAACAATTTCGCTTCAAAATGGCCAAAAGTTGCAATACCCCCCCAAAGGAACAATTTCGCCTCAAAATGGCAAAAAATTGCAATACCCCCCCAAGGGAACAATTTCGCCTCAAAATGCCGAAAAGTTGCAATACCCCCCGAAAGGAACAATTCCGCTTCAAAATGGCCAAAAGTTGCAATACCCCCCCAAAGGAACAATTTCGCCTCAAAATGGCCAAAAGTTGCAATACCCCCCAAAGGAACAATTTGGCCTCAAAATGGCAATACCCCCCCAAAGGAACAATTTCGCCTCAAAATGCCGAAAAGTTGCAATACCCCCCCAAAGGAACAATTTCGCCTCAAAATGGCAAAAAAATGCAATACCCCCCAAAGAAACAATTTCGCTTCAAAATGGCCAAAAGTTGCAATACCCCCCCAAAGGAACAATTTCACCTCAAAATGGCAAAAAATTGCAATACCCCCCCAAGGAACAATTTCGCCTCAAAATGGCAAAAAATTGCAATACCCCCCCCAAAGGAACAATTTCGCCTCAAAATGAAAAAAAAATTGCAATACCCCCCCCAAAGGAACAATTTCGCTTCAAAATTGCCAAAAGTTGCAATACCCCCCAAAGGAACAATTTCGCCTCAAAATGGCAAAAAATTGCAATACCCCCCGAAAGGAACAATTTCGCTTCAAAATGGCCAAAAGTTGCAATACCCCCCCAAAGGAACAATTTCGCCTTAAAATGGAAAAAAAATTGCAATACCCCCCAAAGGAACAATTTCGCCTCAAAATGCCGAAAAATTGCAATACCCCCCAAAGGAACAATTTCGCCTCAAAATGCTGAAAAGTTGCAATACCCCCCGAAAGGAACAATTTCGCTTCAAAATGGCCAAAAGTTGCAATACCCCCCCAAAGGAACAATTTCGCCTCAAAATGGTTAAAAATTGCAATACCCCCCCAAAGGAACAATTTCGCTTCAATATGGCCAAAAGTTGCAATACCCCCCCAAAGGAACAATTTCGCCTCAAAATGCCGAAAAGTTTCAATACCCCCCGAAAGGAACAATTTCGCCTCAAAATGGCAAAAAATTGCAATACCCCCCCAAAGGAACAATTTCGCTTTAAAATGGCCAAAAGTTGCAATACCCCCCGAACGGAACAATTTCGCTTCAAAATGGCCAAAAGTTGCAATACCCCCCCAAAGGAACAATTTCGCCTCAAAATGGCCAAAAATTGTAAAAACCCCCCAAAGGAACAATTTCGCCTCAAAATGGCAAAAAATTGCAATACCCCCCCAAGGAACAATTTCGCTTCAAAATGCTGAAAAGTTGCAATACCCCCCGAAAGGAACAGTTTCACTTCAAAATGGCCAAAAGTTGCAATACCCCCCCAAAGGAACAATTTCGCCTCAAAATGGTTAAAAATTGCAATACCCCCCCAAAGGAACAATTTCGCTTCAAAATGGCCAAAAGTTGCAATACCCCCCCAAGGAACAATTTCGCCTCAAAATGCCGAAAAGTTGCAATACCCCCCCAAAGGAACAATTTCGCTTCAAAATGGCCAAAAGTTGCAATACCCCCCCAAAGGAACAATTTCGCCTCAAAATAGCAAAAAATTGCAATACCCCCCAAAGGAACAATTTCGCCTCAAAATGCCGAAAAGTTGCAATACCCCCCAAAGGAACAATTTCGCTTCAAAATGGCCAAAAGTTGCAATACCCCCCCAAAGGAACAATTTCGCCTCAAAATGGCAAAAAATTGCAATACCCCCCCAAAGGAACAATTTCGCTTCAAAATGGCCAAAATTTGCAATACCCCCCCAAGGAACAATTTCGCCTTAAAATGCCGAAAAGTTGCAATACCCCCCGAAAGGAACAATTTCGCCTCAAAATGGCCAAAAATTGTAAAAACCCCCAAAGGAACAATTTCGCTTCAATATGGCCAAAAGTTGCAATACCCCCCAAAGGAACAATTTCGCCTCAAAATCGCAAAAAATTGCAATACCCCCCCAAAGGAACAATTTCGCTTCAAAATGGCCAAAAGTTGCAATACCCCCCCAAAGGAACAATTTCGCCTCAAAATGGCAAAAAATTGCAATACCCCCCCAAAGGAACAATTTCGCCTCAAAATGGCAAAAAATTGCAATACCCCCCCAAAGGAACAATTTCGCTTCAAAATGCTGAAAAGTTGCAATACCCCCCGAAAGGAACAATTTCACTTCAAGATGGCCAAAAGTTGCAATACCCCCCCAAAGGAACAATTTCGCCTCAAAATGGCAAAAAATTGCAATACCCCCCCAAAGGAACAATTTCGCCTCAAAATGCCGACAAGTTGCAATACCTCCCCAAAGGAACAATTTCGCCTCAAAATGGCCAAAAGTTGCAATACCCCCCCAAAGGAACAATTTCGCCTCAAAATGGCAAAAAATTGCAAAACCCCCCAAAGGAACAATTTCGCTTCAAAATGGCCAAAAGTTGCAATACCCCCCCAAAGGAACAATTCTGCCTCAAAATGGCAAAAAAATGCAATACCCCCCCAAAGGAACAATTTCGCTTCAAAATGGCCAAAAGTTGCAATACCCCCCAAAGGAACAATTTCACCTCAAAATGCCGAAAAGTTGCAATACCCCCCCAAAGGAACAATTCCGCCTCAAAATGGCAAAAAAATGCAATACCCCCAAAGGAACAATTTCGCTTCAAAATGGCCAAAAGTTGCAATACCCCCCAAAGGAACAATTTCACCTCAAAATGCCGAAAAGTTGCAATACCCCCCCAAAGGAACAATTTCGCCTCAAAATGGCAAAAAATTGCAATACCCCCCAAAGGAACAATTTCGCTTCAAAATGGCCAAAAGTTGCAATACCCCCCCAAAGGAACAATTTCGCCTCAAAATGGCAAAAAATTGCAATACCCCCCCAAAGGAACAATTTCGCCTCAAAATGCTGAAAAGTTGCAATACCCCCCGAAAGGAACAATTTCGCTTCAAAATGGCCAAAAGTTGCAATACCCCCCCAAAGGAACAATTTCGCCTCAAAATGCCGAAAAGTTGCAATACCCCCCCGAAAGGAACAATTTCGCTTCAAAATGGCCAAAAGTTGCAATACCCCCCCAAAGGAACAATTTCGCCTCAAAATAGCAAAAAAATTGCAATACCCCCCCAAAGGAACAATTTCGCTTCAAAATGCCGAAAAGTTGCAATACCCCCCCAAAGGAACAATTTCGCTTCAAAATGGCCAAAAGTTGCAATACCCCCCCAAAGGAACAATTTTGCCTCAAAATGGCAAAAAATTGCAATACCCCCCCAAAGGAACAATTTCGCTTCAAAATGGCCAAAAGTTGCAATACCCCCCCAAAGGAACAATTTCGCTTCAAAATGGTTAAAAATTGCAATACCCCCCCAAAGGAACAATTTCGCTTCAAAATGGCCAAAAGTTGCAATACCCCCCCAAAGGAACAATTTCGCCTCAAAATGGCAAAAAATTGCAATACCCCCCCAAAGGAACAATTTTGCCTCAAAATGGCAAAAAATTGCAATACCCCCCAAAGGAACAATTTCGCTTCAAAATGGCCAAAAGTTGCAATACCCCCCCAAAGGAACAATTTCGCTTCAAAATGGTTAAAAATTGCAATACCCCCCCAAAGGAACAATTTCGCTTCAAAATGGCCAAAAGTTGCAATACCCCCCCAAAGGAACAATTTCGCCTCAAAATGGCAAAAAATTGCAATACCCCCCCAAAGGAACAATTTCTCCTCAAAATGGCAAAGAATTGCAATACCCCCCCAAAGGAACAATTTCGCTTCAAAATGGCCAAAAGTTGCAATACCTCCCCAAAGGAACAATTTCGCCTCAAAATGGCAAAAAAATGCAATACCCCCAAAGGAACAATTTCGCTTCAAAATGGCCAAAAGTTGCAATAGTCCCCCAAAGGAACAATTTCGCCTCAAAATGGAAAAAAAATTGCAATACCCCCCAAAGGAACAATTTCGCCTCAAAATGCCGAAAAGTTGCAATACCCCCCCCAAAGGAACAATTTCGCCTCAAAATGGCAAAAAATTGCAATACCCCCCCAAAGGAACAATTTCGCTTCAAAATGGCCAAAAGTTGCAATAGTCCCATAAAGGAACAATTTCGCCTCAAAATGGAAAAAAAATTGCAATACCCCCCAAAGGAACAATTTCGCCTCAAAATGCCGAAAAGTTGCAATACCCCCCCAAAGGAACAATTTCGCCTCAAAATGGCAAAAAATTGCAATACCCCCCCAAAGGAACAATTTCGCCTCAAAATGCTGAAAAGTTGCAATACCCCCCGAAAGGAACAATTTCGCTTCAAAATGGCCAAAAGTTGCAATACCCCCCCAAAGGAACAATTTCGCCTCAAAATGGTTAAAAATTGCAATACCCCCCAAAGGAACAATTTCGCTTCAAAATGGCCAAAAGTTGCAATACCCCCCCAAAGGAACAATTTCGCCTCAAAATGGCAAAAAATTGCAATACCCCCCCAAAGGAACAATTTCGCTTCAAAATGGCCAAAAGTTGCAATACCCCCCGAAAGGAACAATTTCGCCTCAAAATGGCAAAAAATTGCAATACCCCCCCAAAGGAACAATTTCGCTTCAAAATGGCCAAAAGTTGCAATACCCCCCAAAGGAACAATTTCGCCTCAAAATGCCGACAAGTTGCAATACCCCCCCAAAGGAACAATTTCGCTTCAAAATGGCCAAAAGTTGCAATACCCCCCCAAAGGAACAATTTCGCCTCAAAAAGGCCAAAAGTTGCAATACCCCCCCAAAGAAACAATTTCGCCTCAAAATGGCAAAAAATTGCAATACCCCCCCAAAGGAACAATTTCGCTTCAAAATGGCAAAAAAATGCAATACCCCCCCAAAGGAACAATTTCGCTTCAAAATGGCCAAAAGTTGCAATACCCCCAAAGGAACAATTTCACCTCAAAATGCCGAAAAGTTGCAATACCCCCCCAAAGGAACAATTCCGCCTCAAAATGGCAAAAAAATGCAATACCCCCCCAAAGGAACAATTTCGCTTCAAAATGGCCAAAAGTTGCAATACCCCCAAAGGAACAATTTCACCTCAAAATGCCGAAAAGTTGCAATACCCCCCCAAAGGAACAATTTCGCTTCAAAATGGCCAAATTTGCAATACCCCCCCCAAAGGAACAATTTCGCCTCAAAATGAAAAAAAAAACTGCAATACCCCCCCAAAGGAACAATTTCGCTTCAAAATGGCCAAAAGTTGCAATACCCCCCCAAAGGAACAATTTCGCCTCAAAATGACAAAAAAATGCAATACCCCCCAAAGGAACAATTTCGCTTCAAAATGGCAAAAAATTGCAATACACCCCCAAAGGAACAATTTCGCTTCAATATGGCCAAAAGTTGCAATACCCCCCCAAAGGAACAATTTCGCCTCAAAATGGCAAAAAATTGCAATACCCCCCCAAAGGAACAATTTCGCCTCAAAATGCCGAAAAGTTGCAATACCCCCCCAAAGGAACAATTTCGCTTCAAAAAGGCCAAAAGTTGCAATACCCCCCCAAAGGAACAATTTCGCCTCAAAACGCCGAAAAGTTGCAATACCCCCCCAAAGGAACAATTTCGCTTCAAAATGGCCAAAAGTTGCAATACCCCCCCAAAGGAACAATTTCGCCTCAAAATGGCAAAAAATTGCAGTACCCCCCAAAGGAACAATTTCGCCTCAAAATGGCAAAAAATTGCAATACCCCCCCAAAGGAACAATTTCGCCTCAAAATGCTGAAAAGTTTCAATACCCCCCGAAAGGAACAATTTCGCTTCAAAATGGCCAAAAGTTGCAATACCCCCCCAAAGGAACAATTTCGCCTCAAAATGGTTAAAAATTGCAATACCCCCCCAAAGGAACAATTTCGCTTCAATATGGCCAAAAGTTGCAATACCCCCCCAAAGGAACAATTTCGCCTCAAAATGCCGAAAAGTTGCAATACCCCCCGAAAGGAACAATTTCGCTTCAAAATGGCCAAAAGTTGCAATACCCCCCCAAAGGAACAATTTCGCCTCAAAATGGCAAAAAATTGCAATACCCCCCCAAAGAAACAATTTTGCCTCAAAATGCCGAAAAGTTGCAATAGCCCCCCAAAGGAACAATTTCGCTTCAAAATGGCCAAAAGTTGCAATACCCCCCCAATGGAACAATTTCGCCTCAAAATGGCAAAAAATTGCAATACTCCCCCAAAGGAACAATTTCGCTTCAAAATGGCCAAAAGTTGCAATACCCCCCCAAAGGAACAATTTCGCCTCAAAATGCCGAAAAGTTGCAATACCCCCCGAAAGGAACAATTTCGCCTCAAAATGGCCAAAAATTGTAAAAACCCCCCAAAGGAACAATTTCGCTTCAATATGGCCAAAAGTTGCAATACCCCCCCAAAGGAACAATTTCGCCTCAAAATGGCAAAAAATTGCAATACCCCCCCAAAGGAACAATTTCGCTTCAAAATGGCCAAAAGTTGCAATACCCCCCCAAAGGAACAATTTCGCCTCAAAATGGCAAAAAATTGCAGTACCCCCCAAAGGAACAATTTCGCCTCAAAATGGCAAAAAATTGCAATACCCCCCCAAAGGAACAATTTCGCTTCAAAATGCTGAAAAGTTTCAATACCCCCCGAAAGGAACAATTTCGCTTCAAAATGGCCAAAAGTTGCAATACCCCCCAAGGAACAATTTCGCCTCAAAATGCCGAAAAGTTGCAATACCCCCCCAAAGGAACAATTTCGCTTCAAAATGGCCAAAAGTTGCAATACCCCCCCAAAGGAACAATTTCGCCTCAAAATGGAAAAAAATTGCAATACCCCCCCAAAGGAACAATTTCGCCTCAAAATGCCGAAAAGTTGCAATACCCCCCCAAAGGAACAATTTCGCTTCAAAATGGCCAAAAGTTGCAATACCCCCCCAAAGGAACAATTTCGCCTCAAAAAGGCCAAAAGTTGCAATACCCCCCCAAAGGAACAATTTCGCCTCAAAATGGCAAAAAATTGCAATACCCCCCCAAAGGAACAATTTCGCTTCAAAATGGCCAAAAGTTGCAATACCCCCCCAAAGGAACAATTTCGCCTCAAAATGGCAAAAAAATGCAATACCCCCCAAAGGAACAATTTCGCTTCAAAATGGCCAAAAGTTGCAATACCCCCCCAAAGGAACAATTTCACCTCAAAATGGCAAAAAATTGCAATACCCCCCCAAAGGAACAATTTCGCCTCAAAATGCCGAAAAGTTGCAATACCCCCCGAAAGGAACAATTTCGCTTCAAAATGGCCAAAAGTTGCAATACCCCCCAAAGGAACAATTTCGCCTCAAAATGGCAAAAAATTGCAATACCCCCTCAAAGGAATAATTTCGCCTCAAAATGCCGAAAAGTTGCAATACCCCCCCAAAGGAACAATTTCGCTTCAAAATGGCCAAAAGTTGCAATACCCCCCCAAAGGAACAATTTCGCCTCAAAATGGCAAAAAATTGCAATACCCCCCCAAAGGAACAATTTCGCTTCAAAATGGCCAAAAGTTGCAATACCCCCCCAAAGGAACAATTTCGCCTCAAAATGCCGAAAAGTTGCAATACCCCCCGAAAGGAACAATTTCGCCTCAAAATGGCCAAAAATTGTAAAAACCCCCCAAAGGAACAATTTCGCTTCAAAATGGCCAAAAGTTGCAATACCCCCCGAAAGGAACAATTTCACTTCAAAATGGCCAAAAGTTGCAATACCCCCCCAAAGGAACAATTTCGCCTCAAAATGGCCAAAAGTTGCAATACCCCCCCAAGGAACAATTTCGCCTCAAAATGCCGAAAAGTTGCAATACCCCCCCAAAGGAACAATTTCGCTTCAAAATGGCCAAAAGTTGCAATACCCCCCCAAAGGAACAATTTCGCCTCAAAATGGCAAAAAATTGCAGTACCCCCCAAAGGAACAATTTCGCCTCAAAATGGTTAAAAATTGCAATACCCCCCCAAAGGAATAATTTCGCTTCAATATGGCCAAAAGTTGCAATACCTCCCCAAAGGAACAATTTCGCCTCAAAATGCCGAAAAGTTGCAATACCCCCCGAAAGGAACAATTTCGCTTCAAAATGGCCAAAAGTTGCAATACCCCCCCAAAGGAACAATTTTGCCTCAAAATGCCGAAAAGTTGCAATACCCCCCCAAAGGAACAATTTCGCTTCAAAATGGCCAAAAGTTGCAATACCCCCCCAATGGAACAATTTCGCCTCAAAATGGCAAAAAATTGCAATACCCCCCCAAAGGAACAATTTCGCTTCAAAATGGCCAAAAGTTGCAATACCCCCCCAAAGGAACAATTTCGCCTCAAAATGCCGAAAAGTTGCAATACCCCCCGAAAGGAACAATTTCGCCTCAAAATGGCCAAAAATTGTAAAAACCCCCCAAAGGAACAATTTCGCTTCAATATGGCCAAAAGTTGCAATACCCCCCCAAAGGAACAATTTCGCCTCAAAATGGCAAAAAATTGCAATACCCCCCCAAAGGAACAATTTCGCTTCAAAATGGCCAAAAGTTGCAATACCCCCCCAAAGGAACAATTTCGCCTCAAAATGGCAAAAAATTGCAGTACCCCCCAAAGGAACAATTTCGCCTCAAAATGGCAAAAAATTGCAATACCCCCCCAAAGGAACAATTTCGCTTCAAAATGCTGAAAAGTTTCAATACCAAAAACCACAAAAAACACAAAAAACTGAGCTGAAACAATGTTCAGTAAACATGCAACATAAAGCATGTAAATTGCAGCCTAAAGACTAGAAAAAAACCAAAGAGAAAATTGCATGAAAAATACCCTGACTATAAATAAATAAATTGCAAGTGCTTAATAACAGGGTACTTAGTGTATACATTTTTGCAAAAAGGTAAAAAGCTGTCTCACCTCGTCACGGTGTACCCATCTGAGACAGTCCCTAACCTACTGAAGTTAAAAACATTATCAATACCTGACTTGTGTCATGTCAAACTCCAATATGAATGGTGGCAAGTGGTCAGCTGTGTCCCAGACTAAATACACAGTGAAGTGAGACGCAATTAGTTGTTCAGTCTCAGTATTAGGAGGGCTGCGCCCCCAACTTGCAAAAAAGCAAGACAACATACAAAAAACACAAAAAACTGAGCTGAAACAATGTTCAGTAAACATGCAACATAAAGCATGTAAATTGCAGCCTAAAGACTAGAAAAAAACCAAAGAGAAAATTGCATGAAAAATACCCTGACTATAAATAAATAAATTGCAAGTGCTTAATAACAGGGTACTTAGTGTATACATTTTTGCAAAAAGGTAAAAAGCTGTCTCACCTCGTCACGGTGTACCCATCTGAGACAGTCCCTAACCTACTGAAGTTAAAAACATTATCAATACCTGACTTGTGTCATGTCAAACTCCAATATGAATGGTGGCAAGTGGTCAGCTGTGTCCCAGACTAAATACACAGTGAAGTGAGACGCAATTAGTTGTTCAGTCTCAGTATTAGGAGGGCTGCGCCCCCAACTTGCAAAAAAGCAAGACAACATACAAAAAACACAAAAAACTGAGCTGAAACAATGTTCAGTAAACATGCAACATAAAGCATGTAAATTGCAGCCTAAAGACTAGAAAAAAACCAAAGAGAAAATTGCATGAAAAATACCCTGACTATAAATAAATAAATTGCAAGTGCTTAATAACAGGGTACTTAGTGTATACATTTTTGCAAAAAGGTAAAAAGCTGTCTCACCTCGTCACGGTGTACCCATCTGAGACAGTCCCTAACCTACTGAAGTTAAAAACATTATCAATACCTGACTTGTGTCATGTCAAACTCCAATATGAATGGTGGCAAGTGGTCAGCTGTGTCCCAGACTAAATACACAGTGAAGTGAGACGCAATTAGTTGTTCAGTCTCAGTATTAGGAGGGCTGCGCCCCCAACTTGCAAAAAAGCAAGACAACATACAAAAAACACAAAAAACTGAGCTGAAACAATGTTCAGTAAACATGCAACATAAAGCATGTAAATTGCAGCCTAAAGACTAGAAAAAAACCAAAGAGAAAATTGCATGAAAAATACCCTGACTATAAATAAATAAATTGCAAGTGCTTAATAACAGGGTACTTAGTGTATACATTTTTGCAAAAAGGTAAAAAGCTGTCTCACCTCGTCACGGTGTACCCATCTGAGACAGTCCCTAACCTACTGAAGTTAAAAACATTATCAATACCTGACTTGTGTCATGTCAAACTCCAATATGAATGGTGGCAAGTGGTCAGCTGTGTCCCAGACTAAATACACAGTGAAGTGAGACGCAATTAGTTGTTCAGTCTCAGTATTAGGAGGGCTGCGCCCCCAACTTGCAAAAAAGCAAGACAACATACAAAAAACACAAAAAACTGAGCTGAAACAATGTTCAGTAAACATGCAACATAAAGCATGTAAATTGCAGCCTAAAGACTAGAAAAAAACCAAAGAGAAAATTGCATGAAGAATACCCTGACTATAAATAAATAAATTGCAAGTGCTTAATAACAGGGTACTTAGTGTATACATTTTTGCAAAAAGGTAAAAAGCTGTCTCACCTCGTCACGGTGTACCCATCTGAGACAGTCCCTAACCTACTGAAGTTAAAAACATTATCAATACCTGACTTGTGTCATGTCAAACTCCAATATGAATGGTGGCAAGTGGTCAGCTGTGTCCCAGACTAAATACACAGTGAAGTGAGACGCAATTAGTTGTTCAGTCTCAGTATTAGGAGGGCTGCGCCCCCAACTTGCAAAAAAGCAAGACAACATACAAAAAACACAAAAAACTGAGCTGAAACAATGTTCAGTAAACATGCAACATAAAGCATGTAAATTGCTTCAATATGGCCAAAAGTTGCAATACCCCCCCAAAGGAACAATTTCGCCTCAAAATGCCGAAAAGTTTCAATACCCCCCGAAAGGAACAATTTCGCTTCAAAATGGCCAAAAGTTGCAATACCCCCCAAGGAACAATTTCGCCTCAAAATGCCGAAAAGTTGCAATACCCCCCCAAAGGAACAATTTCGCCTCAAAAAGGCCAAAAGTTGCAATACCCCCCCAAAGGAACAATTTCGCCTCAAAATGGCAAAAAATTGCAATACCCCCCCAAAGGAACAATTTCGCTTCAAAATGGCCAAAAGTTGCAATACCCCCCCCAAAGGAACAATTTCGCCTCAAAATGGCAAAAAAATGCAATACCCCCCAAAGGAACAATTTCGCTTCAAAATGGCTAAAAGTTGCAATACCCCCCCAAAGGAACAATTTCACCTCAAAATGGCAAAAAATTGCAATACCCCCCCAAAGGAACAATTTCGCCTCAAAATGCCGAAAAGTTGCAATACCCCCCGAAAGGAACAATTTCGCTTCAAAATGGCCAAAAGTTGCAATACCCCCCAAAGGAACAATTTCGCCTCAAAATGGCAAAAAATTGCAATACCACCCCAAAGGAACAATTTCGCCTCAAAATGCCGAAAAGTTGCAATACCCCCCCAAAGGAACAATTTCGCTTCAAAATGGCCAAAAGTTGCAATACCCCCCCAAAGGAACAATTTCGCCTCAAAATGGCAAAAAATTGCAATACCCCCCCAAAGGAACAATTTCGCTTCAAAATGGCCAAAAGTTGCAATACCCCCCCAAAGGAACAATTTCCCCTCAAAATGTAAAAAAAATTGCAATACCCCCCAAAGGAACAATTTCGCCTCAAAATGCCGAAAAGTTGCAATACCCCCCCAAAGGAACAATTTCGCCTCAAAATGGCAAAAAATTGCAGTACCCCCCAAAGGAACAATTTCGCCTCAAAATGGCAAAAAATTGCAATACCCCCCCAAAGGAACAATTTCGCCTCAAAATGCTGAAAAGTTTCAATACCCCCTGAAAGGAACAATTTCGCTTCAAAATGGCCAAAAGTTGCAATACCCCCCCAAAGGAACAATTTCGCCTCAAAATGGTTAAAAATTGCAATACCCCCCAAAGGAACAATTTCGCTTCAATATGGCCAAAAGTTGCAATACCCCCCCAAAGGAACAATTTCGCCTCAAAATGCCGAAAAGTTGCAATACCCCCCGAAAGGAACAATTTCGCTTCAAAATGGCCAAAAGTTGCAATACCCCCCAAAGGAACAATTTCGCCTCAAAATGGCAAAAAATTGCAATACCCCCCCAAAGGAACAATTTTGCCTCAAAATGCCGAAAAGTTGCAATATATCCCCAAAGGAACAATTTCGCTTCAAAATGGCCAAAAGTTGCAATACCCCCCCAATGGAACAATTTCGCCTCAAAATGGCAAAAAATTGCAATACCCCCCCAAAGGAACAATTTCGCTTCAAAATGGCCAAAAGTTGCAATACCCCCCCAAAGGAACAATTTCGCCTCAAAATGCCGAAAAGTTGCAATACCCCCCGAAAGGAACAATTTCGCCTCAAAATGGCCAAAAATTGTAAAAACCCCCCAAAGGAACAATTTCGCTTCAATATGGCCAAAAGTTGCAATACCCCCCCAAAGGAACAATTTCGCCTCAAAATGGCAAAAAATTGCAATACCCCCCCAAAGGAACAATTTCGCTTCAAAATGGCCAAAAGTTGCAATACCCCCCCAAAGGAACAATTTCGCCTCAAAATGGCAAAAAATTGCAGTACCCCCCAAAGGAACAATTTCGCCTCAAAATGGCAAAAAATTGCAATACCCCCCCAAAGGAACAATTTCGCTTCAAAATGCTGAAAAGTTTCAATACCCCCCGAAAGGAACAATTTCGCTTCAAAATGGCCAAAAGTTGCAATACCCCCCAAGGAACAATTTCGCCTCAAAATGCCGAAAAGTTGCAATACCCCCCCAAAGGAACAATTTCGCTTCAAAATGGCCAAAAGTTGCAATACCCCCCCAAAGGAACAATTTCGCCTCAAAATGGAAAAAAATTGCAATACCCCCCCAAAGGAACAATTTCGCCTCAAAATGCCGAAAAGTTGCAATACCCCCCCAAAGGAACAATTTCGCTTCAAAATGGCCAAAAGTTGCAATACCCCCCCAAAGGAACAATTTCGCCTCAAAAAGGCCAAAAGTTGCAATACCCCCCCAAAGGAACAATTTCGCCTCAAAATGGCAAAAAATTGCAATACCCCCCCAAAGGAACAATTTCGCTTCAAAATGGCCAAAAGTTGCAATACCCCCCCAAAGGAACAATTTCACCTCAAAATGGCAAAAAATTGCAATACCCCCCCAAAGGAACAATTTCGCCTCAAAATGCCGAAAAGTTGCAATACCCCCCGAAAGGAACAATTTCGCTTCAAAATGGCCAAAAGTTGCAATACCCCCCAAAGGAACAATTTCGCCTCAAAATGGCAAAAAATTGCAATACCCCCCCAAAGGAACAATTTCGCCTCAAAATGCCGAAAAGTTGCAATACCCCCCCAAAGGAACAATTTCGCTTCAAAATGGCCAAAAGTTGCAATACCCCCCCAAAGGAACAATTTCGCCTCAAAATGGCAAAAAATTGCAATACCCCCCCAAAGGAACAATTTCGCTTCAAAATGGCCAAAAGTTGCAATACCCCCCCAAAGGAACAATTTCCCCTCAAAATGTAAAAAAAATTGCAATACCCCCCAAAGGAACAATTTCGCCTCAAAATGCCAAAAAGTTGCAATACCCCCCCCAAAGGAACAATTTCGCCTCAAAATGGCAAAAAATTGCAATACCCCCCCAAAGGAACAATTTCGCTTCAAAATGGCCAAAAGTTGCAAAACCCCATGAAAGGAACAATTTCGCTTCAAAATGGCCAAAAGTTGCAATACCCCCCAAAAGGAACAATTTGGCCTCAAAATGGCAATACCCCCCCAAAGGAACAATTTCGCCTCAAAATGCCGAAAAGTTGCAATACCCCCCCAAAGGAACAATTTCGCCTCAAAATGGCAAAAAAATGCAATACCCCCCAAAGGAACAATTTCGCTTCAAAATGGCCAAAAGTTGCAATACCCCCCCAAAGGAACAATTTCACCTCAAAATGGCAAAAAATTGCAATACCCCCCCAAAGGAACAATTTCGCCTCAAAATGGCAAAAAATTGCAATACCCCCCCCAAAGGAACAATTTCGCTTCAAAATTGCCAAAAGTTGCAATACCCCCCAAAGGAACAATTTCGCCTCAAAATGGCAAAAAATTGCAATACCCCCCAAAGGAACAATTTCGCTTCAAAATGCCGAAAAGTTGCAATACCCCCCGAAAGGAACAATTTCGCTTCAAAATGGCCAAAAGTTGCAATACCCCCCCAAAGGAACAATTTCGCCTCAAAATGGAAAAAAAATTGCAATACCCCCCAAAGGAACAATTTCGCCTCAAAATGCCGAAAAGTTGCAATACCCCCCCAAAGGAACAATTTCGCCTCAAAATGGCAAAAAATTGCAATACCCCCCCAAAGGAACAATTTCGCCTCAAAATGGCCAAAAGTTGCAATACCCCCCCAAAGGAACAATTTCCCCTCAAAATGTAAAAAAAATTGCAATACCCCCCGAAAGGAACAATTTCGCTTCAAAATGGCCAAAAGTTGCAATACCCCCCCAAAGGAACAATTTCGCCTAAAAATGGTTAAAAATTGCAATACCCCCCCAAGGGAACAATTTCGCTTCAATATGGCCAAAAGTTGCAATACCCCCCCAAAGGAACAATTTCGCCTCAAAATGCCGAAAAGTTGCAATACCCCCCGAAAGGAACAATTTCGCTTCAAAATGGCCAAAAGTTGCAAAACCCCCCCAAAGGAACAATTTCGCCTCAAAATGGCAAAAAATTGCAATACCCCCCCAAAGGAACAATTTCGCTTTAAAATGGCCAAAAGTTGCAATACCCCCCCAAAGGAACAATTTCGCTTTAAAATGGCCAAAAGTTGCAATACCCCCCGAAAGGAACAATTTCGCTTCAAAATGGCCAAAAGTTGCAATACCCACCGAAAGGAACAATTTCGCTTCAAAATGGCCAAAAGTTGCAATACCCCCCAAAGGAACAATTTCGCCTCAAAATGGCCAAAAGTTGCAATACCCCCCCAAAGGAACAATTTCGCTTCAAAATGGCCAAAAGTTGCAATACCCCCCCAAAGGAACAATTTCGCCTCAAAATGGCAAAAAATTGCAGTACCCCCCAAAGGAACAATTTCGCCTCAAAATGGCAAAAAATTGCAATACCCCCCCAAAGGAACAATTTCGCCTCAAAATGCTGAAAAGTTTCAATACCCCCCGAAAGGAACAATTTCGCTTCAAAATGGCCAAAAGTTGCAATACCCCCCCAAAGGAACAATTTCGCCTCAAAATGGTTAAAAATTGCAATACCCCCCCAAAGGAATAATTTCGCTTCAATATGGCCAAAAGTTGCAATACCCCCCCAAAGGAACAATTTCGCCTCAAAATGCCGAAAAGTTGCAATACCCCCCGAAAGGAACAATTTCGCTTCAAAATGGCCAAAAGTTGCAATACCCCCCAAAGGAACAATTTCGCCTCAAAATGGCAAAAAATTGCAATACCCCCCCAAAGGAACAATTTTGCCTCAAAATGCCGAAAAGTTGCAATACCCCCCCAAAGGAACAATTTCGCTTCAAAATGGCCAAAAGTTGCAATACCCCCCCAATGGAACAATTTCGCCTCAAAATGGCAAAAAATTGCAATACCCCCCCAAAGGAACAATTTCGCTTCAAAATGGCCAAAAGTTGCAATACCCCCCCAAAGGAACAATTTCGCCTCAAAATGCCGAAAAGTTGCAATACCCCCCGAAAGGAACAATTTCGCCTCAAAATGGCCAAAAATTGTAAAAACCCCCCAAAGGAACAATTTCGCTTCAATATGGCCAAAAGTTGCAATACCCCCCCAAAGGAACAATTTCGCCTCAAAATGGCAAAAAATTGCAATACCCCCCCAAAGGAACAATTTCGCTTCAAAATGGCCAAAAGTTGCAATACCCCCCCAAAGGAACAATTTCGCCTCAAAATGGCAAAAAATTGCAGTACCCCCCAAAGGAACAATTTCGCCTCAAAATGGCAAAAAATTGCAATACCCCCCCAAAGGAACAATTTCGCTTCAAAATGCTGAAAAGTTTCAATACCCCCCGAAAGGAACAATTTCGCTTCAAAATGGCCAAAAGTTGCAATACCCCCCAAGGAACAATTTCGCCTCAAAATGCCGAAAAGTTGCAATACCCCCCCAAAGGAACAATTTCGCCTCAAAATGCTGAAAAGTTTCAATACCCCCCGAAAGGAACAATTTCGCTTCAAAATGGCCAAAAGTTGCAATACCCCCCCAAAGGAACAATTTCGCCTCAAAATGGTTAAAAATTGCAATACCCCCCCAAAGGAATAATTTCGCTTCAATATGGCCAAAAGTTGCAATACCCCCCCCAAAGGAACAATTTCGCCTCAAAATGCCGAAAAGTTGCAATACCCCCCGAAAGGAACAATTTCGCTTCAAAATGGCCAAAAGTTGCAATACCCCCCAAAGGAACAATTTCGCCTCAAAATGGCAAAAAATTGCAATACCCCCCCAAAGGAACAATTTTGCCTCAAAATGCCGAAAAGTTGCAATACCCCCCCAAAGGAACAATTTCGCTTCAAAATGGCCAAAAGTTGCAATACCCCCCCAATGGAACAATTTCGCCTCAAAATGGCAAAAAATTGCAATACCCCCCCAAAGGAACAATTTCGCTTCAAAATGGCCAAAAGTTGCAATACCCCCCCAAAGGAACAATTTCGCCTCAAAATGCCGAAAAGTTGCAATACCCCCCGAAAGGAACAATTTCGCCTCAAAATGGCCAAAAATTGTAAAAACCCCCCAAAGGAACAATTTCGCTTCAATATGGCCAAAAGTTGCAATACCCCCCCAAAGGAACAATTTCGCCTCAAAATGGCAAAAAATTGCAATACCCCCCCAAAGGAACAATTTCGCTTCAAAATGGCCAAAAGTTGCAATACCCCCCCAAAGGAACAATTTCGCCTCAAAATGGCAAAAAATTGCAGTACCCCCCAAAGGAACAATTTCGCCTCAAAATGGCAAAAAATTGCAATACCCCCCCAAAGGAACAATTTCGCTTCAAAATGCTGAAAAGTTTCAATACCCCCCGAAAGGAACAATTTCGCTTCAAAATGGCCAAAAGTTGCAATACCCCCCAAGGAACAATTTCGCCTCAAAATGCCGAAAAGTTGCAATACCCCCCCAAAGGAACAATTTCGCTTCAAAATGGCCAAAAGTTGCAATACCCCCCCAAAGGAACAATTTCGCCTCAAAATGGAAAAAAATTGCAATACCCCCCCAAAGGAACAATTTCGCCTCAAAATGCCGAAAAGTTGCAATACCCCCCCAAAGGAACAATTTCGCCTCAAAAAGGCCAAAAGTTGCAATACCCCCCCAAAGGAACAATTTCGCCTCAAAATGGCAAAAAATTGCAATACCCCCCCAAAGGAACAATTTCGCTTCAAAATGGCCAAAAGTTGCAATACCCCCCCAAAGGAACAATTTCGCCTCAAAATGGCAAAAAAATGCAATACCCCCCAAAGGAACAATTTCGCTTCAAAATGGCTAAAAGTTGCAATACCCCCCCAAAGGAACAATTTCACCTCAAAATGGCAAAAAATTGCAATACCCCCCCAAAGGAACAATTTCGCCTCAAAATGCCGAAAAGTTGCAATACCCCCCGAAAGGAACAATTTCGCTTCAAAATGGCCAAAAGTTGCAATACCCCCCAAAGGAACAATTTCGCCTCAAAATGGCAAAAAATTGCAATACCACCCCAAAGGAACAATTTCGCCTCAAAATGCCGAAAAGTTGCAATACCCCCCCAAAGGAACAATTTCGCTTCAAAATGGCCAAAAGTTGCAATACCCCCCCAAAGGAACAATTTCGCCTCAAAATGGCAAAAAATTGCAATACCCCCCCAAAGGAACAATTTCGCTTCAAAATGGCCAAAAGTTGCAATACCCCCCCAAAGGAACAATTTCCCCTCAAAATGTAAAAAAAATTGCAATACCCCCCAAAGGAACAATTTCGCCTCAAAATGCCGAAAAGTTGCAATACCCCCCCAAAGGAACAATTTCGCCTCAAAATGGCAAAAAATTGCAGTACCCCCCAAAGGAACAATTTCGCCTCAAAATGGCAAAAAATTGCAATACCCCCCCAAAGGAACAATTTCGCCTCAAAATGCTGAAAAGTTTCAATACCCCCTGAAAGGAACAATTTCGCTTCAAAATGGCCAAAAGTTGCAATACCCCCCAAAGGAACAATTTCGCCTCAAAATGGCAAAAAATTGCAATACCCCCCCAAAGGAACAATTTTGCCTCAAAATGCCGAAAAGTTGCAATACCCCCCCAAAGGAACAATTTCGCTTCAAAATGGCCAAAAGTTGCAATACCCCCCCAAAGGAACAATTTCCCCTCAAAATGTAAAAAAAATTGCAATACCCCCCAAAGGAACAATTTCGCTTCAAAATGGCCAAAAGTTGCAATACCCCCCCAAAGGAACAATTTCCCCTCAAAATGTAAAAAAAATTGCAATACCCCCCAAAGGAACAATTTCGCCTCAAAATGCCGAAAAGTTGCAATACCCCCCCCAAAGGAACAATTTCGCCTCAAAATGGCAAAAAATTGCAGTACCCCCAAAGGAACAATTTCGCCTCAAAATGGCAAAAAATTGCAATACCCCCCAAAGGAACAATTTCGCCTCAAAATGCTGAAAAGTTTCAATACCCCCCGAAAGGAACAATTTCGCTTCAAAATGGCCAAAAGTTGCAATACCCCCCCAAAGGAACAATTTCGCCTCAAAATGGTTAAAAATTGCAATACCCCCCCAAAGGAACAATTTCGCTTCAATATGGCCAAAAGTTGCAATACCCCCCCAAAGGAACAATTTCGCCTCAAAATGCCGAAAAGTTGCAATACCCCCCGAAAGGAACAATTTCGCTTCAAAATGGCCAAAAGTTGCAATACCCCCCAAAGGAACAATTTCGCCTCAAAATGGCAAAAAATTGCAATACCCCCCCAAAGGAACAATTTTGCCTCAAAATGCCGAAAAGTTGCAATACCCCCCCAAAGGAACAATTTCGCTTCAAAATGGCCAAAAGTTGCAATACCCCCCCAATGGAACAATTTCGCCTCAAAATGGCAAAAAATTGCAATACCCCCCCAAAGGAACAATTTCGCTTCAAAATGGCCAAAAGTTGCAATACCCCCCCAAAGGAACAATTTCGCCTCAAAATGGCAAAAAATTGCAGTACCCCCCAAAGGAACAATTTCGCCTCAAAATGGCAAAAAATTGCAATACCCCCCCAAAGGAACAATTTCGCTTCAAAATGCCGAAAAGTTGCAATACCCCCCCCAAAGGAACAATTTCGCCTCAAAATGGCAAAAAATTGCAGTACCCCCCAAAGGAACAATTTCGCCTCAAAATGGCAAAAAATTGCAATACCCCCCAAAGGAACAATTTCGCCTCAAAATGCTGAAAAGTTTCAATACCCCCCGAAAGGAACAATTTCGCTTCAAAATGGCCAAAAGTTGCAATACCCCCCCAAAGGAACAATTTCGCCTCAAAATGGTTAAAAATTGCAATACCCCCCCAAAGGAACAATTTCGCTTCAATATGGCCAAAAGTTGCAATACCCCCCCAAAGGAACAATTTCGCCTCAAAATGCCGAAAAGTTGCAATACCCCCCGAAAGGAACAATTTTGCTTCAAAATGGCCAAAAGTTGCAATACCCCCCAAAGGAACAATTTCGCCTCAAAATGGCAAAAAATTGCAATACCCCCCCAAAGGAACAATTTTGCCTCAAAATGCCGAAAAGTTGCAATACCCCCCCAAAGGAACAATTTCGCTTCAAAATGGCCAAAAGTTGCAATACCCCCCCAATGGAACAATTTCGCCTCAAAATGGCAAAAAATTGCAATACCCCCCCAAAGGAACAATTTCGCTTCAAAATGGCCAAAAGTTGCAATACCCCCCCAAAGGAACAATTTCGCCTCAAAATGGCAAAAAATTGCAGTACCCCCCAAAGGAACAATTTCGCTTCAAAATGCTGAAAAGTTTCAATACCCCCCGAAAGGAACAATTTCGCTTCAAAATGGCCAAAAGTTGCAATACCCCCCAAGGAACAATTTCGCCTCAAAATGCCGAAAAGTTGCAATACCCCCCCAAAGGAACAATTTCGCTTCAAAATGGCCAAAAGTTGCAATACCCCCCCAAAGGAACAATTTCGCCTCAAAATGGAAAAAAATTGCAATACCCCCCCAAAGGAACAATTTCGCCTCAAAATGCCGAAAAGTTGCAATACCCCCCCAAAGGAACAATTTCGCTTCAAAATGGCCAAAAGTTGCAATACCCCCCCAAAGGAACAATTTCGCCTCAAAAAGGCCAAAAGTTGCAATACCCCCCCAAAGGAACAATTTCGCCTCAAAATGGCAAAAAATTGCAATACCCCCCCAAAGGAACAATTTCGCTTCAAAATGGCCAAAAGTTGCAATACCCCCCCAAAGGAACAATTTCACCTCAAAATGGCAAAAAATTGCAATACCCCCCCAAAGGAACAATTTCGCCTCAAAATGCCGAAAAGTTGCAATACCCCCCGAAAGGAACAATTTCGCTTCAAAATGGCCAAAAGTTGCAATACCCCCCAAAGGAACAATTTCGCCTCAAAATGGCAAAAAATTGCAATACCCCCCCAAAGGAACAATTTCGCCTCAAAATGCCGAAAAGTTGCAATACCCCCCCAAAGGAACAATTTCGCTTCAAAATGGCCAAAAGTTGCAATACCCCCCCAAAGGAACAATTTCACCTCAAAATGGCAAAAAATTGCAATACCCCCCCAAAGGAACAATTTCGCTTCAAAATGGCCAAAAGTTGCAATACCCCCCCAAAGGAACAATTTCCCCTCAAAATGTAAAAAAAATTGCAATACCCCCCAAAGGAACAATTTCGCCTCAAAATGCCAAAAAGTTGCAATACCCCCCCAAAGGAACAATTTCGCCTCAAAATGGCAAAAAATTGCAATACCCCCCCAAAGGAACAATTTCGCTTCAAAATGGCCAAAAGTTGCAATACCCCCCCAAAGGAACAATTTCGCCTCAAAATGGCAAAAAAATGCAATACCCCCCAAAGGAACAATTTCGCTTCAAAATGGCCAAAAGTTGCAATACCCCCCCAAAGGAACAATTTCACCTCAAAATGGCAAAAAATTGCAATACCCCCCCAAAGGAACAATTTCGCCTCAAAATGGCAAAAAATTGCAATACCCCCCCAAAGGAACAATTTCGCTTCAAAATGGCCAAAATTTGCAATACCCCCCCCAAAGGAACAATTTCGCTTCAAAATTGCCAAAAGTTGCAATACCCCCCAAAGGAACAATTTCGCCTCAAAATGGCAAAAAATTGCAATACCCCCCAAAGGAACAATTTCGCTTCAAAATGCCGAAAAGTTGCAATACCCCCCCAAAGGAACAATTTCGCCTCAAAATGGAAAAAAAATTGCAATACCCCCCAAAGGAACAATTTCGCCTCAAAATGCCGAAAAGTTGCAATACCCCCCCAAAGGAACAATTTCGCCTCAAAATGGCAAAAAATTGCAATACCCCCCCAAAGGAACAATTTCGCCTCAAAATGCTGAAAAGTTGCAATACCCCCCGAAAGGAACAATTTCGCTTCAAAATGGCGAAAAGTTGCAATACCCCCCCAAAGGAACAATTTCGCCTAAAAATGGTTAAAAATTGCAATACCCACCCAAGGGAACAATTTCGCTTCAATATGGCCAAAAGTTGCAATACCCCCCCAAAGGAACAATTTCGCCTCAAAATGCCGAAAAGTTGCAATACCCCCCGAAAGGAACAATTTCGCTTCAAAATGGCCAAAAGTTGCAAAACCCCCCCAAAGGAACAATTTCGCCTCAAAATGGCAAAAAATTGCAATACCCCCCCAAAGGAACAATTTCGCTTTAAAATGGCCAAAAGTTGCAATACCCCCCGAAAGGAACAATTTCGCTTCAAAATGGCCAAAAGTTGCAATACCCCCCCAAAGGAACAATTTCGCTTCAAAGTGGCCAAAAGTTGCAATACCCCCCCAAAGGAACAATTTCGCCTCAAAATGCCGAAAAGTTGCAATACCCACCGAAAGGAACAATTTCGCTTCAAAATGGCCAAAAGTTGCAATACCCCCCAAAGGAACAATTTCGCCTCAAAATGGCAAAAAATTGCAATACCCCCCCAAAGGAACATTTTTGCCTCAAAATGCCGAAAAGTTGCAATACCCCCCCAAAGGAACAATTTCGCTTCAAAATGGCCAAAAGTTGCAATACCCCCCCAATGGAACAATTTCGCCTCAAAATGGCAAAAAATTGCAATACCCCCCCAAAGGAACAATTTCGCTTCAAAATGGCCAAAAGTTGCAATACCCCCCCAAAGGAACAATTTCGCCTCAAAATGCCGAAAAGTTGCAATACCCCCCGAAAGGAACAATTTCGCCTCAAAATGGCCAAAAATTGTAAAAACCCCCCAAAGGAACAATTTCGCTTCAATATGGCCAAAAGTTGCAATACCCCCCCAAAGGAACAATTTCGCCTCAAAATGGCAAAAAATTGCAATACCCCCCCAAAGGAACAATTTCGCTTCAAAATGGCCAAAAGTTGCAATACCCCCCCAAAGGAACAATTTCGCCTCAAAATGGCAAAAAATTGCAGTACCCCCCAAAGGAACAATTTCGCCTCAAAATGGCAAAAAATTGCAATACCCCCCCAAAGGAACAATTTCGCTTCAAAATGCTGAAAAGTTTCAATACCCCCCGAAAGGAACAATTTCGCTTCAAAATGGCGAAAAGTTGCAATACCCCCCCAAAGGAACAATTTCGCTTCAAAATGGCCAAAAGTTGCAATACCCCCCCAAAGGAACAATTTCGCCTCAAAATGGAAAAAAATTGCAATACCCCCCCAAAGGAACAATTTCGCCTCAAAATGCCGAAAAGTTGCAATACCCCCCCAAAGGAACAATTTCGCTTCAAAATGGCCAAAAGTTGCAATACCCCCCCAAAGGAACAATTTCGCCTCAAAAAGGCCAAAAGTTGCAATACCCCCCCAAAGGAACAATTTCGCCTCAAAATGGCAAAAAATTGCAATACCCCCCCAAAGGAACAATTTCGCTTCAAAATGGCCAAAAGTTGCAATACCCCCCCAAAGGAACAATTTCGCCTCAAAATGGCAAAAAAATGCAATACCCCCCAAAGGAACAATTTCGCTTCAAAATGGCTAAAAGTTGCAATACCCCCCCAAAGGAACAATTTCACCTCAAAATGGCAAAAAATTGCAATACCCCCCAAAGGAACAATTTCGCCTCAAAATGCCGAAAAGTTGCAATACCCCCCGAAAGGAACAATTTCGCTTCAAAATGGCCAAAAGTTGCAATACCCCCCAAAGGAACAATTTCGCCTCAAAATGGCAAAAAATTGCAATACCCCCCCAAAGGAACAATTTCGCCTCAAAATGCCGAAAAGTTGCAATACCCCCCCAAAGGAACAATTTCGCTTCAAAATGGCCAAAAGTTGCAATACCCCCCCCAAAGGAACAATTTCGCCTCAAAATGGCAAAAAATTGCAATACCCCCCCAAAGGAACAATTTCGCTTCAAAATGGCCAAAAAATGCAATACCCCCCCAAAGGAACAATTTCGCCTCAAAATGGCAAAAAATTGCAATACCCCCCCAAAGGAACAATTTCGCCTCAAAATGCCGAAAAGTTGCAAAACCCCATGAAAGGAACAATTTCGCTTCAAAATGGCCAAAAGTTGCAATACCCCCCAAAGGAACAATTTCTCCTCAAAATGCCGAAAAGTTGCAATACCCCCCCAAAGGAACAATTTCGCCTCAAAATGGCAAAAAAATGCAATACCCCCCAAAGGAACAATTTCGCTTCAAAATGGCCAAAAGTTGCAATACCCCCCCAAAGGAACAATTTCACCTCAAAATGGCAAAAAATTGCAATACCCCCCCAAAGGAACAATTTCGCCTCAAAATGGCAAAAAATTGCAATACCCCCCCCAAAGGAACAATTTCGCTTCAAAATGGCCAAAATTTGCAATACCCCCCCCCAAAGGAACAATTTCGCTTCAAAATTGCCAAAAGTTGCAATACCCCCCAAAGGAACAATTTCGCCTCAAAATGGCAAAAAATTGCAATACCCCCCAAAGGAACAATTTCGCTTCAAAATGCCGAAAAGTTGCAATACCCCCCGAAAGGAACAATTTCGCTTCAAAATGGCCAAAAGTTGCAATACCCCCCCAAAGGAACAATTTCGCCTCAAAATGGAAAAAAAATTGCAATACCCCCCAAAGGAACAATTTCGCCTCAAAATGCCGAAAAGTTGCAATACCCCCCCAAAGGAACAATTTCGCCTCAAAATGGCAAAAAATTGCAATACCCCCAAAGGAACAATTTCGCCTCAAAATGCTGAAAAGTTGCAATACCCCCCGAAAGGAACAATTTCGCTTCAAAATGGCCAAAAGTTGCAATACCCCCCCAAAGGAACAATTTCGCCTCAAAATGGTTAAAAATTGCAATACCCCCCCAAAGGAACAATTTCGCTTCAATATGGCCAAAAGTTGCAATACCCCCCCAAAGGAACAATTTCGCCTCAAAATGCCGAAAAGTTGCAATACCCCCCGAAAGGAACAATTTCGCTTCAAAATGGCCAAAAGTTGCAAAACCCCCCCAAAGGAACAATTTCGCCTCAAAATGGCAAAAAATTTCAATACCCCCCCAAAGGAACAATTTCGCTTTAAAATGGCCAAAAGTTGCAATACCCCCCGAAAGGAACAATTTCGCTTCAAAATGGCCAAAAGTTGCAATACCCCCCAAAGGAACAATTTCGCTTCAAAATGGCCAAAAGTTGCAATACCCCCCCAAAGGAACAATTTCGCCTCAAAATGCCGAAAAGTTGCAATACCCCTCGAAAGGAACAATTTCGCTTCAAAATGGCCAAAAGTTGCAATACACCCCAAAGGAACAATTTCGCCTCAAAATGCCGAAAAGTTGCAATACCCCCCGAAAGGAACAATTTCGCCTCAAAATGGCAAAAAAATGCAATACCCCCCAAAGGAACAATTTCGCTTCAAAATGGCCAAAAGTTGCAATACCCCCCAAAGGAACAATTTCACCTCAAAATGCCGAAAAGTTGCAATACCCCCCCAAAGGAACAATTTCGCCTCAAAATGGCAAAAAATTGCAATACCCCCCCAAAGGAACAATTTCGCTTCAAAATGGCCAAATTTGCAATACCCCCCCAAAGGAACAATTTCGCCTCAAAATGAAAAAAAAACTGCAATACCCCCCCAAAGGAACAATTTCGCTTCAAAATGGCCAAAAGTTGCAATACCCCCCCAAAGGAACAATTTCGCCTCAAAATGGCAAAAAATTGCAATACCCCCCCAAAGGAACAATTTCGCCTCAAAATGCTGAAAAGTTGCAATACCCCCCGAAAGGAACAATTTCGCTTCAAAATGGCCAAAATTTGCAATACCCCCCCAAAGGAACAATTTCGCCTCAAAATGGAAAAAAAATTGCAATACCCCCCAAAGGAACAATTTCGCCTCAAAATGCCGAAAAGTTGCAATACCCCCCAAAGGAACAATTTCGCCTCAAAATGGCAAAAAATTGCAATACCCCCCCAAAGGAACAATTTCGCCTCAAAATGCTGAAAAGTTGCAATACCCCCCGAAAGGAAAAATTTCGCTTCAAAATGGCCAAAAGTTGCAATACCCCCCCAAAGGAACAATTTCGCCTCAAAATGGTTAAAAATTGCAATACCCCCCCAAAGGAACAATTTCGCTTCAAAATGCCGAAAAGTTGCAATACCCCCCGAAAGGAACAATTTCACTTCAAGATGGCCAAAAGTTGCAATACCCCCCCAAAGGAACAATTTCGCCTCAAAATGGTTAAAAATTGCAATACCCCCCCAAAGGAACAATTTCGCTTCAAAATGGCCAAAAGTTGCAATACCCCCCCAAGGAACAATTTCGCCTCAAAATGCCGAAAAGTTGCAATACCCCCCCAAAGGAACAATTTCGCTTCAAAATGGCCAAAAATTACAATACCCCCCCAAAGGAACAATTTCGCCTCAAAATGGCAAAAAATTGCAATACCCCCCCAAAGGAACAATTTCGCTTCAAAATGGCCAAAAGTTGCAATACCCCCCCAAAGGAACAATTTCGCCTCAAAAAGGCCAAAAGTTGCAATACCCCCCCAAAGAAACAATTTCGCCTCAAAATGGCAAAAAATTGCAATACCCCCCCAAAGGAACAATTTCGCCTCAAAATGCCGAAAAGTTGCAATACCCCCCCAAAGGAACAATTTCGCCTCAAAATGGCAAAAAATTGCAATACCCCCCCAAAGGAACAATTTCGCTTCAAAATGGCCCAAAGTTGCAATAGTCCCCCAAAGGAACAATTTCGCCTCAAAATGGAAAAAAAATTGCAATACCCCCCAAAGGAACAATTTCGCCTCAAAATGCCGAAAAGTTGCAATACCCCCCCAAAGGAACAATTTCGCCTCAAAATGGCAAAAAATTGCAATACCCCCCCAAAGGAACAATTTCGCTTCAAAATGGCCAAAAGTTGCAATACCCCCCGAAAAGAACAATTTCGCTTCAAAATGGCCAAAAGTTGCAATACCCCCCCAAAGGAACAATTTCGCCTCAAAATGGTTAAAAATTGCAATACCCCCTCAAAGGAACAATTTCGCTTCAAAATGGCCAAAAGTTGCAATACCCCCCCAAAGGAACAATTTCGCCTCAAAATGCCGAAAAATTGCAATACCCCCCAAAGGAACAATTTCGCTTCAAAATGGCCAAAAGTTGCAATACCCCCCCAAAGGAACAATTTCGCCTCAAAATGGCAAAAAATTGCAATACCCCCCCAAAGGAACAATTTCGCCTCAAAATGCCGAAAAGTTGCAATACCCCCCCAAAAGGAACAATTTCGCTTCAAAATGGCCAAAAGTTGCAATACCCCCCGAAAGGAACAATTTCGCCTCAAAATGGCAAAAAATTGCAATATCCCCCCAAAGGAACAATTTCGCTTCAAAATGGCCAAAAGTTGCAATACCCCCCAAAGGAACAATTTCGCCTCAAAATGCCGAAAAGTTGCAATACCCCCCGAAGGGAACAATTTCGCCTCAAAATGGCCAAAAATTGTAAAAACCCCCCAAAGGAACAATTTCGCTTCAATATGGCCAAAAGTTGCAATACCCCCCCAAAGGAACAATTTCGCCTCAAAATGGCAAAAAGTTGCAATACCCCCCCAAAGGAACAATTTCGCTTCAAAATGGCCAAAAGTTGCAATAGTCCCCCAAAGGAACAATTTCGCTTCAAAATGCTGAAAAGTTGCAATACCCCCCGAAAGGAACAATTTCACTTCAAGATGGCCAAAAGTTGCAAAACCCCCCCAAAGGAACAATTTCGCTTCAAAATGGCCAAATTTGCAATACCCCCCCAAAAGGAACAATTTCGCCTCAAAATGGCAAAATTTGCAATACCCCCCCAAAGGAACAATTTCGCTTCAAAATGGCCAAAAGTTGCAATAGTCCCCCAAAGGAACAATTTCGCCTCAAAATGGAAAAAAAATTGCAATACCCCCCAAAGGAACAATTTCGCCTCAAAATGCCGAAAAGTTGCAATACCCCCCCAAAGGAACAATTTCGCTTCAAAATGGCCAAAAGTTGCAATACCCCCCCCAAAGGAACAATTTCGCCTCAAAATGGCAAAAAATTGCAATACCCCCCAAAGGAACAATTTCGCCTCAAAATGCCGAAAAGTTGCAATACCCCCCCAAAGGAACAATTTCGCTTCAAAATGGCCAAAAGTTGCAATAGTCCCCCAAAGGAACAATTTCGCCTCAAAATGGAAAAAAAATTGCAATACCCCCCAAAGGAACAATTTCGCCTCAAAATGCCGAAAAGTTGCAATACCCCCCCAAAGGAACAATTTCGCTTCAAAATGGCCAAAAGTTGCAATACCCCCCCCAAAGGAACAATTTCGCCTCAAAATGGCAAAAAATTGCAATACCCCCCAAAGGAACAATTTCACCTCAAAATGCCGAAAAGTTGCAATACCCCCCCAAAGGAACAATTTCGCTTCAAAATGGCCAAAAGTTGCAATACCCCCCCAAAGGAACAATTTCGCCTCAAAAAGGCCAAAAGTTGCAATACCCCCCCCAAAGGAACAATTTCGCTTCAAAATGGCCAAAAGTTGCAATACCCCCCCAAAGGAACAATTTCGCCTCAAAATGGCAAAAAAATGCAATACCCCCCAAAGGAACAATTTCGCTTCAAAATGGCCAAAAGTTGCAATACCCCCCAAAGGAACAATTTCACCTCAAAATGGCAAAAAATTGCAATACCCCCCCAAAGGAACAATTTCGCCTCAAAATGCTGAAAAGTTGCAATACCCCCCCAAAGGAACAATTTCGCCTCAAAATGGCAAACAATTGCAATACCCCCCCAAAGGAACAATTTCGCTTCAAAATGGCCAAAATTTGCAATACCCCCCCAAAGGAACAATTTCGCCTCAAAATGAAAAAAAATTGCAATACCCCCCAAAGGAACAATTTCGCTTCAAAATGGCCAAAAGTTGCAATACCCCCCGAAAGGAACAATTTCGCTTCAAAATGGCCAAAAGTTGCAATCCCCCCCAAAGGAACAATTTCGCCTCAAAATGGAAAAAAAATTGCAATACCCCCCCAAAGGAACAATTTCGCCTCAAAATGCCGAAAAGTTGCAATACCCCCCAAAGGAACAATTTCGCCTCAAAATGGCAAAAAATTGCAATACCCCCCCAAAGGAACAATTTCGCTTCAAAATGCTGAAAAGTTGCAATACCCCCCGAAAGGAACAATTTCACTTCAAGATGGCCAAAAGTTGCAATACCCCCCCAAAGGAACAATTTCGCCTCAAAATGGTTAAAAATTGCAATACCCCCCAAAGGAACAATTTCGCTTCAAAATGGCCAAAAGTTGCAATACCCCCCCAAGGAACAATTTCGCCTCAAAATGGCAAAAAATTGCAATACCCCCCCAAAGGAACAATTTCGCTTCAAAATGGCCAAAAGTTGCAATACCCCCCTAAAGAAACAATTTCGCCTCAAAATGGCAAAAAATTGCAATACCCCCTCAAAGGAACAATTTCGCCTCAAAATGCCGAAAAGTTGCAATACCCCCCAAAGGAACAATTTCGCTTCAAAATGGCCAAAAGTTGCAAAACCCCCCCAAAGGAACAATTTCGCCTCAAAATGGCAAAAAAATGCAATAGCCCCCAAAGGAACAATTTCGCTTCAAAATGGCCAAAAGTTGCAATACCCCCCAAAGGAACAATTTCGCCTCAAAATGCCGAAAAGTTGCAATACCCCCCAAAAGGAACAATTTCGCCTCAAAATGGCCAAAAATTGTAAAAACCCCCCAAAGGAACAATTTCGCTTCAATATGGCCAAAAGTTGCAATACCCCCCCAAAGGAACAATTTCGCCTCAAAATGGCAAAAAATTGCAATACCCCCCCAAAGGAACAATTTCACTTCAAAATGGCCAAAAGTTGCAATACCCCCCAAAGGAACAATTTCGCCTCAAAATGGCAAAAAATTGCAATACCCCCCCCAAAGGAACAATTTCGCCTCAAAATGGCAAAAAATTGCAATACCCCCCCAAAGGAACAATTTCGCTTCAAAATGCTGAAAAGTTGCAATACCCCCCGAAAGGAACAATTTCACTTCAAGATGGCCAAAAGTTGCAATACCACCCCCAAAGGAACAATTTCGCCTCAAAATGGTTAAAAATTGCAATACCCCCCCAAAGGAACAATTTCGCCTCAAAATGGCAAAAAATTGCAATACCCCCCCAAAGGAACAATTTCGCTTCAAAATGGCCAAATTTGCAATACCCCCCCAAAGGAACAATTTCGCCTTAAAATGGCCAAATTTGCAATACCCCCCCAAAGGAACAATTTCGCTTCAAAATGGCCAAAAGTTGCAATAGTCCCCCAAAGGAACAATTTCGCCTCAAAATGGAAAAAAAATTGCAATACCCCCCAAAGGAACAATTTCGCCTCAAAATGCCGAAAAGTTGCAATACCCCCCCAAAGGAACAATTTCGCTTCAAAATGGCCAAAAGTTGCAATACCCCCCCAAAGGAACAATTTCGCCTCAAAATGGCAAAAAATTGCAATACCCCCCAAAGGAACAATTTCGCCTCAAAATGCCGAAAAGTTGCAATACCCCCCCAAAGGAACAATTTCGCTTCAAAATGGCCAAAAGTTGCAATACCCCCCCAAAGGAACAATTTCGCCTCAAAAAGGCCAAAAGTTGCAATACCCCCCCCAAAGGAACAATTTCGCTTCAAAATGGCCAAAAGTTGCAATACCCCCCCAAAGGAACAATTTCGCCTCAAAAAGGCCAAAAGTTGCAATACCCCCCCAAAGGAACAATTTCGCCTCAAAATGGCAAAAAAATGCAATACCCCCCAAAGGAACAATTTCGCCTCAAAATGCTGAAAAGTTGCAATACCCCCCCAAAGGAACAATTTCGCTTCAAAATGGCCAAAATTTGCAATACCCCCCCAAAGGAACAATTTCGCCTCAAAATGAAAAAAAATTGCAATACCCCCCAAAGGAACAATTTCGCTTCAAAATGGCCAAAAGTTGCAATACCCCCCGAAAGGAACAATTTCGCTTCAAAATGGCCAAAAGTTGCAATCCCCCCCAAAGGAACAATTTCGCCTCAAAATGGAAAAAAAATTGCAATACCCCCCCAAAGGAACAATTTCGCCTCAAAATGCCGAAAAGTTGCAATACCCCCCAAAGGAACAATTTCGCCTCAAAATGGCAAAAAATTGCAATACCCCCCCAAAGGAACAATTTCGCTTCAAAATGCTGAAAAGTTGCAATACCCCCCGAAAGGAACAATTTCACTTCAAGATGGCCAAAAGTTGCAATACCCCCCCAAAGGAACAATTTCGCCTCAAAATGGTTAAAAATTGCAATACCCCCCAAAGGAACAATTTCGCTTCAAAATGGCCAAAAGTTGCAATACCCCCCCAAGGAACAATTTCGCCTCAAAATGGCAAAAAATTGCAATACCCCCCCAAAGGAACAATTTCGCTTCAAAATGGCCAAAAGTTGCAATACCCCCCTAAAGGAACAATTTCGCCTCAAAATACCAAAAAATTGCAATACCCCCTCAAAGGAACAATTTCGCCTCAAAATGCCGAAAAGTTGCAATACCCCCCCAAAGGAACAATTTCGCTTCAAAATGGCCAAAAGTTGCAATACCCCCCCAAAGGAACAATTTCGCCTCAAAATGGCAAAAAAATGCAATACCCCCCAAAGGAACAATTTCGCTTCAAAATGGCCAAAAGTTGCAATACCCCCCCAAAGGAACAATTTCGCCTCAAAATGCCGAAAAGTTGCAATACCCCCCGAAAGGAACAATTTCGCTTCAAAATGGCCAAAAATTGCAATACCCCCCCAAAGAAACAATTTCGCCTCAAAATGCCGAAAAGTTGCAATACCCCCCAAAGGAACAATTTCGCTTCAAAATGGCCAAAAGTTGCAATACCCCCCCAAGGAACAATTTCGCCTCAAAATGGCAAAAAATTGCAATACCCCCCCAAAGGAACAATTTCGCCTCAAAATGCCGAAAAGTTGCAATACCCCCCCAAAGGAACAATTTCGCTTCAAAATGGCCAAAAGTTGCAATACCCCCCCAAAGGAACAATTTCGCCTCAAAAAGGCCAAAAGTTGCAATACCCCCCCAAAGGAACAATTTCGCCTCAAAATGGCAAAAAATTGCAATACCCCCCCAAAGGAACAATTTCGCTTCAAAATGGCCAAAAGTTGCAATACCCCCCCAAAGGAACAATTTCGCCTCAAAATGGCAAAAAAATGCAATACCCCCCAAAGGAACAATTTCGCTTCAAAATGGCCAAAAGTTGCAATACCCCCCCAAAGGAACAATTTCACCTCAAAATGGCAAAAAATTGCAATACCCCCCCAAAGGAACAATTTCGCCTCAAAATGCCGAAAAGTTGCAATACCCCCCCAAAGGAACAATTTCGCCTCAAAATGGCAAAAAATTGCAATACCCCCCCAAAGGAACAATTTCGCTCCAAAATGGCCAAAATTTGCAATACCCCCCCAAAGGAACATTTTCGCCTCAAAATGGCAAAAAGTTGCAATACACCCCGAAAGGAACAATTTCGCCTCAAAATGGCCAAAAATTGTAAAAACCCCCCAAAGGAACAATTTCGCTTCAAAATGGCAAAAAATTGCAATACCCCCCCAAAGGAACAATTTCGCTTCAAAATGCCGAAAAGTTGCAATACCCCCCGAAAGGAACAATTTCGCCTCAAAATGGCAAAAAATTGCAATACCCCCCCAAAGGAACAATTTCGCTTCAAAATGGCCAAAAGTTGCAATACCCCCCCAAAGGAACAATTTCACCTCAAAAGGGCAAAAAATTGCAATACCCCCCCAAAGGAACAATTTCGCCTCAAAATGCCGAAAAGTTGCAATACCCCCCGAAAGGAACAATTTCGCCTCAAAAAGGCCAAAAGTTGCAATACCCCCCCAAAGGAACAATTTCGCCTCAAAATGGCAAAAAATTGCAATACCCCCCCAAAGGAACAATTTCGCTTCAAAATGGCCAAAAGTTGCAATACCCCCCCAAAGGAACAGTTTCGCCTCAAAATGGCAAAAAAATGCAATACCCCCCAAAGGAACAATTTCGCTTCAAAATGGCCAAAAGTTGCAATACCCCCCCAAAGGAACAATTTCGCCTCAAAATGGCAAAAAAATGCAATACCCCCCAAAGGAACAATTTCGCTTCAAAATGGCCAAAAGTTGCAATACCCCCCCAAAGGAACAATTTCACCTCAAAATGGCAAAAAATTGCAATACCCCCCCAAAGGAACAATTTCGCCTCAAAATGCCGAAAAGTTGCAATACCCCCCCAAAGGAACAATTTCGCCTCAAAATGGCAAAAAATTGCAATACCCCCCCAAAGGAACAATTTCGCTCCAAAATGGCCAAAATTTGCAATACCCCCCCCAAAGGAACATTTTCGCCTCAAAATGGCAAAAAGTTGCAATACACCCCGAAAGGAACAATTTCGCCTCAAAATGGCCAAAAATTGTAAAAACCCCCCAAAGGAACAATTTCGCTTCAAAATGGCAAAAAATTGCAATACCCCCCCAAAGGAACAATTTCGCTTCAAAATGCCGAAAAGTTGCAATACCCCCCGAAAGGAACAATTTCGCCTCAAAATGGCAAAAAATTGCAATACCCCCCCAAAGGAACAATTTCGCTTCAAAATGGCCAAAAGTTGCAATACCCCCCCAAAGGAACAATTTCACCTCAAAAGGGCAAAAAATTGCAATACCCCCCCAAAGGAACAATTTCGCCTCAAAATGCCGAAAAGTTGCAATACCCCCCAAAGGAACAATTTCGCCTCAAAATGGCAAACAATTGCAATACCCCCCCAAAGGAACAATTTCGCTTCAAAATGGCCAAAATTTGCAATACCCCCCCCAAAGGAACAATTTCGCCTCAAAATGAAAAAAAAATTGCAATACCCCCCCAAAGGAACAATTTCGCTTCAAAATGGCCAAAAGTTGCAATACCCCCCGAAAGGAACAATTTCGCCTCAAAATGGAAAAAAAATTGCAATACCCCCCAAAGGAACAATTTCGCCTCAAAATGCCGAAAAGTTGCAATACCCCCCAAAGGAACAATTTCGCCTCAAAATGGCAAAAAATTGCAATACCCCCCCAAAGGAACAATTTCGCCTCAAAATGCTGAAAAGTTGCAATACCCCCCGAAAGGAACAATTTCGCTTCAAAATGGCCAAAAGTTGCAATACCCCCCCAAAGGAACAATTTCGCCTCAAAATGGCAAAAAATTGCAATACCCCCCCAAAGGAACAATTTCGCCTCAAAATGCCGAAAAGTTGCAATACCCCCCGAAAGGAACAATTTCGCCTCAAAATGCCGAAAAGTTGCAATACCCCCCCAAAGGAACAATTTCGCTTCAAAATGGCCAAAAGTTGCAATACCCCCCCAAAGGAACAATTTCGCCTCAAAATGGCCAAAAATTGTAAAAACCCCCCAAAGGAACAATTTCGCTTCAATATGGCCAAAAGTTGCAATACCCCCCCAAAGGATCAATTTCGCCTCAAAATGGCAAAAAATGCAATACCCCCCGAAAGGAACAATGTCGCTTCAAAATGGCCAAAAGTTGCAATACCCCCCAAAGGAACAATTTCGCCTCAAAATGCCGAAAAGTTGCAATACCCCCCGAAAGGAACAATGTCGCTTCAAAATGGCCAAAAGTTGCAATACCCCCCAAAGGAACAATTTCGCCTCAAAATGGCAAAAAATTGCAATACCCCCCCAAAGGAACAATTTCGCCTCAAAATGCCGAAAAGTTGCAATACCCCCCCAAAGGAACAATTTCGCTTCAAAATGGCCAAAAGTTGCAATACCCCCCCAAAGGAACAATTTCGCTTCAAAATGGCCAAAAGTTGCAATACCCCCCCAAAGGAACAATTTCGCCTCAAAATGCCGAAAAGTTGCAATACCCCCCGAAAGGAACAATTTCGCCTCAAAATGCCGAAAAGTTGCAATACCCCCCCAAAGGAACAATTTCGCTTCAAAATGGCCAAAAGTTGCAATACCCCCCCAAAGGAACAATTTCGCCTCAAAATGGCCAAAAGTTGCAATACCCCCCCAAAGGAACAATTTCGCCTCAAAATGGCCAAAAATTGTAAAAACCCCCCAAAGGAACAATTTCGCTTCAATATGGCCAAAAGTTGCAATACCCCCCCAAAGGAACAATTTCGCCTCAAAATGGCAAAAAATTGCAATACCCCCCCAAAGGAACAATTTCGCTTCAAAATGGCCAAAAGTTGCAATACCCCCCCAAAGGAACAATTTCGCCTCAAAATGGCAAAAAATTGCAATACCCCGCAAAGGAACAATTTCGCCTCAAAATGGCAAAAAATTGCAATACCCCCCCGAAAGAAACAATTTCACTTCAAAATGGCCTAAAGTTGCAATACCCCCCCAAAGGAACAATTTCGCCTCAAAATGGTTAAAAATTGCAATACCCCAACAAAGGAACAATTTCGCTTCAAAATGGCCAAAAGTTGCAATACCCCCCTAAGGAACAATTTCGCCTCAAAATGCCGAAAAGTTGCAATACCCCCCCAAAGGAACAATTTCGCTTCAAAATGGCCAAAAGTTGCAATACCCCCCCAAAGGAACAATTTCGCCTCAAAATGGCAAAAAATTGCAATACCCCCCCAAAGGAACAATTTCGCTTTAAAATGCTGAAAAGTTGCAATACCCCCCCAAAGGAACAATTTCGCCTCAAAATGGTTAAAAATTGCAATACCCCCCCAAAGGAACAATTTCGCTTCAAAATGGCCAAAAGTTGCAATACCCCCCCAAGGAACAATTTTGCCTAAAAATGGCAAAAAATTGCAATACCCCCCAAAAGGAACAATTTCGCTTCAAAATGGCCAAAAGTTGCAATACCCCCCCAAAGGAACAATTTCGCTTCAAAATGGCCAAAAGTTGCAATACCCCCCAAAGGAACAATTTTGCCTAAAAATGGCAAAAAATTGCAATACCCCCCCAAAGGAACAATTTCGCTTCAAAATGGCCAAAAGTTGCAATACCCCCCCAAAGGAACAATTTCACCTCAAAATGGCAAAAAATTGCAATACCCCCCCAAGGAACAATTTCGCCTCAAAATGCCGAAAAATTGCAATACCCCCCCAAAGGAACAATTTCGCCTCAAAATGGCAAAAAATTGCAATACCCCCCCAAAGGAACAATTTCGCTTCAAAATGGCCAAAAGTTGCAATACCCCCCCAAAGGAACAATTTCGCCTCAAAATGGCAAAAAATTGCAATACCCCCCAAAGGAACAATTTCGCTTCAAAATGTCGAAAAGTTGCAATACCTCCCGAAAGGAACAATTTCGCTTCAAAATGGCCAAAAGTTGCAATACCCCCCCAAAGGAACAATTTCGCCTCAAAATGGAAAAAAAAATTGCAATACCCCCAAAGGAACAATTTCGCCTCAAAATGCCAAAAAGTTGTAATACCCCCCCAAAGGAACAATTTCGCCTCAAAATGGCAAAAAATTGCAATACCCCCCCAAAGGAACAATTTCGCCTCAAAATGCTGAAAAGTTGCAATAACCCCCGAAAGGAACAATTTCGCTTCAAAATGGCCAAAAGTTGCAATACCCCCCAAAGGAACAATTTCGCCTCAAAATGGCAAAAAATTGTAAAAAACCCCCAAAGGAACAATTTCGCTTCAAAATGGCCAAAAGTTGCAATACCCCCCCAAAGGAACAATTTCGCCTCAAAATGGCAAAAAATTGCAATACCCCCCAAAGGAACAATTTCGCCTCAAAATGGCAAAAAATTGCAATACCCCCCCAAAGGAACAATTTCGCTTCAAAATGCTGAAAAGTTGCAATACCCCCCGAAAGAAACAATTTCACTTCAAAATGGCCAAAAGTTGCAATACCCCCCCAAAGGAACAATTTCGCCTCAAAATGGTTAAAAATTGCAATACCCCCCCAAAGGAACAATTTCGCTTCAAAATGGCCAAAAGTTGCAATACCCCCCTAAGGAACAATTTCGCCTCAAAATGCCGAAAAGTTGCCATACCCCCCTAAAGGAACAATTTCGCTTCAAAATGGCCAAAAGTTGCAATACCCCCCCAAAGGAACAATTTCGCCTCAAAATGGCAAAAAATTGCAATACCCCCCCAAAGGAACAATTTCGCCTCAAAATGCCGAAAAGTTGCAATACCCCCCCAAAGGAACAATTTCGCTTCAAAAAGGCCAAAAGTTGCAATACCCCCCCAAAGGAACAATTTCGCCTCAAAATGGCAAAAAATTGCAATACCCCCCCAAAGGAACAATTTCGCTTCAAAATGGCCAAAAGTTGCAAGACCCCCCCAAAGGAACAATTTCGCCTCAAAATGGCAAAAAATTGCAATACCCCCCCAAAGGAACAATTTCGCTTCAAAATGCTGAAAAGTTGCAATACCCCCCGAAAGAAACAATTTCGCTTCAAAATGGCCAAAAGTTGCAATACCCCCCCAAAGGAACAATTTCGCCTCAAAATGGTTAAAAATTGCAATACCCCCCCAAAGGAACAATTTCGCTTCAATATGGCCAAAAGTTGCAATACCCCCCCAAAAGAACAATTTCGCCTCAAAATGCCGAAAAGTTGCAATACCCCCCGAAAGGAACAATTTCGCTTCAAAATGGCCAAAAGTTGCAATCCCCCCCAAAGGAACAATTTCGCCTCAAAATGGAAAAAAAATTGCAATACCCCCCAAAGGAACAATTTCGCCTCAAAATGCCGAAAAGTTGCAATACCCCCCAAAGGAACAATTTCGCCTCAAAATGGCAAAAAATTGCAATACCCCCCCAAAGGAACAATTTCGCCTCAAAATGCTGAAAAGTTGCAATACCCCCCGAAAGGAACAATTTCGCTTCAAAATGGCCAAAAGTTGCAATACCCCCCCAAAGGAACAATTTCGCCTCAAAATGGCAAAAAATTGCAATACCCCCCCAAAGGAACAATTTCGCCTCAAAATGCCGAAAAGTTGCAATACCCCCCGAAAGGAACAATTTCGCCTCAAAATGCCGAAAAGTTGCAATACCCCCCCAAAGGAACAATTTCGCTTCAAAATGGCCAAAAGTTGCAATACCCCCCCAAAGGAACAATTTCGCCTCAAAATGGCCAAAAATTGTAAAAACCCCCCAAAGGAACAATTTCGCTTCAATATGGCCAAAAGTTGCAATACCCCCCCAAAGGATCAATTTCGCCTCAAAATGGCAAAAAATGCAATACCCCCCCAAAGGAACAATTTCGCTTCAAAAAGGCCAAAAGTTGCAATACCCCCCCAAAGGAACAATTTCGCCTCAAAATGCCGAAAAGTTGCAATACCCCCCGAAAGGAACAATGTCGCTTCAAAATGGCCAAAAGTTGCAATACCCCCCAAAGGAACAATTTCGCCTCAAAATGGCAAAAAATTGCAATACCCCCCCAAAGGAACAATTTCGCCTCAAAATGCCGAAAAGTTGCAATACCCCCCCAAAGGAACAATTTCGCTTCAAAATGGCCAAAAGTTGCAATACCCCCCCAAAGGAACAATTTCGCTTCAAAATGGCCAAAAGTTGCAATACCCCCCCAAAGGAACAATTTCGCCTCAAAATGCCGAAAAGTTGCAATACCCCCCGAAAGGAACAATTTCGCCTCAAAATGCCAAAAAGTTGCAATACCCCCCCAAAGGAACAATTTCGCTTCAAAATGGCCAAAAGTTGCAATACCCCCCCAAAGGAACAATTTCGCCTCAAAATGGCCAAAAGTTGCAATACCCCCCCAAAGGAACAATTTCGCCTCAAAATGGCCAAAAATTGTAAAAACCCCCCAAAGGAACAATTTCGCTTCAATATGGCCAAAAGTTGCAATACCCCCCCAAAGGAACAATTTCGCCTCAAAATGGCAAAAAATTGCAATACCCCCCCAAAGGAACAATTTCGCTTCAAAATGGCCAAAAGTTGCAATACCCCCCTAAGGAACAATTTCGCCTCAAAATGCCGAAAAGTTGCAATACCCCCCCAAAGGAACAATTTCGCTTCAAAATGGCCAAAAGTTGCAATACCCCCCCAAAGGAACAATTTCGCCTCAAAATGGCAAAAAATTGCAATACCCCCCCAAAGGAACAATTTCGCTTTAAAATGCTGAAAAGTTGCAATACCCCCCCAAAGGAACAATTTCGCCTCAAAATGGTTAAAAATTGCAATACCCCCCCAAAGGAACAATTTCGCTTCAAAATGGCCAAAAGTTGCAATACCCCCCCAAGGAACAATTTTGCCTAAAAATGGCAAAAAATTGCAATACCCCCCAAAAGGAACAATTTCGCTTCAAAATGGCCAAAAGTTGCAATACCCCCCCAAAGGAACAATTTCGCTTCAAAATGGCCAAAAGTTGCAATACCCCCCAAAGGAACAATTTTGCCTAAAAATGGCAAAAAATTGCAATACCCCCCCAAAGGAACAATTTCGCTTCAAAATGGCCAAAAGTTGCAATACCCCCCCAAAGGAACAATTTCACCTCAAAATGGCAAAAAATTGCAATACCCCCCCAAGGAACAATTTCGCCTCAAAATGCCGAAAAATTGCAATACCCCCCCAAAGGAACAATTTCGCCTCAAAATGGCAAAAAATTGCAATACCCCCCCAAAGGAACAATTTCGCTTCAAAATGGCCAAAAGTTGCAATACCCCCCCAAAGGAACAATTTCGCCTCAAAATGGCAAAAAATTGCAATACCCCCCAAAGGAACAATTTCGCTTCAAAATGTCGAAAAGTTGCAATACCTCCCGAAAGGAACAATTTCGCTTCAAAATGGCCACAAGTTGCAATACCCCCCCAAAGGAACAATTTCGCCTCAAAATGGAAAAAAAAATTGCAATACCCCCAAAGGAACAATTTCGCCTCAAAATGCCAAAAAGTTGTAATACCCCCCCAAAGGAACAATTTCGCCTCAAAATGGCAAAAAATTGCAATACCCCCCCAAAGGAACAATTTCGCCTCAAAATGCTGAAAAGTTGCAATAACCCCCGAAAGGAACAATTTCGCTTCAAAATGGCCAAAAGTTGCAATACCCCCCAAAGGAACAATTTCGCCTCAAAATGGTTAAAAATTGCAATACCCCCCCAAAGGAACAATTTCGCTTCAATATGGCCAAAAGTTGCAATACCCCCCCAAAGGAACAATTTCGCCTCAAAATGCCGAAAAGTTGCAATACCCCCCGAAAGGAACAATTTCGCCTCAAAATAGCAAAAAATTGTAAAAAACCCCCAAAGGAACAATTTCGCTTCAAAATGGCCAAAAGTTGCAATACCCCCCCAAAGGAACAATTTCGCCTCAAAATGGCAAAAAATTGCAATACCCCCCAAAGGAACAATTTCGCCTCAAAATGGCAAAAAATTGCAATACCCCCCCAAAGGAACAATTTCGCTTCAAAATGCTGAAAAGTTGCAATACCCCCCGAAAGAAACAATTTCACTTCAAAATGGCCAAAAGTTGCAATACCCCCCCAAAGGAACAATTTCGCCTCAAAATGGTTAAAAATTGCAATACCCCCCCAAAGGAACAATTTCGCTTCAAAATGGCCAAAAGTTGCAATACCCCCCTAAGGAACAATTTCGCCTCAAATTGCCGAAAAGTTGCCATACCCCCCTAAAGGAACAATTTCGCTTCAAAATGGCCAAAAGTTGCAATACCCCCCCAAAGGAACAATTTCGCCTCAAAATGGCAAAAAATTGCAATACCCCCCCAAAGGAACAATTTCGCCTCAAAATGCCGAAAAGTTGCAATACCCCCCCAAAGGAACAATTTCGCTTCAAAAAGGCCAAAAGTTGCAATACCCCCCCAAAGGAACAATTTCGCCTCAAAATGGCAAAAAATTGCAATACCCCCCCAAAGGAACAATTTCGCTTCAAAATGGCCAAAAGTTGCAAGACCCCCCCAAAGGAACAATTTCGCCTCAAAATGGAAAAAAAATTGCAATACCCCCCAAAGGAACAATTTCGCCTCAAAATGCCGAAAAGTTGCAATACCCCCCCAAAGGAACAATTTCGCCTCAAAATGGCAAAAAATTGCAATACCCCCCCAAAGGAACAATTTCGCTTCAAAATGCTGAAAAGTTGCAATACCCCCCGAAAGAAACAATTTCGCTTCAAAATGGCCAAAAGTTGCAATACCCCCCCAAAGGAACAATTTCGCCTCAAAATGGTTAAAAATTGCAATACCCCCCCAAAGGAACAATTTCGCTTCAATATGGCCAAAAGTTGCAATACCCCCCCAAAGGAACAATTTCGCCTCAAAATGGCAAAAAATTGCAATACCCCCCCAAAGGAACAATTTTGCCTCAAAATGCCGAAAAGTTGCAATACCCCCCAAAGGAACAATTTCGCTTCAAAATGGCCAAAAGTTGCAATACCCCCCCAAAGGAACAATTTCGCCTCAAAATGGCAAAAAATTGCAATACCCCCCAAAGGAACAATTTTGCTTCAAAATGGCCAAAAGTTGCAATACCCCCCCAAATGAACAATTTCACTTCAAAATGGCCAAAAGTTGCAATACCCCCCCAAAGGAACAATTTCGCCTCAAAATGGTTAAAAATTGCAATACCCCCCCAAAGGAACAATTTCGCTTCAAAATGGCCAAAAGTTGCAATACCCCCCCAAGGAACAATTTCGCCTCAAAATGCCGAAAAGTTGCAATACCCCCCCAAAGGAACAATTTCGCCTCAAAATGCCGAAAAGTTGCAATACCTCCCCAAAGGAACAATTTTGCTTCAAAATGGCCAAAAGTTGCAATACCCCCCCAAAGGATCAATTTCGCCTCAAAAAGGCCAAAATTTGCAATACCCCCCCAAAGGAACAATTTCGCCTCAAAATGGCAAAAAATTGCAATAACCCCCCAAAGGAACAATTTCGCTTCAAAATGGCCAAAATTTGCAATACCCCCCCAAAGGAACAATTTCGCCTCAAAATGAAAAAAAAATTGCAATACCCCCCCAAAAAAACAATTTCGCTTCAAAATGGCCAAAAGTTGCAATACCCCCCCAAATGAACAATTTCGCCTCAAAAAGGCCAAAAGTTGCAATACCCCCCCAAAGGAACAATTTCGCCTCAAAATGGCAAAAAATTGCAATACCCCCCCAAAGGAACAATTTCGCTTCAAAATGGCCAAAAGTTGCAATACCCCCCAAAGGAACAATTTCGCCTCAAAATGGCAAAAAAATGCAATACCCCTCAAAGGAACAATTTCGCTTCAAAATGGCCAAAAGTTGCAATACCCCCCCAAAGGAACAATTTCACCTCAAAATGGCAAAAAATTGCAATACCCCCCCAAAGGAACAATTTCGCTTCAAAATGCCGAAAAGTTGCAATACCCCCCCAAAGGAACAATTTCGCCTCAAAATGGCAAAAACTTGCAATACCCCCCCAAAGGAACAATTTCGCTTCAAAATGGCCAAAATTTGCAATACCCCCCCAAAGGAACAATTTCGCCTCAAAATGAAAAAAAAATTGCAATGCCCCCCCAAAGGAACAATTTCGCTTCAAAATGGCCAAAAGTTGCAATACCCCCCCAAAGGAACAATTTCGCTTCAAAATGCCGAAAAGTTGCAATACCCCCCCAAAGGAACAATTTCGCTTCAAAATGGCCAAAAGTTACAATACCCCCCCCAAAGGAACAATTTCGCCTCAAAATGGAAAAAAAATTGCAATACCCCCCAAAGGAACAATTTCGCCTCAAAATGCCGAAAAGTTGCAATACCCCCCCAAAGGAACAATTTCGCCTCAAAATGGCAAAAAATTGCAATACCCCCCCAAAGGAACAATTTCGCTTCAAAATGGCCAAAATTTGCAATACCCCCCCAAAGGAACAATTTCGCTTCAAAATGGCCAAAAGTTGCAATACCCCCCCAAAGGAACAATTTCGCTTCAAAATGGCCAAAAGTTACAATACCCCCCCCAAAGGAACAATTTCGCCTCAAAATGGCAAAAATTGCAATACCCCCCCAAAGGAACAATTTCGCTTCAAAATGGCCAAAAGTTGCAATACCCCCCCAAAGGAACAATTTCGCCTCAAAATGGCAAAAAATTGCAATACCCCCCCAAAGGAACAATTTCGCCTCAAAATGCCGAAAAGTTGCAATACCCCCCCAAAGGAACAATTTCGCTTCAAAATGGCCAAAAGTTGCAATACCCCCCCAAAGGAACAATTTCGCTTCAAAATGCCGAAAAGTTGCAATACCCCCCGAAAGGAACAATTTCGCTTCAAAATGGCCAAAAGTTGCAATACCCCCCCAAAGGAACAATTTCGCCTCAAAATGGCAAAAAATTGCAATACCCCCCCAAAGGAACAATTTCGCCTCAAAATGCCGAAAAGTTGCAATACCCCCCGAAAGGAACAATTTCGCCTCAAAATGGCCAAAAATTGTAAAAACCCCCCAAAGGAACAATTTCAATTCAATATGGCCAAAAGTTGCAATACCCCCCCAAAGGAACAATTTCGCCTCAAAATGGCAAAAAATTGCAATACCCCACCAAAGGAACAATTTCGCTTCAAAATGGCCAAAAGTTGCAATACCCCCCCCCAAAGGAACAATTTCGCCTCAAAATGGCAAAAAATTGCAATACCCCCCCAAAGGAACAATTTCGCCTCAAAATGGCAAAAAATTGCAATACCCCCCCAAAGGAACAATTTCGCTTCAAAATGCTGAAAAGTTGCAATACCCCCCCGAAAGGAACAATTTCACTTCAAAATGGCCAAAAGTTGCAATACCCCCCCAAGGAACAATTTCGCCTCAAAATGGCAAAAAATTGCAATACCCCCCCAAAGGAACAATTTCGCTTCAAAATGGCCAAAAGTTGCAATACCCCCCCAAGGAACAATTTCGCCTCAAAATGGCAAAAAATTGCAATACCCCCCCAAAGGAACAATTTCGCCTCAAAATGCCGAAAAGTTGCAATACCCCCCCAAAGGAACAATTTCGCTTCAAAATGGCCAAAAGTTGCAATACCCCCCCAAAGGAACAATTTCGCCTCAAAAAGGCCAAAAGTTGCAATACCCCCCCAAAGGAACAATTTCGCCTCAAAATGGCAAAAAATTGCAATACCCCCCCAAAGGAACAATTTCGCTTCAAAATGGCCAAAAGTTGCAATACCCCCCCAAAGGAACAATTTCACCTCAAAATGGCAAAAAATTGCAATACCCCCCCAAAGGAACAATTTCGCCTCAAAATGCCGAAAAGTTGCAATACCCCCCCAAAAGAACAATTTCGCCTCAAAATGGCAAAAAATTGCAATACCCCCCCAAAGGAACAATTTCGCTCCAAAATGGCCAAAATTTGCAATACCCCCCCAAAGGAACATTTTCGCCTCAAAATGGCAAAAAGTTGCAATACACCCCGAAAGGAACAATTTCGCCTCAAAATGGCCAAAAATTGTAAAAACCCCCCAAAGGAACAATTTCGCTTCAAAATGGCAAAAAATTGCAATACCCCCCCAAAGGAACAATTTCGCTTCAAAATGCCGAAAAGTTGCAATACCCCCCGAAAGGAACAATTTCGCCTCAAAATGGAAAAAAAATTGCAATACCCCCCAAAGGAACAATTTCGCCTCAAAATGCTGAAAAGTTGCAATACCCCCCGAAAGGAACAATTTCGCTTCAAAATTGCCAAAAGTTGCAATACCCCCCCAAAGGAACAATTTCGCCTCAAAATGGTTAAAAATTCCAATACCCCCAAAAGAACAATTTCGCTTCAATATGGCCAAAAGTTGCAATACCCCCCGAAAGGAACAATTTCGCTTCAAAATGGCCAAAAGTTGCAATACCCCCCCAAAGGAACAATTTCGCCTCAAAATGGCAAAAAATTGAAATACCCCCCAAAGGAACAATTTCGCTTCAAAATGGCCAAAAGTTGCAATACCCCCCCAAAGGAACAATTTCGCCTCAAAATGGCAAAAAATTGCAATACCCCCCCAAAGGAACAATTTCGCCTCAAAATGCCGAAAAGTTGCAATACCCCCCCAAAGGAACAATTTCGCTTCAAAATGGCCAAAAGTTGCAATACCCCCAAAGGAACAATTTCGCTTCAAAATGCCGAAAAGTTGCAATACCCCCCGAAAGGAACAATTTCGCTTCAAAATGGCCAAAAGTTGCAATACCCCCCCAAAGGAACAATTTCGCCTCAAAATGGCAAAAAATTGCAATACCCCCCCAAAGGAACAATTTCGCTTCAAAATGGCCAAAAGTTGCAATACCCCCCCAAAGGAACAATTTTGCCTCAAAATGCCGAAAAGTTGCAATACCCCCCGAAAGGAACAATTTCGCCTCATAATGGCCAAAAATTGTAAAAACCCCCCAAAGGAACAATTTCGCTTCAATATGGCCAAAAGTTGCAATACCCCCCCAAAGGAACAATTTCGCCTCAAAATGGCAAAAAATTGCAATACCCCCCCAAAGGAACAATTTCGCTTCAAAATGGCCAAAAGTTGCAATACCCCCCCAAAGGAACAATTTCACCTCAAAAGGGCAAAAAATTGCAATACCCCCCCAAAGGAACAATTTCGCCTCAAAATGCCGAAAAGTTGCAATACCCCCCAAAGGAACAATTTCGCCTCAAAATGAAAAAAAAATTGCAATACCTTCCCAAAGGAACAATTTCGCTTCAAAATGGCCAAAAGTTGCAATACCCCCCGAAAGGAACAATTTCGCTTCAAAATGGCCAAAAGTTGCAATCCCCCCCAAAGGAACAATTTCGCCTCAAAATGGAAAAAAAATTGCAATACCCCCCAAAGGAACAATTTCGCCTCAAAATGCCGAAAAGTTGCAATACCCCCCAAAGGAACAATTTCGCCTCAAAATGGCAAAAAATTGCAATACCCCCCCAAAGGAACAATTTCGCCTCAAAATGCTGAAAAGTTGCAATACCCCCCGAAAGGAACAATTTCGCTTCAAAATGGCCAAAAGTTGCAATACCCCCCAGAAGGAACAATTTCGCCTCAAAATAGCAAAAAATTGCAATACCCCCCCAAAGGAACAATTTCGCCTCAAAATGCCGAAAAGTTGCAATACCCCCCGAAAGGAACAATTTCGCCTCAAAATGCCGAAAAGTTGCAATACCCCCCCAAAGGAACAATTTCGCTTCAAAATGGCCAAAAGTTGCAATACCCCCCCAAAGGAACAATTTCGCCTCAAAATGGCCAAAAATTGTAAAAACCCCCCAAAGGAACAATTTCGCTTCAATATGGCCAAAAGTTGCAATACCCCCCCAAAGGATCAATTTCGCCTCAAAATGGCAAAAAATGCAATACCCCCCCAAAGGAACAATTTCGCTTCAAAATGGCCAAAAGTTGCAATACCCCCCCAAAGGAACAATTTCGCCTCAAAATGCCGAAAAGTTGCAATACCCCCCGAAAGGAACAATGTCGCTTCAAAATGGCCAAAAGTTGCAATACCCCCCAAAGGAACAATTTCGCCTCAAAATGGCAAAAAATTGCAATACCCCCCCAAAGGAACAATTTCGCCTCAAAATGCCGAAAAGTTGCAATACCCCCCCAAAGGAACAATTTCGCTTCAAAATGGCCAAAAGTTGCAATACCCCCCCAAAGGAACAATTTCGCTTCAAAATGGCCAAAAGTTGCAATACCCCCCCAAAGGAACAATTTCGCCTCAAAATGCCGAAAAGTTGCAATACCCCCCGAAAGGAACAATTTCGCCTCAAAATGCCGAAAAGTTGCAATACCCCCCCAAAGGAACAATTTCGCTTCAAAATGGCCAAAAGTTGCAATACCCCCCCAAAGGAACAATTTCGCCTCAAAATGGCCAAAAGTTGCAATACCCCCCCAAAGGAACAATTTCGCCTCAAAATGGCCAAAAATTGTAAAAACCCCCCAAAGGAACAATTTCGCTTCAATATGGCCAAAAGTTGCAATACCCCCCCAAAGGAACAATTTCGCCTCAAAATGGCAAAAAATTGCAATACCCCCCCAAAGGAACAATTTCGCTTCAAAATGGCCAAAAGTTGCAATACCCCCCCAAAGGAACAATTTCGCCTCAAAATGGCAAAAAATTGCAATACCCCGCAAAGGAACAATTTCGCCTCAAAATGGCAAAAAATTGCAATACCCCCCCGAAAGAAACAATTTCACTTCAAAATGGCCAAAAGTTGCAATACCCCCCCAAAGGAACAATTTCGCCTCAAAATGGTTAAAAATTGCAATACCCCCCCAAAGGAACAATTTCGCTTCAAAATGGCCAAAAGTTGCAATACCCCCCTAAGGAACAATTTCGCCTCAAAATGGAAAAAAAATTGCAATACCCCCCAAAGGAACAATTTCGCCTCAAAATGCCGAAAAGTTGCAATACCCCCCAAAGGAACAATTTCGCCTCAAAATGGCAAAAAATTGCAATACCCCCCCAAAGGAACAATTTCGCTTTAAAATGCTGAAAAGTTGCAATACCCCCCCAAAGGAACAATTTCGCCTCAAAATGGTTAAAAATTGCAATACCCCCCCAAAGGAACAATTTCGCTTCAAAATGGCCAAAAGTTGCAATACCCCCCCAAGGAACAATTTTGCCTAAAAATGGCAAAAAATTGCAATACCCCCCAAAAGGAACAATTTCGCTTCAAAATGGCCAAAAGTTGCAATACCCCCCCCAAAGGAACAATTTCGCTTCAAAATGGCCAAAAGTTGCAATACCCCCCAAAGGAACAATTTTGCCTAAAAATGGCAAAAAATTGCAATACCCCCCCAAAGGAACAATTTCGCTTCAAAATGGCCAAAAGTTGCAATACCCCCCCAAAGGAACAATTTCACCTCAAAATGGCAAAAAATTGCAATACCCCCCCAAGGAACAATTTCGCCTCAAAATGCCGAAAAATTGCAATACCCCCCCAAAGGAACAATTTCGCCTCAAAATGGCAAAAAATTGCAATACCCCCCCAAAGGAACAATTTCGCTTCAAAATGGCCAAAAGTTGCAATACCCCCCCAAAGGAACAATTTCGCCTCAAAATGGCAAAAAATTGCAATACCCCCCAAAGGAACAATTTCGCTTCAAAATGTCGAAAAGTTGCAATACCTCCCGAAAGGAACAATTTCGCTTCAAAATGGCCAAAAGTTGCAATACCCCCCCAAAGGAACAATTTCGCCTCAAAATGGAAAAAAAAATTGCAATACCCCCAAAGGAACAATTTCGCCTCAAAATGCCAAAAAGTTGTAATACCCCCCCAAAGGAACAATTTCGCCTCAAAATGGCAAAAAATTGCAATACCCCCCCAAAGGAACAATTTCGCCTCAAAATGCTGAAAAGTTGCAATAACCCCCGAAAGGAACAATTTCGCTTCAAAATGGCCAAAAGTTGCAATACCCCCCAAAGGAACAATTTCGCCTCAAAATGGTTAAAAATTGCAATACCCCCCAAAGGAACAATTTCGCTTCAATATGGCCAAAAGTTGCAATACCCCCCCAAAGGAACAATTTCGCCTCAAAATGCCGAAAAGTTGCAATACCCCCCGAAAGGAACAATTTCGCCTCAAAATAGCAAAAAATTGTAAAAAACCCCCAAAGGAACAATTTCGCTTCAAAATGGCCAAAAGTTGCAATACCCCCCCAAAGGAACAATTTCGCCTCAAAATGGCAAAAAATTGCAATACCCCCCAAAGGAACAATTTCGCCTCAAAATGGCAAAAAATTGCAATACCCCCCCAAAGGAACAATTTCGCTTCAAAATGCTGAAAAGTTGCAATACCCCCCGAAAGAAACAATTTCACTTCAAAATGGCCAAAAGTTGCAATACCCCCCCAAAGGAACAATTTCGCCTCAAAATGGTTAAAAATTGCAATACCCCCCCAAAGGAACAATTTCGCTTCAAAATGGCCAAAAGTTGCAATACCCCCCTAAGGAACAATTTCGCCTCAAAATGCCGAAAAGTTGCCATACCCCCCTAAAGGAACAATTTCGCTTCAAAATGGCCAAAAGTTGCAATACCCCCCCAAAGGAACAATTTCGCCTCAAAATGGCAAAAAATTGCAATACCCCCCCAAAGGAACAATTTCGCCTCAAAATGCCGAAAAGTTGCAATACCCCCCCAAAGGAACAATTTCGCTTCAAAAAGGCCAAAAGTTGCAATACCCCCCCAAAGGAACAATTTCGCCTCAAAATGGCAAAAAATTGCAATACCCCCCCAAAGGAACAATTTCGCTTCAAAATGGCCAAAAGTTGCAAGACCCCCCCAAAGGAACAATTTCGCCTCAAAATGGAAAAAAAATTGCAATACCCCCCAAAGGAACAATTTCGCCTCAAAATGCCGAAAAGTTGCAATACCCCCCCAAAGGAACAATTTCGCCTCAAAATGGCAAAAAATTGCAATACCCCCCCAAAGGAACAATTTCGCTTCAAAATGCTGAAAAGTTGCAATACCCCCCGAAAGAAACAATTTCGCTTCAAAATGGCCAAAAGTTGCAATACCCCCCCAAAGGAACAATTTCGCCTCAAAATGGTTAAAAATTGCAATACCCCCCCAAAGGAACAATTTCGCTTCAATATGGCCAAAAGTTGCAATACCCCCCCAAAAGAACAATTTCGCCTCAAAATGCCGAAAAGTTGCAATACCCCCCGAAAGGAACAATTTCGCTTCAAAATGGCCAAAAGTTGCAATCCCCCCCAAAGGAACAATTTCGCCTCAAAATGGAAAAAAAATTGCAATACCCCCCAAAGGAACAATTTCGCCTCAAAATGCCGAAAAGTTGCAATACCCCCCAAAGGAACAATTTCGCCTCAAAATGGCAAAAAATTGCAATACCCCCCCAAAGGAACAATTTCGCCTCAAAATGCTGAAAAGTTGCAATACCCCCCGAAAGGAACAATTTCGCTTTAAAATGGCCAAAAGTTGCAATACCCCCCCAAAGGAACAATTTCGCCTCAAAATGGCAAAAAATTGCAATACCCCCCCAAAGGAACAATTTCGCCTCAAAATGCCGAAAAGTTGCAATACCCCCCGAAAGGAACAATTTCGCCTCAAAATGCCGAAAAGTTGCAATACCCCCCCAAAGGAACAATTTCGCTTCAAAATGGCCAAAAGTTGCAATACCCCCCCAAAGGAACAATTTCGCCTCAAAATGGCCAAAAATTGTAAAAACCCCCCAAAGGAACAATTTCGCTTCAATATGGCCAAAAGTTGCAATACCCCCCCAAAGGATCAATTTCGCCTCAAAATGGCAAAAAATGCAATACCCCCCCAAAGGAACAATTTCGCTTCAAAATGGCCAAAAGTTGCAATACCCCCCCAAAGGAACAATTTCGCCTCAAAATGCCGAAAAGTTGCAATACCCCCCGAAAGGAACAATGTCGCTTCAAAATGGCCAAAAGTTGCAATACCCCCCAAAGGAACAATTTCGCCTCAAAATGGCAAAAAATTGCAATACCCCCCCAAAGGAACAATTTCGCCTCAAAATGCCGAAAAGTTGCAATACCCCCCCAAAGGAACAATTTCGCTTCAAAATGGCCAAAAGTTGCAATACCCCCCCAAAGGAACAATTTCGCTTCAAAATGGCCAAAAGTTGCAATACCCCCCCAAAGGAACAATTTCGCCTCAAAATGCCGAAAAGTTGCAATACCCCCCGAAAGGAACAATTTCGCCTCAAAATGCCAAAAAGTTGCAATACCCCCCCAAAGGAACAATTTCGCTTCAAAATGGCCAAAAGTTGCAATACCCCCCCAAAGGAACAATTTCGCCTCAAAATGGCCAAAAGTTGCAATACCCCCCCAAAGGAACAATTTCGCCTCAAAATGGCCAAAAATTGTAAAAACCCCCCAAAGGAACAATTTCGCTTCAATATGGCCAAAAGTTGCAATACCCCCCCAAAGGAACAATTTCGCCTCAAAATGGCAAAAAATTGCAATACCCCCCCAAAGGAACAATTTCGCTTCAAAATGGCCAAAAGTTGCAATACCCCCCCAAAGGAACAATTTCGCCTCAAAATGGCAAAAAATTGCAATACCCCGCAAAGGAACAATTTCGCCTCAAAATGGCAAAAAATTGCAATACCCCCCCGAAAGAAACAATTTCACTTCAAAATGGCCAAAAGTTGCAATACCCCCCCAAAGGAACAATTTCGCCTCAAAATGGTTAAAAATTGCAATACCCCCCCAAAGGAACAATTTCGCTTCAAAATGGCCAAAAGTTGCAATACCCCCCTAAGGAACAATTTCGCCTCAAAATGCCGAAAAGTTGCAATACCCCCCCAAAGGAACAATTTCGCTTCAAAATGGCCAAAAGTTGCAATACCCCCCCAAAGGAACAATTTCGCCTCAAAATGGCAAAAAATTGCAATACCCCCCCAAAGGAACAATTTCGCTTTAAAATGCTGAAAAGTTGCAATACCCCCCCAAAGGAACAATTTCGCCTCAAAATGGTTAAAAATTGCAATACCCCCCCAAAGGAACAATTTCGCTTCAAAATGGCCAAAAGTTGCAATACCCCCCCAAGGAACAATTTTGCCTAAAAATGGCAAAAAATTGCAATACCCCCCAAAAGGAACAATTTCGCTTCAAAATGGCCAAAAGTTGCAATACCCCCCCAAAGGAACAATTTCGCTTCAAAATGGCCAAAAGTTGCAATACCCCCCAAAGGAACAATTTTGCCTAAAAATGGCAAAAAATTGCAATACCCCCCCAAAGGAACAATTTCGCTTCAAAATGGCCAAAAGTTGCAATACCCCCCCAAAGGAACAATTTCACCTCAAAATGGCAAAAAATTGCAATACCCCCCCAAAGGAACAATTTCGCCTCAAAATGGCAAAAAATTGCAATACCCCCCCAAAGGAACAATTTCGCTTCAAAATGGCCAAAAGTTGCAATACCCCCCCAAAGGAACAATTTCGCCTCAAAATGGCAAAAAATTGCAATACCCCCCAAAGGAACAATTTCGCTTCAAAATGTCGAAAAGTTGCAATACCTCCCGAAAGGAACAATTTCGCTTCAAAATGGCCAAAAGTTGCAATACCCCCCCAAAGGAACAATTTCGCCTCAAAATGGAAAAAAAAATTGCAATACCCCCAAAGGAACAATTTCGCCTCAAAATGCCAAAAAGTTGTAATACCCCCCCAAAGGAACAATTTCGCCTCAAAATGGCAAAAAATTGCAATACCCCCCCAAAGGAACAATTTCGCCTCAAAATGCTGAAAAGTTGCAATAACCCCCGAAAGGAACAATTTCGCTTCAAAATAGCCAAAAGTTGCAATACCCCCCAAAGGAACAATTTCGCCTCAAAATGGTTAAAAATTGCAATACCCCCCCAAAGGAACAATTTCGCTTCAATATGGCCAAAAGTTGCAATACCCCCCCAAAGGAACAATTTCGCCTCAAAATGCCGAAAAGTTGCAATACCCCCCGAAAGGAACAATTTCGCCTCAAAATAGCAAAAAATTGTAAAAAACCCCCAAAGGAACAATTTCGCTTCAAAATGGCCAAAAGTTGCAATACCCCCCCAAAGGAACAATTTCGCCTCAAAATGGCAAAAAATTGCAATACCCCCCAAAGGAACAATTTCGCCTCAAAATGGCAAAAAATTGCAATACCCCCCCAAAGGAACAATTTCGCTTCAAAATGCTGAAAAGTTGCAATACCCCCCGAAAGAAACAATTTCACTTCAAAATGGCCAAAAGTTGCAATACCCCCCCAAAGGAACAATTTCGCCTCAAAATGGTTAAAAATTGCAATACCCCCCCAAAGGAACAATTTCGCCTCAAAATGCCGAAAAGTTGCAATACCCCCCCAAAGGAACAATTTCGCTTCAAAAAGGCCAAAAGTTGCAATACCCCCCAAAGGAACAATTTCGCCTCAAAATGGCAAAAAATTCCAATACCCCCCCAAAGGAACAATTTCGCTTCAAAATGGCCAAAAGTTGCAAGACCCCCCCAAAGGAACAATTTCGCCTCAAAATGGAAAAAAAATTGCAATACCCCCCAAAGGAACAATTTCGCCTCAAAATGCCGAAAAGTTGCAATACCCCCCCAAAGGAACAATTTCGCCTCAAAATGGCAAAAAATTGCAATACCCCCCCAAAGGAACAATTTCGCTTCAAAATGCTGAAAAGTTGCAATACCCCCCGAAAGAAACAATTTCGCTTCAAAATGGCCAAAAGTTGCAATACCCCCCCAAAGGAACAATTTCGCCTCAAAATGGTTAAAAATTGCAATACCCCCCCAAAGGAACAATTTCGCTTCAATATGGCCAAAAGTTGCAATACCCCCCCAAAGGAACAATTTCGCCTCAAAATGGCAAAAAATTGCAATACCCCCCCAAAGGAACAATTTTGCCTCAAAATGCCGAAAAGTTGCAATACCCCCCAAAGGAACAATTTCGCTTCAAAATGGCCAAAAGTTGCAATACCCCCCCAAAGGAACAATTTCGCCTCAAAATGGCAAAAAATTGCAATACCCCCCAAAGGAACAATTTTGCTTCAAAATGGCCAAAAGTTGCAATACCCCCCCAAATGAACAATTTCACTTCAAAATGGCCAAAAGTTGCAATACCCCCCCAAAGGAACAATTTCGCCTCAAAATGGTTAAAAATTGCAATACCCCCCCAAAGGAACAATTTCGCTTCAAAATGGCCAAAAGTTGCAATACCCCCCCAAGGAACAATTTCGCCTCAAAATGCCGAAAAGTTGCAATACCCCCCCAAAGGAACAATTTCGCCTCAAAATGCCGAAAAGTTGCAATACCTCCCCAAAGGAACAATTTTGCTTCAAAATGGCCAAAAGTTGCAATACCCCCCCAAAGGATCAATTTCGCCTCAAAAAGGCCAAAATTTGCAATACCCCCCCAAAGGAACAATTTCGCCTCAAAATGGCAAAAAATTGCAATAACCCCCCAAAGGAACAATTTCGCTTCAAAATGGCCAAAATTTGCAATACCCCCCCAAAGGAACAATTTCGCCTCAAAATGAAAAAAAAATTGCAATACCCCCCCAAAGGAACAATTTCGCTTCAAAATGGCCAAAAGTTGCAATACCCCCCCAAATGAACAATTTCGCCTCAAAAAGGCCAAAAGTTGCAATACCCCCCCAAAGGAACAATTTCGCCTCAAAATGGCAAAAAATTGCAATACCCCCCCAAAGGAACAATTTCGCTTCAAAATGGCCAAAAGTTGCAATACCCCCCAAAGGAACAATTTCGCCTCAAAATGGCAAAAAAATGCAATACCCCTCAAAGGAACAATTTCGCTTCAAAATGGCCAAAAGTTGCAATACCCCCCCAAAGGAACAATTTCACCTCAAAATGGCAAAAAATTGCAATACCCCCCCAAAGGAACAATTTCGCTTCAAAATGCCGAAAAGTTGCAATACCCCCCCAAAGGAACAATTTCGCCTCAAAATGGCAAAAACTTGCAATACCCCCCCAAAGGAACAATTTCGCTTCAAAATGGCCAAAATTTGCAATACCCCCCCAAAGGAACAATTTCGCCTCAAAATGAAAAAAAAATTGCAATACCCCCCCAAAGGAACAATTTCGCTTCAAAATGGCCAAAAGTTGCAATACCCCCCCAAAGGAACAATTTCGCTTCAAAATGCCGAAAAGTTGCAATACCCCCCCAAAGGAACAATTTCGCTTCAAAATGGCCAAAAGTTACAATACCCCCCCAAAGGAACAATTTCGCCTCAAAATGGAAAAAAAATTGCAATACCCCCCAAAGGAACAATTTCGCCTCAAAATGCCGAAAAGTTGCAATACCCCCCCAAAGGAACAATTTCGCCTCAAAATGGCAAAAAATTGCAATACCCCCCCAAAGGAACAATTTCGCTTCAAAATGGCCAAAATTTGCAATACCCCCCCAAAGGAACAATTTCGCTTCAAAATGGCCAAAAGTTGCAATACCCCCCCAAAGGAACAATTTCGCTTCAAAATGGCCAAAAGTTACAATACCCCCCCCAAAGGAACAATTTCGCCTCAAAATGGCAAAAATTGCAATACCCCCCCAAAGGAACAATTTCGCTTCAAAATGGCCAAAAGTTGCAATACCCCCCCAAAGGAACAATTTCGCCTCAAAATGGCAAAAAATTGCAATACCCCCCCAAAGGAACAATTTCGCCTCAAAATGCCGAAAAGTTGCAATACCCCCCCAAAGGAACAATTTCGCTTCAAAATGGCCAAAAGTTGCAATACCCCCCCAAAGGAACAATTTCGCTTCAAAATGCCGAAAAGTTGCAATACCCCCCGAAAGGAACAATTTCGCTTCAAAATGGCCAAAAGTTGCAATACCCCCCCAAAGGAACAATTTCGCCTCAAAATGGCAAAAAATTGCAATACCCCCCCAAAGGAACAATTTCGCCTCAAAATGCCGAAAAGTTGCAATACCCCCCGAAAGGAACAATTTCGCCTCAAAATGGCCAAAAATTGTAAAAACCCCCCAAAGGAACAATTTCAATTCAATATGGCCAAAAGTTGCAATACCCCCCCAAAGGAACAATTTCGCCTCAAAATGGCAAAAAATTGCAATACCCCACCAAAGGAACAATTTCGCTTCAAAATGGCCAAAAGTTGCAATACCCCCCCCCAAAGGAACAATTTCGCCTCAAAATGGCAAAAAATTGCAATACCCCCCCAAAGGAACAATTTCGCCTCAAAATGGCAAAAAATTGCAATACCCCCCCAAAGGAACAATTTCGCTTCAAAATGCTGAAAAGTTGCAATACCCCCCCGAAAGGAACAATTTCACTTCAAAATGGCCAAAAGTTGCAATACCCCCCCAAGGAACAATTTCGCCTCAAAATGGCAAAAAATTGCAATACCCCCCCAAAGGAACAATTTCGCTTCAAAATGGCCAAAAGTTGCAATACCCCCCCAAGGAACAATTTCGCCTCAAAATGGCAAAAAATTGCAATACCCCCCCAAAGGAACAATTTCGCCTCAAAATGCCGAAAAGTTGCAATACCCCCCCAAAGGAACAATTTCGCTTCAAAATGGCCAAAAGTTGCAATACCCCCCCAAAGGAACAATTTCGCCTCAAAAAGGCCAAAAGTTGCAATACCCCCCCAAAGGAACAATTTCGCCTCAAAATGGCAAAAAATTGCAATACCCCCCCAAAGGAACAATTTCGCTTCAAAATGGCCAAAAGTTGCAATACCCCCCCAAAGGAACAATTTCACCTCAAAATGGCAAAAAATTGCAATACCCCCCCAAAGGAACAATTTCGCCTCAAAATGCCGAAAAGTTGCAATACCCCCCCAAAGGAACAATTTCGCCTCAAAATGGCAAAAAATTGCAATACCCCCCCAAAGGAACAATTTCGCTCCAAAATGGCCAAAATTTGCAATACCCCCCCCAAAGGAACATTTTCGCCTCAAAATGGCAAAAAGTTGCAATACACCCCGAAAGGAACAATTTCGCCTCAAAATGGCCAAAAATTGTAAAAACCCCCCAAAGGAACAATTTCGCTTCAAAATGGCAAAAAATTGCAATACCCCCCCAAAGGAACAATTTCGCTTCAAAATGCCGAAAAGTTGCAATACCCCCCGAATGGAACAATTTCGCCTCAAAATGGAAAAAAAATTGCAATACCCCCCAAAGGAACAATTTCGCCTCAAAATGCTGAAAAGTTGCAATACCCCCCGAAAGGAACAATTTCGCTTCAAAATTGCCAAAAGTTGCAATACCCCCCCAAAGGAACAATTTCGCCTCAAAATGGTTAAAAATTCCAATACCCCCAAAAGAACAATTTCGCTTCAATATGGCCAAAAGTTGCAATACCCCCCGAAAGGAACAATTTCGCTTCAAAATGGCCAAAAGTTGCAATACCCCCCCAAAGGAACAATTTCGCCTCAAAATGGCAAAAAATTGAAATACCCCCCAAAGGAACAATTTCGCTTCAAAATGGCCAAAAGTTGCAATACCCCCCCAAAGGAACAATTTCGCCTCAAAATGGCAAAAAATTGCAATACCCCCCCAAAGGAACAATTTCGCCTCAAAATGCCGAAAAGTTGCAATACCCCCCCAAAGGAACAATTTCGCTTCAAAATGGCCAAAAGTTGCAATACCCCCAAAGGAACAATTTCGCTTCAAAATGCCGAAAAGTTGCAATACCCCCCGAAAGGAACAATTTCGCTTCAAAATGGCCAAAAGTTGCAATACCCCCCAAAGGAACAATTTCGCCTCAAAATGGCAAAAAATTGCAATACCCCCCCAAAGGAACAATTTCGCTTCAAAATGGCCAAAAGTTGCAATACCCCCCCAAAGGAACAATTTTGCCTCAAAATGCCGAAAAGTTGCAATACCCCCCGAAAGGAACAATTTCGCCTCATAATGGCCAAAAATTGTAAAAACCCCCCAAAGGAACAATTTCGCCTCAAAATGGCAAAAAATTGCAATACCCCCCCAAAGGAACAATTTCGCTTCAAAAGGGCAAAAAATTGCAATACCCCCCCAAAGGAACAATTTCGCCTCAAAATGCCGAAAAGTTGCAATACCCCCCAAAGGAACAATTTCGCCTCAAAATGAAAAAAAAATTGCAATACCCCCCCAAAGGAACAATTTCGCTTCAAAATGGCCAAAAGTTGCAATACCCCCCGAAAGGAACAATTTCGCTTCAAAATGGCCAAAAGTTGCAATCCCCCCCAAAGGAACAATTTCGCCTCAAAATGGAAAAAAAATTGCAATACCCCCCAAAGGAACAATTTCGCCTCAAAATGCCGAAAAGTTGCAATACCCCCCAAAGGAACAATTTCGCCTCAAAATGGCAAAAAATTGCAATACCCCCCCAAAGGAACAATTTCGCCTCAAAATGCTGAAAAGTTGCAATACCCCCCGAAAGGAACAATTTCGCTTCAAAATGGCCAAAAGTTGCAATACCCCCCCAAAGGAACAATTTCGCCTCAAAATGGCAAAAAATTGCAATACCCCCCCAAAGGAACAATTTCGCCTCAAAATGCCGAAAAGTTGCAATACCCCCCGAAAGGAACAATTTCGCCTCAAAATGCCGAAAAGTTGCAATACCCCCCCAAAGGAACAATTTCGCTTCAAAATGGCCAAAAGTTGCAATACCCCCCCAAAGGAACAATTTCGCCTCAAAATGGCCAAAAATTGTAAAAACCCCCCAAAGGAACAATTTCGCTTCAATATGGCCAAAAGTTGCAATACCCCCCCAAAGGATCAATTTCGCCTCAAAATGGCAAAAAATGCAATACCCCCCCAAAGGAACAATTTCGCTTCAAAATGGCCAAAAGTTGCAATACCCCCCCAAAGGAACAATTTCGCCTCAAAATGCCGAAAAGTTGCAATACCCCCCGAAAGGAACAATGTCGCTTCAAAATGGCCAAAAGTTGCAATACCCCCCAAAGGAACAATTTCGCCTCAAAATGGCAAAAAATTGCAATACCCCCCCAAAGGAACAATTTCGCCTCAAAATGCCGAAAAGTTGCAATACCCCCCCAAAGGAACAATTTCGCTTCAAAATGGCCAAAAGTTGCAATACCCCCCCAAAGGAACAATTTCGCTTCAAAATGGCCAAAAGTTGCAATACCCCCCCAAAGGAACAATTTCGCCTCAAAATGCCGAAAAGTTGCAATACCCCCCGAAAGGAACAATTTCGCCTCAAAATGCCGAAAAGTTGCAATACCCCCCCAAAGGAACAATTTCGCTTCAAAATGGCCAAAAGTTGCAATACCCCCCCAAAGGAACAATTTCGCCTCAAAATGGCCAAAAGTTGCAATACCCCCCCAAAGGAACAATTTCGCCTCAAAATGGCCAAAAATTGTAAAAACCCCCCAAAGGAACAATTTCGCTTCAATATGGCCAAAAGTTGCAATACCCCCCCAAAGGAACAATTTCGCCTCAAAATGGCAAAAAATTGCAATACCCCCCCAAAGGAACAATTTCGCTTCAAAATGGCCAAAAGTTGCAATACCCCCCCAAAGGAACAATTTCGCCTCAAAATGGCAAAAAATTGCAATACCCCGCAAAGGAACAATTTCGCCTCAAAATGGCAAAAAATTGCAATACCCCCCCGAAAGAAACAATTTCACTTCAAAATGGCCAAAAGTTGCAATACCCCCCCAAAGGAACAATTTCGCCTCAAAATGGTTAAAAATTGCAATACCCCCCCAAAGGAACAATTTCGCTTCAAAATGGCCAAAAGTTGCAATACCCCCCTAAGGAACAATTTCGCCTCAAAATGCCGAAAAGTTGCAATACCCCCCCAAAGGAACAATTTCGCTTCAAAATGGCCAAAAGTTGCAATACCCCCCCAAAGGAACAATTTCGCCTTAAAATGGCAAAAAATTGCAATACCCCCCCAAAGGAACAATTTCGCTTTAAAATGCTGAAAAGTTGCAATACCCCCCCAAAGGAACAATTTCGCCTCAAAATGGCCAAAAGTTGCAATACCCCCCCAAAGGAACAATTTCGCTTCAAAATGGCCAAAAGTTGCAATACCCCCCAAAGGAACAATTTTGCCTAAAAATGGCAAAAAATTGCAATACCCCCCCAAAGGAACAATTTCGCTTCAAAATGGCCAAAAGTTGCAATACCCCCCCAAAGGAACAATTTCACCTCAAAATGGCAAAAAATTGCAATACCCCCCCAAGGAACAATTTCGCCTCAAAATGCCGAAAAATTGCAATACCCCCCCAAAGGAACAATTTCGCCTCAAAATGTCGAAAAGTTGCAATACCTCCCGAAAGGAACATTTTCGCTTCAAAATGGCAAAAAATTGCAATACCCCCCAAAGGAACAATTTCGCCTCAAAATGCCAAAAAGTTGCAATACCCCCCCAAAGGAACAATTTCGCCTCAAAATGGCAAAAAATTGCAATACCCCCCCAAAGGAACAATTTCGCCTCAAAATGCTGAAAAGTTGCAATAACCCCCGAAAGGAACAATTTCGCTTCAAAATGGCCAAAAGTTGCAATACCCCCCAAAGGAACAATTTCGCCTCAAAATGGTTAAAAATTGCAATACCCCCCCAAAGGAACAATTTCGCTTCAATATGGCCAAAAGTTGCAATACCCCCCCAAAGGAACAATTTCGCCTCAAAATGCCGAAAAGTTGCAATACCCCCCGAAAGGAACAATTTCGCTTTAAAATAGCAAAAAATTGTAAAAAACCCCCAAAGGAACAATTTCGCTTCAAAATGGCCAAAAGTTGCAATACCCCCCCAAAAGAACAATTTCGCCTCAAAATGGCAAAAAATTGCAATACCCCCCAAAGGAACAATTTCGCCTCAAAATGGCAAAAAATTGCAATACCCCCCCAAAGGAACAATTTCGCTTCAAAATGCTGAAAAGTTGCAATACCCCCCGAAAGAAACAATTTCACTTCAAAATGGCCAAAAGTTGCAATACCCCCCCAAAGGAACAATTTCGCCTCAAAATGGTTAAAAATTGCAATACCCCCCCAAAGGAACAATTTCGCTTCAAAATGGCCAAAAGTTGCAATACCCCCCCAAAGGAACAATTTCGCCTCAAAATGGCAAAAAATTGCAATACCCCCCCAAAGGAACAATTTCGCCTCAAAATGCCGAAAAGTTGCAATACCCCCCCAAAGGAACAATTTCGCTTCAAAAAGGCCAAAAGTTGCAATACCCCCCCAAAGGAACAATTTCGCCTCAAAATGGCAAAAAATTGCAATACCCCCCCAAAGGAACAATTTCGCTTCAAAATGGCCAAAAGTTGCAAGACCCCCCCAAAGGAACAATTTCGCCTCAAAATGGAAAAAAAATTGCAATACCCCCCAAAGGAACAATTTCGCCTCAAAATGCCGAAAAGTTGCAATACCCCCCCAAAGGAACAATTTCGCCTCAAAATGGCAAAAAATTGCAATACCCCCCCAAAGGAACAATTTCGCTTCAAAATGCTGAAAAGTTGCAATACCCCCCGAAAGAAACAATTTCGCTTCAAAATGGCCAAAAGTTGCAATACCCCCCCAAAGGAACAATTTCGCCTCAAAATGGTTAAAAATTGCAATACCCCCCCAAAGGAACAATTTCGCTTCAATATGGCCAAAAGTTGCAATACCCCCCCAAAAGAACAATTTCGCCTCAAAATGCCGAAAAGTTGCAATACCCCCCGAAAGGAACAATTTCGCTTCAAAATGGCCAAAAGTTGCAATACCCCCCCAAAGGAACAATTTCGCCTCAAAATGGCAAAAAATTGCAATACCCCCCCAAAGGAACAATTTCGCTTCAAAATGGCCAAAAGTTGCAATACCCCCCCAAAGGAACAATTTCGCCTCAAAATGGCAAAAAATTGCAATACCCCCCCAAAGGAACAATTTTGCCTCAAAATGCCGAAAAGTTGCAATAACCCCCAAAGGAACAATTTCGCTTCAAAATGGCCAAAAGTTGCAATACCCCCCCAAAGGAACAATTTCGCCTCAAAATGCCGAAAAGTTGCAATACCCCCCCAAAGGAACAATTTCGCTTCAAAATGGCCAAAAGTTGCAATACCCCCCCAAAGGAACAATTTCGCCTCAAAATGGCAAAAAATTGCAATACCCCCCCAAAGGAACAATTTTGCTTCAAAATGGCCAAAAGTTGCAATACCCCCCCAAATGAACAATTTCACTTCAAAATGGCCAAAAGTTGCAATACCCCCCCAAAGGAACAATTTCGCCTCAAAATGGTTAAAAATTGCAATACCCCCCCAAAGGAACAATTTCGCTTCAAAATGGCCAAAAGTTGCAATACCCCCCCAAGGAACAATTTCGCCTCAAAATGCCGAAAAGTTGCAATACCCCCCGAAAGGAACAATTTCGCTTCAAAATGGCCAAAAGTTGCAATACCCCCCCCAAAGGAACAATTTCGCCTCAAAATGCCGAAAAGTTGCAATACCCCCACAAAGGAATAATTTCGCCTCAAAATGCTGAAAAGTTGCAATACCCCCCGAAAGGAACAATTTCGCTTCAAAATGGCCAAAAGTTGCAATACCCCCCCCAAAGGAACAATTTCGCCTCAAAATGGCAAAAAATTGCAATAACCCCCCAAAGGAACAATTTCGCTTCAAAATGGCCAAAATTTGCAATACCCCCCCAAAGGAACAATTTCGCCTCAAAATGAAAAAAAAATTGCAATACCCCCCCAAAGGAACAATTTCGCTTCAAAATGGCCAAAAGTTGCAATACCTCCCCAAATGAACAATTTCGCCTCAAAAAGGCCAAAAGTTGCAATACCCCCCCAAAGGAACAATTTCGCCTCAAAATGGCAAAAAATTGCAATACCCCCCCAAAGGAACAATTTCGCTTCAAAATGGCCAAAAGTTGCAATACCCCCCAAAGGAACAATTTCGCCTCAAAATAGCAAAAAAATGCAATACCCCTCAAAGGAACAATTTCGCTTCAAAATGGCCAAAAGTTGCAATACCCCCCCAAAGGAACAATTTCACCTCAAAATGGCAAAAAATTGCAATACCCCCCCAAAGGAACAATTTCGCTTCAAAATGCCGAAAAGTTGCAATACCCCCCCAAAGGAACAATTTCGCCTCAAAATGGCAAAAAATTGCAATACCCCCCCCAAAGGAACAATTTCGCTTCAAAATGGCCAAAATTTGCAATACCCCCCCAAAGGAACAATTTCGCTTCAAAATGGCCAAAAGTTGCAATACCCCCCCCAAAGGAACAATTTCGCCTCAAAATGGCAAAAAATTGCAATACCCCCACAAAGGAATAATTTCGCCTCAAAATGCTGAAAAGTTGCAATACCCCCCGAAAGGAACAATTTCGCTTCAAAATGGCCAAAAGTTGCAATACCCCCCCCAAAGGAACAATTTCGCCTCAAAATGGCAAAAATTGCAATACCCCCCCAAAGGAACAATTTCGCTTCAAAATGGCCAAAAGTTGCAATACCCCCCCAAAGGAACAATTTCGCTTCAAAATGGCCAAAAGTTGCAATACCCCCCCAAAGGAACAATTTCGCCTCAAAATGGCAAAAAATTGCAATACCCCCCAAAGGAACAATTTCGCTTCAAAATGCCGAAAAGTTGCAATACCCCACGAAAGGAACAATTTCGCTTCAAAATGCCGAAAAGTTTCAATACCCCCCGAAAGGAACAATTTCGCCTCAAAATGGAAAAAAAATTGCAATACCCCCCAAAGGAACAATTTCGCCTCAAAATTCCATAAAGTTGCAATACCCCCCCAAAGGAACAATTTCGCCTCAAAATGGCCAAAAGTTGCAATACCCCCCCAAAGGAACAAATTCGCCTCAAAATGCTGAAAAGTTGCAATACCCCCCGAAAGGAACAATTTCGCTTCAATATGGCCAAAAGTTGCAATACTCCCCCAAAGGAACAATTTCGCCTCAAAATGCCGAAAAGTTGCAATACCCCCCGAAAGGAACAATTTCGCTTCAAAATGGCCAAAAGTTGCAATACCCCCCCAAAGGAACAATTTCGCTTTAAAATGGCAAAAAATTGCAATACCCCCCCCCAAAGGAACAATTTCGCCTCAAAATGCCGAAAAGTTGCAATACCCCCCCAAAGGAACAATTTCGCTTCAAAATGGCCAAAAGTTGCAATACCCCCCAAAGGAACAATTTTGCCTCAAAATGCCGAAAATTTGCAATACCCCCCAAAGGACCAATTTCGCTTCAAAATGGCCAAAAGTTGCAATACCCCCCCAAAGGAACAATTTCGCCTCAAAATGGCAAAAAATTGCAATACCCCCCCAAAGGAACAATTTCGCCTCAAAATGGCAAAAAATTGCAATACCCCCCCAAAGGAACAATTTCGCTTCAAAATGGCCAAAAGTTGCAATACCCCCCCAAAGGAACAATTTCGCCTCAAAATGGCAAAAAATTGCAATACCCCCCCAAAGGAACAATTTTGCCTCAAAATGCCGAAAAGTTGCAATACCCCCCAAAGGAACAATTTCGCTTCAAAATGGCCAAAAGTTGCAATACCCCCCCAAATGAACAATTTCGCCTCAAAATGGCCAAAAGTTGCACTACCCCCCCAAAGGAACAATTTCGCCTCAAAATGGCAAAAAATTGCAATACCTCCCCAAAGGAACAATTTCGCTTCAAAATGGCAAAAAGTTGCAATACCCCCCCAAAGGAACAATTTCGCCTCAAAATGACGAAAAGTTGCAATACCCCCCCAAAGGAACAATTTCGCTTCAAAATGGCAAAAAGTTGCAATACCCCCCCAAAGGAACAATTTCGCCTCAAAATGGCAAAAAATTGCAATACCCCCCCAAAGGAACAATTTTGCTTCAAAATGGCCAAAAGTTGCAATACCCCCCCAAATGAACAATTTCGCCTCAAAATGCCGAAAAGTTGCAATACCCCCCCGAAAGGAACAATTTCGCCTCAAAATGGCCAAAAATTGTAAAAACCCCCCAAAGGAACAATTTCGCTTCAATATGGCCAAAAGTTGCAATACCCCCCCAAAGGAACAATTTCGCCTCAAAATGGCAAAAAATTGCAATACCCCCCCAAAGGAACAATTTCGCCTCAAAATGGCAAAAAATTGCAATACCCCCCCAAAGGAACAATTTCGCTTCAAAATGATGAAAAGTTGCAATACCCCCCGAAAGAAACAATTTCACTTCAAAATGGCCAAAAGTTGCAATACCCCCCCAAAGGAACAATTTCGCCTCAAAATGGTTAAAAATTGCAATACCCCCCCAAAGGAACAATTTCGCTTCAAAATGGCCAAAAGTTGCAATACCCCCCCAAAGGAACAATTTCGCCTCAAAATGGCAAAAAATTGCAATACCCCCCCAAAGGAACAATTTCGCCTCAAAATGGCAAAAAATTGCAATACCCCCCCAAAGGAACAATTTCGCTTCAAAATGATGAAAAGTTGCAATACCCCCCGAAAGAAACAATTTCACTTCAAAATGGCCAAAAGTTGCAATACCCCCCCAAAGGAACAATTTCGCCTCAAAATGGTTAAAAATTGCAATACCCCCCCAAAGGAACAATTTCGCTTCAAAATGGCCAAAAGTTGCAATACCCCCCCAAAGGAACAATTTCGCCTCAAAATGCCGAAAAGTTGCAATACCCCCCCAAAGGAACAATTTTGCTTCAAAATGGCCAAAAGTTGCAATACCCCCCCAAAGGATCAATTTCGCCTCAAAAAGGCCAAAATTTGCAATACCCCCCAAAGGAACAATTTCGCCTCAAAATGGCAAAAAATTGCAATAACCCCCCAAAGGAACAATTTCGCTTCAAAATGGCCAAAATTTGCAATACCCCCCCAAAGGAACAATTTCGCCTCAAAATGAAAAAAAAAATTGCAATACCCCCCCAAAGGAACAATTTCGCTTCAAAATGGCCAAAAGTTGCAATACCCCCCCAAATGAACAATTTCGCCTCAAAATGCCGAAAAGTTGCAATACCCCCCCGAAAGGAACAATTTCGCCTCAAAATGGATAAAAATTGTAAAAACCCCCCAAAGGAACAATTTCGCTTCAAAATGGCCAAAAGTTGCAATACCCCCCCAAAGGAACAATTTCGCCTCAAAAAGGCCAAAAGTTGCAATACCCCCCCAAAGGAACAATTTCGCCTCAAAATGGCCAAAAGTTGCAATACCCCCCAAATGAACAATTTCGCCTCAAAATGCCGAAAAGTTGCAATACCCCCCCGAAAGGAACAATTTCGCCTCAAAATGGCCAAAAACTTTAAAAACCCCCCAAAGGAACAATTTCGCTTCAATATGGCCAAAAGTTGCAATACCCCCCCAAAGGAACAATTTCGCTTCAAAATGGCCAAAAGTTGCAATACCCCCCCAAAGGAACAATTTCGCCTCAAAAAGGCCAAAAGTTGCAATACCCCCCCAAAGGAACAATTTCGCCTCAAAATGGCAAAAAATTGCAATACCCTCCCAAAGGAACAATTTCGCTTCAAAATGGCCAAAAGTTGCAATACCCCCCAAAGGAACAATTTCGCCTCAAAATGGCAAAAAAATGCAATACCCCCCAAAGGAACAATTTCGCTTCAAAATGGCCAAAAGTTGCAATACCCCCCCAAAGGAACAATTTCGCTTTAAAATGGCCAAAAGTTGCAATACACCCCCAAAGGAACAATTTCGCCTCAAAATGCCGAAAAGTTGCAATACCCCCCGAAAGGAACAATTTCGCTTCAAAATGGCCAAAAGTTGCAATACCCCCCCAAAGGAACAATTTCGCCTCAAAATGGCAAAAAATTGCAATACCCCCCCAAAGGAACAATTTCGCCTCAAAATGCCGAAAAGTTGCAATACCCCCCCAAAGGAACAATTTCGCTTCAAAATGGCCAAAAGTTGCAATACCCCCCCAAAGGAACAATTTCGCCTCAAAATGGCAAAAAATTGCAATACCCCCCCAAAGGAACAATTTCGCTTCAAAATGGCCAAAAGTTGCAATACCCCCCCAAGGAACAATTTCGCCTCAAAATGCCGAGAAGTTGCAATACCCCCCAAAGGAACAATTTCGCTTCAAAATGGCCAAAAGTTGCAATACCCCCCGAAAGGAACAATTTCGCCTCAAAAAGGCCAAAAGTTGCAATACCCCCCCAAAGGAACAATTTCGCCTCAAAATGGCAAAAAATTGCAATACCCCCCCAAAGGAACAATTTCGCTTCAAAATGGCCAAAAGTTGCAATACCCCCCCAAAGGAACAATTTTGCTTCAAAATGGCCAAAAGTTGCAATACCCCCCAAAGGAACAATTTCACCTCAAAATGGCAAAAAATTGCAATACCCCCCTAAAGGAACAATTTCGCCTCAAAATGCCGAAAAGTTGCAATACCCCCCCAAAGGAACAATTTCGCCTTAAAATGGCAAAAAATTGCAATACCCCCCCAAAGGAACAATTTCGCTTCAAAATGGCCAAAATTTGCAATACCCCCCCAAAGGAACAATTTCGCCTCAAAATGAAAAAAAAATTGCAATACCCCCCCAAAGGAACAATTTCGCTTCAAAATGGCCAAAAGTTGCAATACCCCCCCAAAGGAACAATTTCGCCTCAAAATGGCAAAAAATTGCAATACCCCCCAAAGGAACAATTTCGCTTCAAAATGCCGAAAAGTTGCAATACCCCCCGAAAGGAACAATTTCGCTTCAAAATGCCGAAAAGTTGCAATACCCCCCGAAAGGAACAATTTCGCCTCAAAATGGAAAAAAAATTGCAATACCCCCCAAAGGAACAATTTCGCCTCAAAATGCCGAAAAGTTGCAATACCCCCCCAAAGGAACAATTTCGCCTCAAAATGGCCAAAAGTTGCAATACCCCCCAAAGGAACAATTTCGCCTCAAAATGCTGAAAAGTTGCAATACCCCCCGAAAGGAACAATTTCGCTTCAATATGGCCAAAAGTTGCAATACCCCCCCAAAGGAACAATTTCGCCTCAAAATGCCGAAAAGTTGCAATACCCCCCGAAAGGAACAATTTCGCTTCAAAATGGCCAAAAGTTGCAATACCCCCCCAAAGGAACAATTTCGCTTTAAAATGGCAAAAAATTGTAATACCCCCCCAAAGGAACAATTTCGCCTCAAAATGCCGAAAAGTTGCAATACCCCCCCAAAGGAACAATTTCGCTTCAAAATGGCCAAAAGTTGCAATACCCCCCCAAAGGAACAATTTTGCCTCAAAATGCCGAAAAGTTGCAATACCCCCGAAAGGAACAATTTCGCTTCAAAATGGCCAAAAGTTGCAATACCCCCCAAAGGAACAATTTCGCCTCAAAATGCCGAAAATTTGCAATACCCCCCAAAGGACCAATTTCGCTTCAAAATGGCCAAAAGTTGCAATACCCCCCCAAAGGAACAATTTCGCCTCAAAATGGCAAAAAATTGCAATACCCCCCCAAAGGAACAATTTCGCCTCAAAATGCCGAAAAGTTGCAATACCCCCCGAAAGGAACAATTTCGCCTCAAAATGGCCAAAAATTGTAAAAACCCCCAAAAGGAACAATTTCGCTTCAATATGGCCAAAAGTTGCAATACCCCCCCAAAAGAACAATTTCGCCTCAAAATGGCAAAAAATTGCAATACCCCCCCAAAGGAACAATTTCGCTTCAAAATGGCCAAAAGTTGCAATACCCCCCCAAAGGAACAATTTCGCCTCAAAATGGCAAAAAAATTCAATACCCCCCCAAAGGAACAATTTCGCTTCAAAATGCTGAAAAGTTGCAATACCCCCCGAAAGGAACAATTTCACTTCAAAATGGCCAAAAGTTGCAATACCCCCCCAAAGGAACAATTTCGCCTCAAAATGGTTAAAAATTGCAATACCCCCCAAAGGAACAATTTCGCTTCAAAATGGCCAAAAGTTGCAATACCCACCCAAGAAACAATTTCGCCTCAAAATGCCGAAAAGTTGCAATACCCCCCCAAAGGAACAATTTCGCCTCAAAAAGGCCAAAAGTTGCAATACCCCCCCCAAAGGAACAATTTCGCCTCAAAATGGAAAAAAATAGCAATACCCCCCAAAGGAACAATTTCGCCTCAAAATGCCGAAAATTTGCAATACCCCCCAAAGTACCAATTTCGCTTCAAAATGGCCAAAAGTTGCAATACCCCCCCAAAGGAACAATTTCGCCTCAAAATGCCGAAAAGTTGCAATACCCCCCGAAAGGAACAATTTCGCCTCAAAATGGCCAAAAATTGTAAAAACCCCCAAAAGGAACAATTTCGCTTCAATATGGCCAAAAGTTGCAATACCCCCCCAAAGGAACAATTTCGCCTCAAAATGGCAAAAAATTGCAATACCCCCCCAAAGGAACAATTTCGCTTCAAAATGGCCAAAAGTTGCAATACCCCCCCAAAGGAACAATTTCGCTTCAAAATGCTGAAAAGTTGCAATACCCCCCGAAAGGAACAATTTCACTTCAAAATGGCCAAAAGTTGCAATACCCCCCCAAAGGAACAATTTCGCCTCAAAATGGTTAAAAATTGCAATACCCCCCCAAAGGAACAATTTCGCTTCAAAATGGCCAAAAGTTGCAATACCCACCGAAGAAACAATTTCGCCTCAAAATGCCGAAAAGTTGCAATACCTCTCCAAAGGAACAATTTCGCCTCAAAATGGCAAAAAAATGCAATACCCCCCAAAGGAACAATTTCGCCTCAAAATGGCAAAAAAATGCAATACCCCCCAAAGGAACAATTTCGCTTCAAAATGGCCAAAAGTTGCACTACCCCCCCAAAGGAACAATTTCACCTCAAAATGGCAAAAAATTGCAAAACCCCCCCAAAGGAACAATTTCGCCTCAAAATGCCGAAAAGTTGCAATACCCCCCCAAAGGAACAATTTCACTTCAAAATGGCCAAAAGTTGCAATACCCCCCCAAAGGAACAATTTCGTCTCAAAATGGCCAAAAGTTGCAATACCCCCGAAAGGAACAGCTTCGCCTCAAAATGGCCAAAAATTGTAAAAACCCCCCAAAGGAACAATTTCGCTTCAATATGGCCAAAAGTTGCAATACCCCCCCAAGGAACAATTTCGCCTCAAAATGGCAAAAAATTGCAATACCCCCCAAAGGAACAATTTCGCTTCAAAATGGCCAAAAGTTGCAATACCCCCCCAAAGGAACAATTTCGCCTCAAAATGGCAAAAAATTGCAATACCCCCCCAAAGGAACAATTTCGCCTCAAAATGGCAAAAAATTGCAATACCCCCCCCAAAGGAACAATTTCGCCTCAAAATGGCAAAAAATTGCAATACCCCCAAAGGAACAATTTCGCTTCAAAATGCTGAAAAGTTGCAATACCCCCCGAAAGGAACAATTTCACTTCAAAATGGCCAAAAGTTGCAATACCCCCCCAAAGGAACAATTTCGCCTCAAAATGGTTAAAAATTGCAATACCCCCCCAAAGGAACAATTTCGCTTCAAAATGGCCAAAAGTTGCAATACCCCCCCAAAGGAACAATTTCGCCTCAAAGTGCCGAAAAGTTGCAATACCCCCGAAAGGAACAGCTTCGCCTCAAAATGGCCAAAAATTGTAAAAACCCCCCAAAGGAACAATTTCGCTTCAATATGGCCAAAAGTTGCAATACCCCCCCAAAGGAACAATTTCGCCTCAAAATGGCAAAAAATTGCAATACCCCCCAAAGGAACAATTTCGCTTCAAAATGGCCAAAAGTTGCAATACCCCCCCAAAGGAACAATTTCGCCTCAAAATGGCAAAAAATTGCAATACCCCCCCAAAGGAACAATTTCGCCTCAAAATGGCAAAAAATTGCAATACCCCCCCCAAAGGAACAATTTCGCCTCAAAATGGCAAAAAATTGCAATACCCCCCAAAGGAACAATTTCGCTTCAAAATGCTGAAAAGTTGCAATACCCCCCGAAAGGAACAATTTCACTTCAAAATGGCCAAAAGTTGCAATACCCCCCCAAAGGAACAATTTCGCCTCAAAATGGTTAAAAATTGCAATACCCCCCCAAAGGAACAATTTCGCTTCAAAATGGCCAAAAGTTGCAATACCCCCCTAAGGAACAATTTCGCCTCAAAATGGTTAAAAATTGCAATACCCCCCCAAAGGAACAATTTCGCTTCAATATGGCCAAAAGTTGCAATACCCCCCCAAAGGAACAATTTCGCCTCAAAATGCCGAAAAGTTGCAATACCCCCCGAAAGGAACAATTTCGCTTCAAAATGGCCAAAAGTTGCAATACCCCCCCAAAGGAACAATTTCGCCTCAAAATGGAAAAAAATTGCAATACCCCCCCAAAGGAATAATTTCGCCTCAAAATGCCGAAAAGTTGCAATACCCCCCCAAAGGAACAATTTCGCTTTAAAATGGCCAAAAGTTGCAATAACCCCCCAAAGGAACAATTTCGCCTCAAAATGGCAAAAAATTGCAATACCCCCCCAAAGGAACAATTTCGCTTCAAAATGGCCAAAAGTTGCAATACCCCCCCAAATGAACAATTTCGCCTCAAAATGGCCAAAAATTGTAAAAACCCCGCAAAGGAACAATTTCGCTTCAATATGGCCAAAAGTTGCAATACCCCCCCAAAGGAACAATTTCGCCTCAAAATGGCAAAAAATTGCAAAACCCCCCCAAAGGAACAATTTCGCCTCAAAATGCCGAAAAGTTGCAATACCCCCCCAAAGGAACAATTTCACTTCAAAATGGCCAAAAGTTGCAATACCCCCCCAAAGGAACAATTTCGCCTCAAAATGGCAAAAAATTGCAATACCCCCCCAAAGGAACAATTTCGCTTCAAAATGGCCAAAAGTTGCAAAACCCCCCCAAAGGAACAATTTCGCCTCAAAATGCCGAAAAGTTGCAATACCCCCGAAAGGAACAATTTCGCCTCAAAATGGCAAAAAATTGCAATACCCCCCCAAAGGAACAATTTCGCTTCAAAATGGCCAAAATTTGCAATACCCCCCCAAAGGAACAATTTCGCTTCAAAATGCCGAAAAGTTGCAATACCCCCCGAAAGGAACAATTTCGCTTCAAAATGGCCAAAAGTTGCAATACCCCCCCAAAGGAACAATTTCGCCTCAAAATGGAAAAAAAATTGCAATACCCCCCAAAGGAACAATTTCGCTTCAAAATGGCCAAAAGTTGCAATACCCCCCCAAAGGAACAATTTCGCCTCAAAATGGCAAAAAATTGCAATACCCCCCCAAAGGAACAATTTCGCCTCAAAATGGCAAAAAATTGCAATACCCCCCAAAGGAACAATTTCGCTTCAAAATGGCCAAAAGTTGCAATACCCCCCCAAAGGAACAATTTCGCCTCAAAATGCCGAAAAGTTGCAATACCCCCCGAAAGAAACAATTTCACTTCAAAATGGCCAAAAGTTGCAATACCCCCCCAAAGGAACAATTTCGCCTCAAAATGGTTAAAAAGTGCAATACCCCCCCAAAGGAACAATTTCGCTTCAAAATGGCCAAAAGTTGCAATACCCCCCTAAGGAACAATTTCGCCTCAAAATGCCGAAAAGTTGCCATACCCCCCCAAAGGAACAATTTCGCTTCAAAATGGCCAAAAGTTGCAATACCCCCCCAAAGGAACAATTTCGCCTCAAAATGCCGAAAAGTTGCAATACCCCCCCAAAGGAACAATTTCGCTTCAAAAAGGCCAAAAGTTGCAATACCCCCCCAAAGGAACAATTTCGCCTCAAAATGGCAAAAAATTGCAATACCCCCCCAAAGGAACAAATTCGCTTCAAAATGGCCAAAATTTGCAATACCCCCCAAAAGGAACAATTTCGCCTCAAAATGGCAAAAAATTGCAATACCCCCCCAAAGGAACAATTTCGCCTCAAAATGGCCAAAAGTTGCAATACCCCCCCAAAGGAACAATTTCGCCTCAAAATGGCAAAAAAATGCAATACCCCCAAAGGAACAATTTCGCTTCAAAATGGCCAAAAGTTGCAATACCCCCCCAAAGGAACAATTTCGCTTCAATATGGCAAAAAATTGCAATACCCCCCCAAAGGAACAATTTCGCCTCAAAATGCCGAAAAGTTGCAATACCCCCCCAAAGGAACAATTTCGCCTCAAAATAGCAAAAAATTGCAATACCCCCCCAAAGGAACAATTTCGCTTCAAAATGGCCAAAAGTTCCAATACCCCCCCAAAGGAACAATTTCGCTTCAAAATGCTGAAAAGTTGCAATACCCCCCGAAAGAAACAATTTCACTTCAAAATGGCCAAAAGTTGCAATACCCCCCCAAAGGAACAATTTCGCCTCAAAATGGTTAAAAATTGCAATACCCCCCAAAGGAACAATTTCGCTTCAAAATGGCCAAAAGTTGCAATACCCCCCTAAGGAACAATTTCGCCTCAAAATGCCGAAAAGTTGCCATACCCCCCCAAAGGAACAATTTCGCTTCAAAATGGCCAAAAGTTGCAATACCCCCCCAAAGGAACAATTTCGCCTCAAAATGCCGAAAAGTTGCAATACCCCCCCAAAGGAACAATTTCGCTTCAAAAAGGCCAAAAGTTGCAATACCCCCCCAAAGGAACAATTTCGCCTCAAAATGGCAAAAAATTGCAATACCCCCCCAAAGGAACAATTTCGCTTCAAAATGGCCAAAATTTGCAATACCCCCCCAAAGGAACAATTTCGCCTCAAAATGGCAAAAAATTGCAATACCCCCCCAAAGGAACAATTTCGCTTCAAAATGGCCAAAATTTGCAATACCCCCCCAAAGGAACAATTTCGCCTCAAAATGGCCAAAAGTTGCAATACCCCCCAAAGGAACAATTTCGCCTCAAAATGGCAAAAAAATGCAATACCCCCAAAGGAACAATTTCGCTTCAAAATGGCCAAAAGTTGCAATACCCCCCCAAAGGAACAATTTCGCTTCAATATGGCAAAAAATTGCAATACCCCCCCAAAGGAACAATTTCGCCTCAAAATGCCGAAAAGTTGCAATACCCCCCCAAAGGAACAATTTCGCCTCAAAATAGCAAAAAATTGCAATACCCCCCCAAAGGAACAATTTCGCTTCAAAATGGCCAAAAGTTCCAATACCCCCCCAAAGGAACAATTTCGCTTCAAAATGCCGAAAAGTTGCAATACCCCCCGAAAGGAACAATTTCGCTTCAAAATGGCCAAAAGTTGCAATACCCCCCCAAAGGAACAATTTCGCCTCAAAATGGAAAAAAAATTGCAATACCCCCCAAAGGAACAATTTCGCTTCAAAATGGCCAAAATTTGCAATACCCCCCCAAAGGAACAATTTCGCTTCAAAATGCCGAAAAGTTGCAATACCCCCGAAAGGAACAATTTCGCTTCAAAATGGCCAAAAGTTGCAATACCCCCCCAAAGGAACAATTTCGCCTCAAAATGGCAAAAAATTGCAATACCCCCCAAAGGAACAATTTCGCTTCAAAATGCCGAAAAGTTGCAATACCCCCCGAAAGGAACAATTTCGCTTCAAAATGGCCAAAAGTTGCAATACCCCCCCAAAGGAACAATTTCGCCTCAAAATGGAAAAAAAATTGCAATACCCCCCAAAGGAACAATTTCGCCTCAAAATGCCGAAAAGTTGCAATACCCCCCCATAGGAACAATTTCGCCTCAAAATGGCAAAAAATTGCAATACCCCCCCCAAAGGAACAATTTCACTTCAAAATGGCCAAAAGTTGCAATACCCCCCCAAAGGAACAATTTCGCTTCAAAATGGCCAAAAGTTGCAATACCCCCCCAAAAGAACAATTTCGCCTCAAAATGCCGAAAAGTTGCAATACCCCCCCAAAGAAACAATTTCGCCTCAAAATGCCGAAAAGTTGCAATACCACCCCAAAGGAACAATTTCGCTTTAAAATGGCCAAAAGTTGCAATACCCCCCCAAAGGAACAATTTCGCCTCAAAATGGCCAAAAATTGTAAAAACCCCCCAAAGGAACAATTTCGCTTCAATATGGCCAAAAGTTGCAATACCCCCCCAAAGGAACAATTTTGCCTCAAAATAGCAAAAAATTGCAATACCCCCCCCAAAGGAACAATTTCGCTTCAAAATGGCCAAAAGTTGCAATACCCCCCCAAAGGAACAATTTCGCTTTAAAATGGCCAAAAGTTGCAATACCCCCCCAAAGGAACAATTTCGCCTCAAAATGGTTAAAAATTGCAATACCCCCCCAAAGGAACAATTTCGCTTCAATATGGCCAAAAGTTGCAATACCCCCCCAAAGGAACAATTTCGCCTCAAAATGCCGAAAAGTTGCAATACCCCCCGAAAGGAACAATTTCGCTTCAAAATGGCCAAAAGTTGCAATACCCCCCCAAAGGAACAATTTCGCCTCAAAATGGTTAAAAATTGCAATACCCCCCCAAAGGAACAATTTCGCTTCAATATGGCCAAAAGTTGCAATACCCCCCCAAAGGAACAATTTCGCCTCAAAATGCCGAAAAGTTGCAATACCCCCCGAAAGGAACAATTTCGCCTCAAAATGGCAAAAAATTGCAAAACCCCCCCAAAGGAACAATTTCGCCTCAAAATGCCGAAAAGTTGCAATACCCCCCCAAAGAAACAATTTCACTTCAAAATGGCAAAAAATTGCAATACCCCCCCAAAGGAACAATTTCGCTTCAAAATGGCCAAAAGTTGCAATACCCCCCCAAAGGAACAATTTCGCCTCAAAATGCCGAAAAATTGCAATACCCCCGAAAGGAACAATTTCGCCTCAAAATGGCCAAAAATTGTAAAAACCCTCCAAAGGAACAATTTCGCTTCAATATGGCCAAAAGTTGCAATACCCCCCCAAAGGAACAATTTCGCCTCAAAATGGCAAAAAATTGCAATACCCCCCCAAAGGAACAATTTCGCTTCAAAATGGCCAAAATTTGCAATACCCCCCCAAAGGAACAATTTCGCTTCAAAATGGCCAAAAGTTGCAATACCCCCCAAAGGAACAATTTCGCCTCAAAATGGCAAAAAATTGCAATACCCCCCAAAGGAACAATTTCGCTTCAAAATGCCGAAAAGTTGCAATACCCCCCGAAAGGAACAATTTCGCTTCAAAATGGCCAAAAGTTGCAATACCCCCCCAAAGGAACAATTTCGCCTCAAAATGGAAAAAAAATTGCAATACCCCCCAAAGGAACAATTTCGCCTCAAAATGCCGAAAAGTTGCAATACCCCCCCATAGGAACAATTTCGCCTCAAAATGGCAAAAAATTGCAATACAACCCCCAAAGGAACAATTTCACTTCAAAATGGCCAAAAGTTGCAATACCCCCCCAAAGGAACAATTTCGCTTCAAAATGGCCAAAAGTTGCAATACCCCCCCAAAGGAACAATTTCGCCTCAAAATGCCGAAAAGTTGCAATACCCCCCCAAAGGAACAATTTCGCCTCAAAATGCTGAAAAGTTGCAATACCCCCCGAAAGGAACAATTTCGCTTCAAAATGGCCAAAAGTTGCAATACCCCCCCCAAAGGAACAATTTCGCCTCAAAATGGCAAAAAATTGCAATACCCCCCCAAAGGAACAATTTCACTTCAAAATGGCCAAAAGTTGCAATACCCCCCCAAAGGAACAATTTCGCTTCAAAATGGCCAAAAGTTGCAATACCCCCCCAAAGGAACAATTTCGCTTTAAAATGGCCAAAAGTTGCAATACCCCCCCCAAAGGAACAATTTCGCCTCAAAATGGCAAAAAATTGCAATACCCCCCCAAAGGAACAATTTCGCTTCAAAATGGCCAAAAGTTGCAATACCCCCCCAAAGGAACAATTTCGCCTCAAAATGCCGAAAAGTTGCAATACCCACCGAAAGGAACAATTTCGCCTCAAAATGGCCAAAAATTGTAAAAACCCCCCAAAGGAACAATTTCGCTTCAATATGGCCAAAAGTTGCAATACCCCCCCAAAGGAACAATTTTGCCTCAAAATGGCAAAAAATTGCAATACCCCCCCAAAGGAACAATTTCGCTTCAAAATGGCCAAAAGTTGCAATACCCCCCCAAGGAACAATTTCGCCTCAAAATGCCGAGAAGTTGCAATACCCCCCAAAGGAACAATTTCGCTTCAAAATGGCCAAAAGTTGCAATACCCCCCGAAAGGAACAATTTCGCCTCAAAATGGCAAAAAATTGCAATACCCCCCCAAAGGAACAATTTCGCTTCAAAATGGCCAAAAGTTGCAATACCCCCACCAAAGGAACAATTTCACCTCAAAATGGCAAAAAATTGCAATACCCCCCCAAAGGAACAATTTCGCCTCAAAATGGCCAAAAGTTGCAATACCCCCCCAAAGGAACAATTTCACCTCAAAATGGCAAAAAATTGCAATACCCCCCCAAAGGAACAATTTCGCCTCAAAATGCCGAAAAGTTGCAATACCCCCCCAAAGGAACAATTTCGCCTCAAAATGGCAAAAAATTGCAATACCCCCCCAAAGGAACAATTTCGCTTCAAAATGGCCAAAATTTGCAATTCCTTCCCAAAGGAACAATTTCGCCTCAAAATGAAAAAAAAATTGCAATACCCCCCAAAGGAACAATTTCGCTTCAAAATGGCCAAAAGTTGCAATACCCCCCCAAAGGAACAATTTCGCCTCAAAATGGCAAAAAATTGCAATACCCCCCCAAAGGAACAATTTCGCCTCAAAATGCTGAAAAGTTGCAATACCCCCCGAAAGGAACAATTTCGCTTCAAAATGGCCAAAAGTTGCAATACCCCCCCAAAGGAACAATTTCGCCTCAAAATGGTTAAAAATTGCAATACCCCCCCAAAGGAATAATTTCGCTTCAATATGGCCAAAAGTTGCAATACCCCCCCAAAGGAACAATTTCGCCTCAAAATGCCGAAAAGTTGCAATACCCCCCGAAAGGAACAATTTCGCTTCAAAATGGCCAAAAGTTGCAATACCCCCCCAAAGGAACAATTTCGCCTCAAAATGGTTAAAAATTGCAATACCCCCCCAAAGGAACAATTTCGCTTCAATATGGCCAAAAGTTGCAATACCCCCCCAAAGGAACAATTTCGCCTCAAAATGCCGAAAAGTTGCAATACCCCCCGAAAGGAACAATTTCGCCTCAAAATGGCAAAAAATTGCAAAACCCCCCCAAAGGAACAATTTCGCCTCAAAATGCCGAAAAGTTGCAATACCCCCCCAAAGGAACAATTTCGCCTCAAAATGGCAAAAAATTGCAATACCCCCCAAAGGAACAATTTCGCTTCAAAATGGCCAAAAGTTGCAATACCCCCCAAAGGAACAATTTCGCCTCAAAATGCCGAAAAGTTGCAATACCCCCCGAAAGGAACAATTTCACTTCAAAATGGCCAAAAGTTGCAATACCCCCCCAAAGGAACAATTTCGCCTCAAAATGGTTAAAAATTGCAATACCCCCCCAAAGGAACAATTTCGCTTCAATATGGCCAAAAGTTGCAATACCCCCCCAAAGGAACAATTTCGCCTCAAAATCCTGAAAAGTTGCAATACCCCCCGAAAGGAACAATTTCGCCTCAAAATGGCAAAAAATTGCAAAACCCCCCCAAAGGAACAATTTCGCCTCAAAATGGCCAAAAGTTGCAATACCCCCCCAAAGGAACAATTTCGCCTCAAAATGGCAAAAAATTGCAATACCCCCCAAAGGAACAATTTCGCTTCAAAATGGCCAAAAGTTGCAATACCCCCCAAAGGAACAATTTCGCCTCAAAATGCCGAAAAGTTGCAATACCCCCGAAAGGAACAATTTCGCCTCAAAATGGCCAAAAATTGTAAAAACCCCCCAAAGGAACAATTTCGCTTCAATATGGCCAAAAGTTGCAATACCCCCCCAAAGGAACAATTTCGCCTCAAAATGGCAAAAAATTGCAATACCCCCCAAAGGAACAATTTCGCTTCAAAATGGCCAAAAGTTGCAATACCCCCGAAAGGAACAATTTCGCCTCAAAATGGCAAAAAATTGCAATACCCCCCCAAAGGAACAATTTCGCCTCAAAATGGCAAAAAATTGCAATACCCCCCCAAAGGAACAATTTCGCTTCAAAATGCTGAAAAGTTGCAATACCCCCCGAAAGGTACAATTTCACTTCAAAATGGCCAAAAGTTGCAATACCCCCCCAAAGGAACAATTTCGCCTCAAAATGGTTAAAAATTGCAATACCCCCCCAAGGAACAATTTCGCCTCAAAATGCCGAAAAGTTGCAATACCCCCCCAAAGGAACAATTTCGCTTCAAAATGGCCAAAAGTTGCAATACCCCCCAAAGGAACAATTTCGCCTCAAAATGCCGAAAAGTTGCAATACCCCCCCAAAGGAACAATTTCGCCTCAAAATGGCAAAAAATTGCAATACCCCCCCAAAGGAACAATTTCGCCTCAAAATGCTGAAAAGTTGCAATACCCCCCGAAAGGAACAATTTCGCTTCAAAATGGCCAAAAGTTGCAATACCCCCCCAAAGGAACAATTTCGCCTCAAAATGGTTAAAAATTGCAATACCCCCCGAAAGGAACAATTTCGCTTCAAAATGGCCAAAAGTTGCAATACCCCCCCAAAGGAACAATTTCGCCTCAAAATGGAAAAAAATTGCAATACCCCCCAAAGGAACAATTTCGCCTCAAAATGCCGAAAAGTTGCAATACCCCCCCAAAGGAACAATTTCGCCTCAAAATGGCAAAAAATTGCAATACCCCCCCAAAGGAACAATTTCGCCTCAAAATGCTGAAAAGTTGCAATACCCCCCCAAAGGAACAATTTCGCCTCAAAATGGCAAAAAATTGCAATACCCCCCCAAAGGAACAATTTCGCTTCAAAATGGCCAAAAGTTGCAATACCCCCCCAAAGGAACAATTTCGCTTCAAAATGGCCAAAAGTTGCAATACCCCCCCAAAGGAACAATTTCGCCTCAAAATGGCAAAAAATTGCAATACCCCCCCAAAGGAACAATTTCGCCTCAAAATGCCGAAAAGTTGCAATACCCCCCCAAAGGAACAATTTCGCTTCAAAATGGCCAAAAGTTGCAATACCCCCCCAAAGGAACAATTTCGCCTCAAAATGCAAAAAATTGCAATACCCCCCCAAAGGAACAATTTCGCTTCAAAATGGCCAAAAGTTGCAATACCCCCCCAAAGGAACAATTTCGCTTCAAAATGCCGAAAAGTTGCAATACCCCCCGAAAGGAACAATTTCGCCTCAAAATGGCCAAAAATTGTAAAAACCCCCCAAAGGAACAATTTCGCTTCAATATGGCCAAAAGTTGCAATACCCCCCCAAAGGAACAATTTCGCCTCAAAATGGCAAAAAATTGCAATACCCCCCCAAAGGAACAATTTCGCTTCAAAATGGCCAAAAGTTGCAATACCCCCCAAGGAACAATTTCGCCTCAAAATGCCGAGAAGTTGCAATACCCCCCAAAGGAACAATTTCGCTTCAAAATGGCCAAAAGTTGCAATACCCCCCCAAAGGAACAATTTCGCCTCAAAAAGGCCAAAAGTTGCAATACCCCCCGAAAGGAACAATTTCACTTCAAAATGGCCAAAAGTTGCAATACCCCCCCAAAGGAAAAATTTCGCCTCAAAATGGTTAAAAATTGCAATACCCCCCAAAGGAACAATTTCGCTTCCAAATGGCCAAAAGTCGCAATACCCCCCCAAGGAACAATTTCGCCTCAAAATGCCGAGAAGTTGCAATACCCCCCAAAGGAACAATTTCGCTTTAAAATGGCCAAAAGTTGCAATACCCCCCCAAAGGAACAATTTCGCCTCAAAAAGGCCAAAAGTTGCAATACCCCCCAAAGGAACAATTTCGCCTCAAAATGGCAAAAAATTGCAATACCCCCCCAAAGGAACAATTTCGCTTCAAAATGGCCAAAAGTTGCAATACCCCCCCAAAGGAACAATTTCGCCTCAAAATGGCAAAAAAATGCAATACCCCCCAAAGGAACAATTTCGCTTCAAAATGGCCAAAATTTGCAATACCCCCCCCAAAGGAACAATTTCGCCTCAAAATGAAAAAAAAATTGCTATACCCCCAAAGGAACAATTTCGCTTCAAAATGGCCAAAAGTTGCAATAGCCCCCCAAAGGAACAATTTCGCCTCAAAATGGCAAAAAATTGCAATACCCCCCAAAGGAACAATTTCGCTTCAAAATGCCGAAAAGTTGCAATACCCCCCGAAAGGAACAATTTCGCTTCAAAATGGCCAAAAGTTGCAATACCCCCCCAAAGGAACAATTTCACCTCAAAATGGTTAAAAATTGCAATACCCCCCCAAAGGAACAATTTCGCTTCAATATGGCCAAAAGTTGCAATACCCCCCCAAAGGAACAATTTCGCCTCAAAATGCCGAAAAGTTGCAATACCCCCCAAAGGAACAATTTCGCTTCAAAATGGCCAAAAGTTGCAATACCCCCCCCAAAGGAACAATTTCGCCTCAAAATGGCAAAAAATTGCAATACACCCCGAAAGGAACAATTTCGCCTCAAAATGGCAAAAAATTGCAATACCCCCCAAAGGAACAATTTCGCTTCAAAATGGCCAAAAGTTGCAATACCCCCCCAAAGGAACAATTTCGCCTCAAAATGCCGAAAAGTTGCAATACCCCCGAAAGGAACAATTTCGCCTCAAAATGGCCAAAAATTGTAAAAACCCCCCAAAGGAACAATTTCGCTTCAATATGGCCAAAAGTTGCAATACCCCCCCAAAGGAACAATTTCGCCTCAAAATGGCAAAAAATTGCAATACCCCCCCAAAGGAACAATTTCGCTTCAAAATGGCCAAAAGTTGCAATACCCCCCCAAAGGAACAATTTCGCCTCAAAATGGCAAAAAATTGCAATACCCCCCCAAAAGGAACAATTTCGCTTCAAAATGCTGAAAAGTTGCAATACCCCCCGAAAGGAACAATTTCACTTCAAAATGGCCAAAAGTTGCAATACCCCCCCAAAGGAACAATTTCGCCTCAAAATGGTTAAAAATTGCAATACCCCCCCAAAGGAACAATTTCGCTTTAAAATGGCCAAAAGTTGCAATACCCCCCCAAGAAACAATTTCGCCTCAAAATGCCGAAAAGTTGCAATACCCCCCAAAGGAACAATTTCGCTTCAAAATGGCCAAAAGTTGCAATACCCCCCAAAGGAACAATTTCGCCTCAAAATGGCAAAAAATTGCAATACCCCCCCAAAGGAACAATTTCGCCTCAAAATGCCGAAAAGTTGCAATACCCCCCCAAAGGAACAATTTCGCCTCAAAAAGGCCAAAAGTTGCAATACCCCCCCAAAGGAACAATTTCGCCTCAAAATGGCAAAAAATTGCAATACCCCCCAAAGGAACAATTTCGCTTCAAAATGGCCAAAAGTTGCAATACCCCCCAAAGGAACAATTTCGCCTCAAAATGGCAAAAAATTGCAATACCCCCCCAAAGGAACAATTTCGCTTCAAAATGGCCAAAAGTTGCAATACCCCCCCAAAGGAACAATTTCGCTTCAAAATGGCCAAAAGTTGCAATACCCCCCCAAAGGAACAATTTCGCCTCAAAATGCCGAAAAGTTGCAATACCCCCCCGAAAGGAACAATTTCGCTTCAAAATGGCCAAAAGTTGCAATACCCCCCCAAAGGAACAATTTCGCCTCAAAATGGCAAAAAATTGCAATACCCCCCCAAAGGAACAATTTCGCCTCAAAATGCCGAAAAGTTGCAATACCCCCCGAAAGGAAAAATTTCGCTTCAAAATGGCCAAAAGTTGCAATACCCCCCCAAAGGAACAATTTCGCCTCAAAATGGCAAAAAATTGCAATACCCCCCCAAAGGAACAATTTCGCTTCAAAATGGCCAAAAGTTGCAATACCCCCCCAAAGGAACAATTTCGCTTCAAAATGGCCAAAAGTTGCAATACCCCCCCAAAGGAACAATTTCGCCTCAAAATGCCGAAAAGTTGCAATACCCCCCGAAAGGAACAATTTCGCCTCAAAATGGCCAAAAATTGTAAAAACCCCCCAAAGGAACAATTTCGCTTCAATATGGCCAAAAGTTGCAATACCCCCCCAAAGGAACAATTTCGCCTCAAAATGGCAAAAAATTGCAATACCCCCCCAAAGGAACAATTTCGCTTCAAAATGGCCAAAAGTTGCAATACCCCCCCAAAGGAACAATTTCGCCTCAAAATGGCAAAAAATTGCAATACCCCCCAAAGGAACAATTTCGCTTCAAAATGCTGAAAAGTTGCAATACCCCCCGAAAGGAACAATTTCACTTCAAAATGGCCAAAAGTTGCAATACCCCCCCAAAGGAACAATTTCGCCTCAAAATGGTTAAAAATTGCAATACCCCCCCAAAGGAACAATTTCGCTTTAAAATGGCCAAAAGTTGCAATACCCCCCCAAGAAACAATTTCGCCTCAAAATGCCGAAAAGTTGCAATACCCCCCCAAAGGAACAATTTCGCTTCAAAATGGCCAAAAGTTGCAATACCCCCCAAAGGAACAATTTCGCCTCAAAATGGCAAAAAATTGCAATACCCCCCCAAAGGAACAATTTCGCCTCAAAATGCCGAAAAGTTGCAATACCCCCCAAAGGAACAATTTCGCCTCAAAAAGGCCAAAAGTTGCAATACCCCCCCAAAGGAACAATTTCGCCTCAAAATGGCAAAAAATTGCAATACCCCCCCAAAGGAACAATTTCGCCTCAAAATGGCAAAAAAATGCAATACCCCCCAAAGGAACAATTTCGCTTCAAAATGGCCAAAAGTTGCAATACCCCCCCAAAGGAACAATTTCGCCTCAAAATGGCAAAAAATTGCAATACCCCCCAAAGGAACAATTTCGCTTCAAAATGCCGAAAAGTTGCAATACCCCCCGAAAGGAACAATTTCGCTTCAAAATGGCCAAAAGTTGCAATACCCCCCCAAAGGAACAATTACGCCTCAAAATGGAAAAAAAATTGCAATACCCCCCAAAGGAACAATTTCGCCTCAAAATGCCGAAAAGTTGCAATACCCCCGCAAAGGAACAATTTCGCCTCAAAATGGCAAAAAATTGCAATACCCCCCAAAGGAACAATTTCGCCTCAAAATGGCAAAAAAATGCAATACCCCCCAAAGCAACAATTTCGCTTCAAAATGGCCAAAAGTTGCAATACCCCCCAAAGGAACAATTTCGCCTCAAAATGGCAAAAATTTGCAATACCCCCCCCAAAGGAACAATTTCGCCTCAAAATGCTGAAAAGTTGCAATACCCCCCGAAAGGAACAGTTTCGCTTCAAAATGGCCAAAAGTTGCAATACCCCCGCAAAGGAACAATTTCGCTTCAAAATGGCCAAAAGTTGCAATACCCCCCCAAAGGAACAATTTCGCTTCAAAATGGCCAAAAGTTGCAATACCCCCCCAAAGGAACAATTTCGCCTCAAAATGCCGAAAAGTTGCAATACCCCCGAAAGGAACAATTTCGCCTCAAAATGGCCAAAAATTGTAAAAACCCCCCAAAGGAACAATTTCGCTTCAATATGGCCAAAAGTTGCAATACCCCCCCAAAGGAACAATTTCGCCTCAAAATGGCAAAAAATTGCAATACCCCCCCAAAGGAACAATTTCGCTTCAAAATGGCCAAAAGTTGCAATACCCCCCCAAAGGAACAATTTCGCCTCAAAATGGCAAAAAATTGCAATACCCCCCCAAAAGGAACAATTTCGCTTCAAAATGCTGAAAAGTTGCAATACCCCCCGAAAGGAACAATTTCACTTCAAAATGGCCAAAAGTTGCAATACCCCCCCAAAGGAACAATTTCGCCTCAAAATGGTTAAAAATTGCAATACCCCCCCAAAGGAACAATTTCGCTTTAAAATGGCCAAAAGTTGCAATACCCCCCCAAGAAACAATTTCGCCTCAAAATGCCGAAAAGTTGCAATACCCCCCAAAGGAACAATTTCGCTTCAAAATGGCCAAAAGTTGCAATACCCCCCAAAGGAACAATTTCGCCTCAAAATGGCAAAAAATTGCAATACCCCCCCAAAGGAACAATTTCGCCTCAAAATGCCGAAAAGTTGCAATACCCCCCCAAAGGAACAATTTCGCCTCAAAAAGGCCAAAAGTTGCAATACCCCCCCAAAGGAACAATTTCGCCTCAAAATGGCAAAAAATTGCAATACCCCCCAAAGGAACAATTTCGCTTCAAAATGGCCAAAAGTTGCAATACCCCCCAAAGGAACAATTTCGCCTCAAAATGGCAAAAAATTGCAATACCCCCCCAAAGGAACAATTTCGCTTCAAAATGGCCAAAAGTTGCAATACCCCCCCAAAGGAACAATTTCGCTTCAAAATGGCCAAAAGTTGCAATACCCCCCCAAAGGAACAATTTCGCCTCAAAATGCCGAAAAGTTGCAATACCCCCCCGAAAGGAACAATTTCGCTTCAAAATGGCCAAAAGTTGCAATACCCCCCCAAAGGAACAATTTCGCCTCAAAATGGCAAAAAATTGCAATACCCCCCCAAAGGAACAATTTCGCCTCAAAATGCCGAAAAGTTGCAATACCCCCCGAAAGGAAAAATTTCGCTTCAAAATGGCCAAAAGTTGCAATACCCCCCCAAAGGAACAATTTCGCCTCAAAATGGCAAAAAATTGCAATACCCCCCCAAAGGAACAATTTCGCTTCAAAATGGCCAAAAGTTGCAATACCCCCCCAAAGGAACAATTTCGCTTCAAAATGGCCAAAAGTTGCAATACCCCCCCAAAGGAACAATTTCGCCTCAAAATGCCGAAAAGTTGCAATACCCCCCGAAAGGAACAATTTCGCCTCAAAATGGCCAAAAATTGTAAAAACCCCCCAAAGGAACAATTTCGCTTCAATATGGCCAAAAGTTGCAATACCCCCCCAAAGGAACAATTTCGCCTCAAAATGGCAAAAAATTGCAATACCCCCCCAAAGGAACAATTTCGCTTCAAAATGGCCAAAAGTTGCAATACCCCCCCAAAGGAACAATTTCGCCTCAAAATGGCAAAAAATTGCAATACCCCCCAAAGGAACAATTTCGCTTCAAAATGCTGAAAAGTTGCAATACCCCCCGAAAGGAACAATTTCACTTCAAAATGGCCAAAAGTTGCAATACCCCCCCAAAGGAACAATTTCGCCTCAAAATGGTTAAAAATTGCAATACCCCCCCAAAGGAACAATTTCGCTTTAAAATGGCCAAAAGTTGCAATACCCCCCCAAGAAACAATTTCGCCTCAAAATGCCGAAAAGTTGCAATACCCCCCCAAAGGAACAATTTCGCTTCAAAATGGCCAAAAGTTGCAATACCCCCCAAAGGAACAATTTCGCCTCAAAATGGCAAAAAATTGCAATACCCCCCCAAAGGAACAATTTCGCCTCAAAATGCCGAAAAGTTGCAATACCCCCCAAAGGAACAATTTCGCCTCAAAAAGGCCAAAAGTTGCAATACCCCCCCAAAGGAACAATTTCGCCTCAAAATGGCAAAAAATTGCAATACCCCCCCAAAGGAACAATTTCGCCTCAAAATGGCAAAAAAATGCAATACCCCCCAAAGGAACAATTTCGCTTCAAAATGGCCAAAAGTTGCAATACCCCCCCAAAGGAACAATTTCGCCTCAAAATGGCAAAAAATTGCAATACCCCCCAAAGGAACAATTTCGCTTCAAAATGCCGAAAAGTTGCAATACCCCCCGAAAGGAACAATTTCGCTTCAAAATGGCCAAAAGTTGCAATACCCCCCCAAAGGAACAATTACGCCTCAAAATGGAAAAAAAATTGCAATACCCCCCAAAGGAACAATTTCGCCTCAAAATGCCGAAAAGTTGCAATACCCCCGCAAAGGAACAATTTCGCCTCAAAATGGCAAAAAATTGCAATACCCCCCAAAGGAACAATTTCGCCTCAAAATGGCAAAAAAATGCAATACCCCCCAAAGCAACAATTTCGCTTCAAAATGGCCAAAAGTTGCAATACCCCCCAAAGGAACAATTTCGCCTCAAAATGGCAAAAATTTGCAATACCCCCCCCAAAGGAACAATTTCGCCTCAAAATGCTGAAAAGTTGCAATACCCCCCGAAAGGAACAGTTTCGCTTCAAAATGGCCAAAAGTTGCAATACCCCCGCAAAGGAACAATTTCGCTTCAAAATGGCCAAAAGTTGCAATACCCCCCCAAAGGAACAATTTCGCTTCAAAATGGCCAAAAGTTGCAATACCCCCCCAAAGGAACAATTTCGCTTCAAAATGGCCAAAAGTTGCAATACCCCCCCAAAGGAACAATTTCGCCTCAAAATGCCGAAAAGTTGCAATACCCCCCGAAAGGAACAATTTCGCTTCAAAATGGCCAAAAGTTGCAAAACCCCCCCAAAGTAACAATTTCGCCTCAAAATGCCGAAAAGTTGCAATACCCCCCCAAAAGAACAATTTCGCTTCAAAATGGCCAAAAGTTGCAATACCCCCCCAAAGGAACAATTTCGCCTCAAAATGCAAAAAATTGCAATACCCCCCCAAAGGAACAATTTCGCTTCAAAATGGCCAAAAGTTGCAATACCCCCCTAAAGGAACAATTTCGCCTCAAAATGCCGAAAAGTTGCAATACCCCCTGAAAGGAACAATTTCGCCTCAAAATAGCCAAAAATTGTAAAAACCCCCCAAAGGAACAATTTCGCTTCAATATGGCCAAAAGTTGCAATACCCCCCAAAGGAACAATTTCGCCTCAAAATGGCAAAAAATTGCAATACCCCCCCAAAGGAACAATTTCGCTTCAAAATGGCCAAAAGTTGCAATACCCCCCCAAGGAACAATTTCGCCTCAAAATGCCAAGAAGTTGCAATACCCCCAAAGGAACAATTTCGCTTCAAAATGGCCAAAAGTTGCAATACCCCCCCAAAGGAACAATTTCACTTCAAAATGGCCAAAAGTTGCAATACCTCCCCAAAGGAAAAATTTCGCCTCAAAATGGTTAAAAATTGCAATACCCCCCCAAAGGAACAATTTCGCTTCAAAATGGCCAAAAGTTGCAATACCCCCCCAAGGAACAATTTCGCCTCAAAATGCCGAGAAGTTGCAATACCCCCCAAAGGAACAATTTCGCTTCAAAATGGCCAAAAGTTGCAATACCCCCCCAAAGGAACAATTTCGCCTCAAAATGGCAAAAAATTGCAATACCCCCCCAAAGGAACAATTTCGCTTCAAAATGGCCAAAAGTTGCAATACCCCCCCAAAGGAACAATTTCGCCTCAAAATGGCAAAAAATTGCAATACCCCCACAAAGGAACAATTTCGCCTCAAAATGCCGAAAAGTTGCAATACCCCCCCAAAGGAACAATTTCGCCCTAAAATGGGAAAAAAATGCAATACCCCCCCAAAGGAACAATTTCGCTTCAAAATGGCCAAAATTTGCAATACCCCCCCAAAGCAACAATTTCGCCTCAAAATGGCAAAAAATTGCAATACCCCCCAAAGGAACAATTTCGCTTCAAAATGCCGAAAAGTTGCAATACCCCCCGAAAGGAACAATTTCGCTTCAAAATGACCAAACATTGCAATACCCCCCAAAGGAACAATTTCACCTCAAAATGGTTAAAAATTGCAATACCCCCCCAAAGGAACAATTTCGCTTCAATATGGCCAAAAGTTGCAATACCCCCCCAAAGGAACAATTTCGCCTCAAAATGCCGAAAAGTTGCAATACCCCCCGAAAGGAACAATTTCGCTTCAAAATGGCCAAAAGTTGCAATACCCCCCCAAAGGAACAATTTCGCCTCAAAATGGCAAAAAATTGCAATACCCCCCCAAAGGAACAATTTCGCCTCAAAATGCCGAAAAGTTGCAATACCCCCCCAAAGGAAAAATTTCGCTTCAAAATGGCAAAAAGTTGCAATACCCCCCAGAGGAACAATTTCGCTTCAAAATGGCCAAAAGTTGCAATACCCCCCAAAGGAACAATTTCGCCTCAAAATGCCGAAAATTTGCAATACCCCCCAAAGGAACAATTTCGCTTCAAAATGGCCAAAAGTTGCAATACCCCCCCAAAGGAACAATTTCGCCTCAAAATGGCAAAAAATTGCAATACCCCCCCAAAGGAACAATTTCGCCTTAAAATGGCAAAAAAATGCAATACCCCCCCAAAGGAACAATTTCGCTTCAAAATGGCCAAAATTTGCAATACCCCCCCCAAAAGGAACGATTTCGCCTCAAAATGGCCAAAAGTTGCAATACCCCCCAAAGGAACAATTTCGCCTCAAAATGGCAAAAAATTGCAATACCCCCCAAAGGAACAATTTCGCTTCAAAATGCCGAAAAGTTGCAATACCCCCCGAAAGGAACAATTTCGCTTCAAAATGGCCAAACGTTGCAATACCCCCCCAAAGGAACAATTTCACCTCAAAATGGTTAAAAATTGCAATACCACCCCAAAGGAACAATTTCGCTTCAATATGGCCAAAAGTTGCAATACCCCCCCAAAGGAACAATTTCGCCTCAAAATGCCGAAAAGTTGCAATACCCCCCGAAAGGAACAATTTCGCTTCAAAATGGCCAAAAGTTGCAATACCCCCCCAAAGGAACAATTTCGCCTCAAAATGGCAAAAAATTGCAATACCCCCCCAAAGGAACAATTTCGCCTCAAAATGCCGAAAAGTTGCAATACCCCCTTAAAGGAACAATTTCGCTTCAAAATGGCAAAAAGTTGCAATACCCCCCAAAGGAACAATTTCGCTTCAAAATGGCCAAAAGTTCCAATACCCCCCAAAGGAACAATTTCGCCTAAAAATGCCGAAAATTTGCAATACCCCCCAAAGGAACAATTTCGCTTCAAAATGGCCAAAAGTTGCAATACCCCCCCAAAGGAACAATTTCGCCTCAAAATGGCAAAAAATTGCAATACACCCCCAAAGGAACAATTTCGCCTCAAAATGGCAAAAAATTGCAATACCCCCCCAAAGGAACAATTTCGCTTCAAAATGGCCAAAAGTTGCAATACCCCCCCAAAGGAACAATTTCGCCTCAAAATGGCCAAAAATTGTAAAAACCCCCCAAAGGAACAATTTCGCCTCAAAATGGTTAAAAATTGCAATACCCCCCCAAAGGAACAATTTCGCTTTAAAATGGCCAAAAGTTGCAATACCCCCCCAAGAAACAATTTCGCCTCAAAATGCGGAAAAGTTGCAATACCCCCCCAAAGGAACAATTTCGCTTCAAAATGGCCAAAAGTTGCAATACCCCCCAAAGGAACAATTTCTCCTCAAAATGGCAAAAAATTGCAATACCCCCCCAAAGGAACAATTTCGCCTCAAAATGCCGAAAAGTTGCAATACCCCCCCAAAGGAACAATTTTGCTTCAAAATGGCCAAAAGTTGCAATACCCCCCCAAAGGAACAATTTCGCCTCAAAAAGGCCAAAAGTTGCAATACCCCCCCAAGGAACAATTTCGCCTCAAAATGGCAAAAAATTGCAATACCCCCCAAAGGAACAATTTCGCTTCAAAATGCCGAAAAGTTGCAATACCCCCCTAAAGGAACAATTTCGCTTCAAAATGGCCAAAAGTTGCAATACCCCCCCAAAGGAACAATTACGCCTCAAAATGGAAAAAAAATTGCAATACCCCCCAAAGGAACAATTTCGCCTCAAAATGCCGAAAAGTTGCAATACACCCCCAAAGGAACAATTTCGCCTCAAAATGGCAAAAAATTGCAATACCCCCCCAAAGGAACAATTTCGCCTCAAAATGCCGAAAAGTTGCAATACCCCCCCAAAGGAACAATTTCGCTTCAAAATGGCCAAAAGTTGCAATACCCCCCCAAAGGAACAATTTCGCCTCAAAAAGGCCAAAAGTTGCAATACCCCCCCAAAGGAACAATTTCGCCTCAAAATGGCAAAAAATTGCAATACCCCCAAAAGGAACAATTTCGCCTCAAAATTGCAAAAAAATGCAATACCCCCCAAAGGAACAATTTCGCTTCAAAATGGCCAAAAGTTGCAATACCCCCCCAAAGGAACAATTTCACCTCAAAATGGCAAAAAATTGCAATACCCCCCCAAAGGAACAATTTCGCTTCAATATGGCCAAAAGTTGCAATACCCCCCCAAAGGAACAATTTCGCCTCAAAATGGCAAAAAATTGCAATACCCCCCCAAAGGAACAATTTCGCCTCAAAATGGCAAAAAATTGCAATACCCCCCCAAAGGAACAATTTCGCTTCAAAATGCTGAAAAGTTGCAATACCCCCCCCCCAAAGGAACAATTTCGCCTCAAAATGGCAAAAAATTGCAATACCCCCCCAAAGGAACAATTTCGCGTCAAAATGCTGAAAAGTTGCAATACCCCCCGAAAGGAACAATTTCGCTTCAAAATGGCCAAAAGTTGAAATACCCCCCCAAAGGAACAATTTCGCCTCAAAATGGTTAAAAATTGCAATACCCCCCCAAAGGAACAATTTCGCTTCAATATGGCCAAAAGTTGCAATACCCCCCCAAAGGAACAATTTCGCCTCAAAATGCTGAAAAGTTGCAATACCACCCGAAAGGAACAATTTCGCTTCAAAATGGCCAAAAGTTGCAATACCCCCCCAAAGGAACAATTTCGCCTCAAAATGGCAAAAAATTGCAATACCCCCCCAAAGCAACAATTTCGCCTCAAAATGCCGAAAAGTTGCAATACCCCCCAAAGGAACAATTTCGCTTCAAAATGGCCAAAAGTTGCAATACCCCCCCAAAGGAACAATTTCGCCTCAAAATGGCAAAAAATTGCAATACCCCCCCAAAGGAACAATTTCGCTTCAAAATGGCCAAAAGTTGCAATACCCCCCCAAAGGAACAATTTCGCCTCAAAATGCCGAAAAGTTGCAAAACCCCCGAAAGGAACAATTTCGCCTCCAAATGGCCAAAAATTGTAAAAACCCCCCAAAGGAACAATTTCGCTTCAATATGGCCAAAAGTTGCAATACCCCCCCAAAGGAACAATTTCGCTTCAAAATGGCCAAAAGTTGCAATACCCCGCCAAAGGAACAATTTCGCCTCAAAATGGCAAAAAAATGCAATACCCCCAAAGGAACAATTTCGCTTCAAAATGGCCAAAAGTTGCAATACCCCCCCAAAGGAACAATTTCTCCTCAAAATGGCAAAAAATTGCAATACCCCCCCAAAGGAACAATTTCGCTTCAAAATGGCCAAAATTTGCAATACCCCCCCAAAGGAACAATTTCGCCTCAAAATGGTTAAAAATTGCAATACCCCCCGAAAGGAACAATTTCGCTTCAAAATGGCCAAAAGTTGCAATACCCCCCCAAAGGAACAATTTCGCCTCAAAATGGAAAAAAAATTGCAATACCCCCCAAAGGAACAATTTCGTCTCAAAATGCCGAAAAGTTGCAATACCCCCCCAAAGGAACAATTTCGCCTCAAAATGGCAAAAAATTGCAATACCCCCCCAAAGGAACAATTTCGCCTCAAAATGCTGAAAAGTTGCAATACCCCCCGAAAGGAACAATTTCCCTTCAAAATGGCCAAAAGTTGCAATACCCCCCCAAAGGAACAATTTTGCCTCAAAATGGTTAAAAATTGCAATACCCCCCCAAAGGAACAATTTTGCTTCAATATGGCCAAAAGTTGCAATACCCCCCCAAAGGAACAATTTCGCCTCAAAATGCCGAAAAGTTGCAATACCCCCCGAAAGGAACAATTTCGCTTCAAAATGGCCAAAAGTTGCAATACCCCCCAAAGGAACAATTTCGCCTCAAAATGGCAAAAAATTGCAATACCCCCCCAAAGGAACAATTTCGCCCCAAAATGCCGAAAAGTTGCAATACCCCCCAAAGGAACAATTTCGCCTCAAAATGGCAAAAAATTGCAATACCCCCCCAAAGGAACAATTTCGCTTCAAAATGGCCAAAAGTTGCAATACCCCGCCAAAGGAACAATTTCGCCTCAAAATGGCAAAAAAATGCAATACCCCCAAAGGAACAATTTCGCTTCAAAATGGCCAAAAGTTGCAGTACCCCCCCAAAGGAACAATTTCGCCTCAAAATGCCGAAAAGTTGCAATACCCCCCGAAAGGAACAATTTCGCTTCAAAATGGCCAAAAGTTGCAATACCCCCCCAAAGGAACAATTTCGCCTCAAAATGGCAAAAAATTGCAATACCCCCCAAAGGAACAATTTCGCTTCAAAATGGCCAAAAGTTGCAATACCCCCCAAAGGAACAATTTTGCCTCAAAATGCCGAAAAGTTGCAATACCCCCCGAAAGGAACAATTTCGCCTCAAAATGGCCAAAAATTGTAAAAACCCCCCAAAGGAACAATTTCGCTTCAAAATGGCCAAAATTTGCAATACCCCCCCAAAGGAACAATTTCGCCTCAAAATGGTTAAAAATTGCAATACCCCCCGAAAGGAACAATTTCGCTTCAAAATGGCCAAAAGTTGCAATACCCCCCCAAAGGAACAATTTCGCCTCAAAATGGAAAAAAAATTGCAATACCCCCCAAAGGAACAATTTCGCCTCAAAATGCCGAAAAGTTGCAATACCCCCCCAAAGGAACAATTTCGCCTCAAAATGCTGAAAAGTTGCAATACCCCCCGAAAGGAACAATTTCGCTTCAAAATGGCCAAAAGTTGCAATACCCCCCCAAAGGAACAATTTTGCCTCAAAATGGTTAAAAATTGCAATACCCCCCCAAAGGAACAATTTTGCTTCAATATGGCCAAAAGTTGCAATACCCCCCAAAGGAACAATTTCGCCTCAAAATGCCGAAAAGTTGCAATACCCCCCGAAAGGAACAATTTCGCTTCAAAATGGCCAAAAGTTGCAATACCCCCCAAAGGAACAATTTCGCCTCAAAATGGCAAAAAATTGCAATACCCCCCCAAAGGAACAATTTCGCCCCAAAATGCCGAAAAGTTGCAATACCCCCCCAAAGGAACAATTTCGCTTCAAAATGGCCAAAAGTTGCAGTACCCCCCCAAAGGAACAATTTCGCCTCAAAATGCCGAAAAGTTGCAATACCCCCCGAAAGGAACAATTTCGCTTCAAAATGGCCAAAAGTTGCAATACCCCCCCAAAGGAACAATTTCGCCTCAAAATGGCAAAAAATTGCAATACCCCCCCAAAGGAACAATTTCGCTTCAAAATGGCCAAAAGTTGCAATACCCCCCAAAGGAACAATTTTGCCTCAAAATGCCGAAAAGTTGCAATACCCCCCGAAAGGAACAATTTCGCCTCAAAATGGCCAAAAATTGTAAAAACCCCCCAAAGGAACAATTTCGCTTCAATATGGCCAAAAGTTGCAATACCCCCCCAAAGGAACAATTTCGCCTCAAAATGGCAAAAAAATGCAATACCCCCCAAAGGAACAATTTCGCTTCAAAATGGCCAAAAGTTGCAATACCCCCCCAAAGGAACAATTTTGCCTCAAAATGGCAAAAAATTGCAATTTCCCCCCAAAGGAACAATTTCGCCTCAAAATGGCAAAAAATTGCAATTTCCCCCCAAAGGAACAATTTCGCTTCAAAATGGCCAAAAGTTGCAGTACCCCCCCAAAGGAACAATTTCGCCTCAAAATGCCGAAAAGTTGCAATACCCCCCGAAAGGAACAATTTCGCTTCAAAATGGCCAAAAGTTGCAATACCCCCCCAAAGGAACAATTTCGCCTCAAAATTGTTAAAAATTGCAATACCCCCCCAAAGGAACAATTTCGCTTCAAAATGGCCAAAAGTTGCAATACCCCCCCAAGGAACAATTACGCCTCAAAATGCCGAAAATTTGCAATACCCCCCCAAAGGAACAATTTCGCTTCAAAATGGCCAAAAGTTGCAATACCCCCCCAAAGGAACAATTTCGCCTCAAAAAGGCCAAAAGTTGCAATACCCCCCCAAAGGAACAATTTCGCCTCAAAGTGGCAAAAAATTGCAATACCCCCCCAAAGGAACAATTTCGCCTCAAAATGGCCAAAATTTGCAATACCCCCCCAAAGGAACAATTTCGCTTCAAAATGGCCAAAAGTTGCAATACCCCCCCAAAGGAACAATTTCGCCTCAAAATGGCAAAAAATTGCAATACCCCCCAAAGGAACAATTTCGCTTCAAAATGCCGAAAAGTTGCAATACCCCCCCAAAGGAACAATTTCGCTTCAATATGGCCAAAAGTTGCAATACCCCCCCAAAGGAACAATTTCGCCTCAAAATGCCGAAAAGTTGCAATACCCCTCGAAAGGAACAATTTCGCTTCAAAATGGCCAAAAGTTGCAATACCCCCCCAAAGGAACAATTTCGCCTCAAAATGGCAAAAAATTGCAATACCCCCCCCAAAGGAACAATTTCGCCTCACAATGCCGAAAAGTTGCAATACCCCCCCAAAGGAACAATTTCGCTTCAAAATGGCAAAAAATTGCAATACCCCCCCAAAGGAACAATTTCGCCTCAAAATGCCGAAAAGTTGAAATACCCCCCGAAAGGAACAATTTCGCCTCAAAATGGCCAAAAATTGTAAAAACCCCCCAAAGGAACAATTTCGCCTCAAAATGGCAAAAAATTGCAATACCCCCCCAAAGGAACAATTTCGCTTCAAAATGGCCAAAAGTTGCAATACCCCCCCAAAGGAACAATTTCGCCTCAAAATGGCAAAAAATTGCAATACCCCTCCAAAGGAACAATTTCGCTTCAAAATGGCCAAAAGTTGCAATACCCCCCCAAAGGAACAATTTCGCCACAAAATGGCAAAAAATTGCAATACCCCCCCAAAGGAACAATTTCGCCTCAAAATGCCGAAAAGTTGCAATACCCCCCCAAAGGAAAAATTTCGCTTCAAAATGGCCAAAAGTTGCAATACCCCCCCAAAGGAACAATTTCGCCTCAAAATGGCAAAAAATTGCAATACCCCTCCAAAGGAACAATTTCGCTTCAAAATGGCCAAAAGTTGCAATACCCCCCAAAGGAACAATTTCGCCTCAAAATGCCGAAAAGTTGCAATACCCCCCGAAAGGAACAATTTCGCCTCAAAATGGCAAAAAATTGCAATACCCCCCGAAAGGAACAATTTCGCTTCAAAATGGCCAAAAGTTGCAATACCCCCCCAAGGAACAATTTCGCCTCAAAATGCCGAAAAGTTGCAATACCCCCCCAAAGGAACAATTTCGCTTCAAAATGGCCAAAAGTTGCAATACCCCCTTAAAGGAACAATTTCGCCTCAAAATGCCGAAAAGTTGCAATACCCCCCCAAAGGAACAATTTCGCCTCAAAATGGCAAAAAATTGCAATACCCCTCCAAAGGAACAATTTCGCTTCAAAATGGCCAAAAGTTGCAATACCCCCCCAAAGGAACAATTTCGCCTCAAAATGCCGAAAAGTTGCAATACCCCCCGAAAGGAACAATTTCGCCTCAAAATGGCAAAAAATTGCAATACCCCCCGAAAGGAACAATTTCGCTTCAAAATGGCCAAAAGTTGCAATACCCCCCCAAGGAACAATTTCGCCTCAAAATGCCGAAAAGTTGCAATACCCCCCCAAAGGAACAATTTCGCTTCAAAATGGCCAAAAGTTGCAATACCCCCTTAAAGGAACAATTTCGCCTCAAAATGCCGAAAAGTTGCAATACCCCCCCAAAGGAACAATTTCGCTTCAAAATGGCCAAAAGTTGCAATACCCCCCCAAAGGAACAATTTCGCCTCAAAAAGGCCAAAAGTTGCAATACCCCCCCAAAGGAACAATTTCGCCTCAAAATGGCAAAAAATTGCAATACCCCCTTAAAATTTCGCCTCAAAATGCCGAAAAGTTGCAATACCCCCCCAAAGGAACAATTTCGCTTCAAAATGGCCAAAAGTTGCAATACTCCCCCAAAGGAACAATTTCGCCTCAAAAAGGCCAAAAGTTGCAATACCCCCCCCAAAGGAACAATTTCGCCTCAAAATGGCAAAAAATTGCAATACCCCCCAAAGGAACAATTTCGCTTCAAAATGGCCAAAAGTTGCAATACCCCCCAAAGGAACAATTTCGCTTTAAAATGCCGAAAAGTTGCAATACCCCCCGAAAGGAACAATTTCGCTTCAAAAGGGCCAAAAATTGCAATACCCCCCAAAGGAACAATTTCGCCTCAAAATGCCGAAAAGTTGCAATACCCCCCCAAAGGAACAATTTCGCCTCAAAATGGCAAAAAATTGCAATACCCCCCAAAGGAACAATTTCGCCTCAAAATGCTGAAAAGTTGCAATACCCACAGAAAGGAACAATTTCGCTTCAATATGGCCAAAAGTTGCAATACCCCCCCAAAGGAACAATTTCGCCTCAAAATGCAGAAAAGTTGCAATACCCCCCGAAAGGAACAATTTCGCTTCAAAATGGCCAAAAGTTGCAATACCCCCCCAAAGGAACAATTTCGCCTCAAAATGCAGAAAAGTTGCAATACCCCCCCAAAGCAACAATTTCGCTTCAAAATGGCCAAAAGTTGCAATACCCCCCCAAAGGAACAATTTCGCCTCAAAATGCCGAAAAGTTGCAATACCCCCCGAAAGGATCAATTTCGCTTCAAAATGGCCAAAAGTTGCAATACCCCCCCAAAGGAACAATTTCGCCTCAAAATGGCAAAAAATTGCAATACCCCCTCAAAGGAACAATTTCGCCTCAAAATGCCGAAAAGTTGCAATACCCCCCCAAAGGAACAATTTCGCTTCAAAATGGCCAAAAGTTGCAATACCCCCCCAAAGGAACAATTTCGCCTCAAAATGGCAAAAAATTTCAATACCCCCCGAAAGGAACAATTTCGCCTCAAAATGGCCAAAAATTGTAAAAACCCCCCAAAGGAACAATTTCGCTTCAATATGGCCAAAAGTTGCAATACCCCCCCAAGGAACAATTTCGCCTCAAAATGGCAAAAAATTGCAATACCCCCCCCCAAAGGAACAATTTCGCTTCAAAATGGCCAAAAGTTGCAATACCCCCCCAAAGGAACAATTTCGCCTCAAAATGGCAAAAAATTGCAATACCCCCCCAAAGGAACAATTTCGCCTCAAAATGCCGAAAAGTTGCAATACCCCCCCAAAGGAACAATCTCGCTTCAAAATGGCCAAAAGTTGCAATACCCCCCCAAAGGAACAATTTCGCCTCAAAATGGCAAAAAAATTCAATACCCCCCAAAGGAACAATTTCGCTTCAAAATGGCCAAAAGTTGCAATACCCCCCCAAAGGAACAATTTCACCTCAAAATGGCAAAAAATTGCAATACCCCCCCAAAGGAACAATTTCGCCTCAAAATGCCGAAAAGTTGCAATACCCCCCAAAGGAACAATTTCGCCTCAAAATGGCAAAAAATTGCAATACCCCCCCAAAGGAACAATTTCGCTTCAAAATGGCCAAAATTTGCAATACCCCCCCAAAGGAACAATTTCGCCTCAAAATGAAAAAAAAATTGCAATACCCCCCCAAAGAAACAATTTCGCTTCAAAATGGCCAAAAGTTGCAATACCCCCCCAAAGGAGCAATTTCGCCTCAAAATGGCAAAAAATTGCAATACCCCCCAAAGGAACAATTTCGCCTCAAAATGGTTAAAAATTGCAATACCCCCCCAAAGGAACAATTTCGCTTCAATATGGCCAAAAGTTGCAATACCCCACCCAAAGGAACAATTTCGCCTCAAAATGCCGAAAAGTTGCAATACCCCCCGAAAGGAACAATTTCGCTTCAAAATGGCCAAAAGTTGCAATACCCCCCCAAAGGAACAATTTCGCCTCAAAATGGCAAAAAATTGCAATACCCCCCCAAAGGAACAATTTCGCCTCAAAATGCTGAAAAGTTTCAATACCCCCCGAAAGGAACAATTTCGCTTCAAAATGGCCAAAAGTTGCAATACCCCCCCAAAGGAACAATTTCGCCTCAAAATGGTTAAAAATTGCAATACCCCCCCAAAGGAACAATTTCGCTTCAATATGGCCAAAAGTTGCAATACCCCCCCAAAGGAACAATTTCGCCTCAAAATGCCGAAAAGTTGCAATACCCCCTCAAAGGAACAATTTCGCTTCAAAATGCCGAAAAGTTGCAATACCCCCCCAAAGGAACAATTTCGCTTCAAAATGGCCAAAAGTTGCAATACCCCCCGAAAGGAACAATTTCGCCTCAAAATGGCAAAAAATTGCAATACCCCCCCAAAGGAACAATTTCGCCTCAAAATGGCAAAAAATTGCAATACCCCCTCAAAGGAACAATTTCGCTTCAAAATGCTGAAAAGTTGCAATACCCCCCGAAAGGAACAATTTCACTTCAAAATGGCCAAAAGTTGCAATACCCCCCCAAAGGAACAATTTCGCCTCAAAATGGTTAAAAATTGCAATACCCCCCCAAAGGAACAATTTCGCTTCAAAATGGCCAAAAGTTGCAATACCCCCCCAAGGAACAATTTCGCCTCAAAATGCCGAAAAGTTGCAATACCCCTTAAAGGAACAATTTCGCTTCAAAATGGCCAAAAGTTGCAATACCCCCCCAAAGGAACAATTTCGCCTCAAAATGGCAAAAAATTGCAATACCCCCCCAAAGGAACAATTTCGCCTCAAAATGGCAAAAAATTGCAATACCCCCCCAAAGGAACAATTTCGCTTCAAAATGGCCAAAAGTTGCAATACCCCCCCAAAGGAACAATTTCGCCTCAAAATGGCAAAAAATTGCAATACCCCCCCAAAGGAACAATTTCGCCTCAAAATGCTGAAAAGTTTCAATACCCCCCGAAAGGAACAATTTCGCTTCAAAATGGCCAAAAGTTGCAATACCCCCCCAAAGGAACAATTTCGCCTCAAAATGGTTAAAAATTGCAATACCCCCCCAAAGGAACAATTTCGTTTCAATATGGCCAAAAGTTGCAATACCCCCCCAAAGGAACAATTTCGCCTCAAAATGCCGAAAAGTTGCAATACCCCCCGAAAGGAACAATTTCGCCTCAAAATGGCCAAAAGTTGCAATACCCCCCCAAAGGAACAATTTCGCCTCAAAATGGCAAAAAATTGCAATACCCCCCCAAAGGAACAATTTCGCCTCAAAATGCTGAAAAGTTTCAATACCCCCCGAAAGGAACAATTTCGCTTCAAAATGGCCAAAAGTTGCAATACCCCCCCAAAGGAACAATTTCGCCTCAAAATGGTTAAAAATTGCAATACCCCCCCAAAGGAACAATTTCGTTTCAATATGCCCAAAAGTTGCAATACCCCCCCAAAGGAACAATTTCGCCTCAAAATGCCGAAAAAATGCAATACCCCCCAAAGGAACAATTTCGCTTCAATATGGCCAAAAGTTGCAATACCCCCCCAAAGGAACAATTTCGCCTCAAAATGGCAAAAAATTGCAATACCCCCCCAAAGGAACAATTTCGCTTCAAAATGGCCAAAAGTTGCAATACCCCCCCAATGGAACAATTTCGCCTCAAAATGGCAAAAAATTGCAATACCCCCCCAAAAGGAACAATTTCGCCTCAAAATGGCAAAAAATTGCAATACCCCCTCAAAGGAACAATTTCGCTTCAAAATGCTGAAAAGTTGCAATACCCCCCGAAAGGAACAATTTCACTTCAAAATGGCCAAAAGTTGCAATACCCCCCCAAAGGAACAATTTCGCCTCAAAATGGTTAAAAATTGCAATACCCCCCCAAAGGAACAATTTCGCTTCAAAATGGCCAAAAGTTGCAATACCCCCCCAAGGAACAATTTCGCCTCAAAATGCCGAAAAGTTGCAATACCCCTTAAAGGAACAATTTCGCTTCAAAATGGCCAAAAGTTGCAATACCCCCCCAAAGGAACAATTTCGCCTCAAAATGGCAAAAAATTGCAATACCCCCCCAAAGGAACAATTTCGCCTCAAAATGGCAAAAAATTGCAATACCCCCCAAAGGAACAATTTCGCTTCAAAATGCTGAAAAGTTGCAATACCCCCCGAAAGGAACAATTTCACTTCAAAATGGCCAAAAGTTGCAATACCCCCCCAAAGGAACAATTTCGCCTCAAAATGGTTAAAAATTGCAATACCCCCCCAAAGGAACAATTTCGCTTCAAAATGGCCAAAAGTTGCAATACCCCCCCAAGGAACAATTTCGCCTCAAAATGCCGAAAAGTTGCAATACCCCCCCAAAGGAACAATTTCGCCTCAAAATGGCAAAAAATTGCAATACCCCCCCAAAGGAACAATTTCGCCTCAAAATGCCGAAAAGTTGCAATACCCCCCCAAAGGAACAATTTCGCTTCAAAATGGCCAAAAGTTGCAATACCCCACCAAAGGAACAATTTCGCCTCAAAAAGGCCAAAAGTTGCAATACCCCCCCAAAGGAACAATTTCGCCTCAAAATGGCAAAAAATTGCAATACCCCCCCAAAGGAACAATTTCGCTTCAAAATGGCCAAAAGTTGCAATACCCCCCCAAAGGAACAATTTCGCCTCAAAATGGCAAAAAAATGCAATACCCCCAAAGGAACAATTTCGCTTCAAAATGGCCAAAAGTTGCAATACCCCCCCAAAGGAACAATTTCACCTCAAAATGGCAAAAAATTGCAATACCCCCCAAAGGAACAATTTCGCCTCAAAATGCCGAAAAGTTGCAATACCCCCCCAAAGGAACAATTTCGCTTCAAAATGGCCAAAATTTGCAATACCCCCCCCCCAAAGGAACAATTTCGCCTCAAAATGGCAAAAAATTGCAATACCCCTCCAAAGGAACAATTTCGCTTCAAAATGGCCAAAAGTTGCAATACCCCCCCAAAGGAACAATTTCGCCTCAAAATGCCGAAAAGTTGCAATACCCCCCGAAAGGAACAATTTCGCCTCAAAATGGCAAAAAATTGCAATACCCCCCGAAAAGAACAATTTCGCTTCAAAATGGCCAAAAGTTGCAATACCCCCCCAAGGAACAATTTCGCCTCAAAATGCCGAAAAGTTGCAATACCCCCCCAAAGGAACAATTTCGCTTCAAAATGGCCAAAAGTTGCAATACCCCCTTAAAGGAACAATTTCGCCTCAAAATGCCGAAAAGTTGCAATACCCCCCCAAAGGAACAATTTCGCTTCAAAATGGCCAAAAGTTGCAATACCCCCCCAAAGGAACAATTTCGCCTCAAAAAGGCCAAAAGTTGCAATACCCCCCCAAAGGAACAATTTCGCCTCAAAATGGCAAAAAATTGCAATACCCCCTTAAAGGAACAATTTCGCCTCAAAATGCCGAAAAGTTGCAATACCCCCCCAAAGGAACAATTTCGCTTCAAAATGGCCAAAAGTTGCAATACTCCCCCAAAGGAACAATTTCGCCTCAAAAAGGCCAAAAGTTGCAATACCCCCCCAAAGGAACAATTTCGCCTCAAAATGGCAAAAAATTGCAATACCCCCCAAAGGAACAATTTCGCTTCAAAATGGCCAAAAGTTGCAATACCCCCCAAAGGAACAATTTCGCTTTAAAATGCCGAAAAGTTGCAATACCCCCCGAAAGGAACAATTTCGCTTCAAAAGGGCCAAAAATTGCAATACCCCCCAAAGGAACAATTTCGCCTCAAAATGCCGAAAAGTTGCAATACCCCCCCAAAGGAACAATTTCGCCTCAAAATGGCAAAAAATTGCAATACCCCCCAAAGGAACAATTTCGCCTCAAAATGCTGAAAAGTTGCAATACCCACAGAAAGGAACAATTTCGCTTCAATATGGCCAAAAGTTGCAATACCCCCCCAAAGGAACAATTTCGCCTCAAAATGCAGAAAAGTTGCAATACCCCCCGAAAGGAACAATTTCGCTTCAAAATGGCCAAAAGTTGCAATACCCCCCCAAAGGAACAATTTCGCCTCAAAATGCAGAAAAGTTGCAATACCCCCCCAAAGCAACAATTTCGCTTCAAAATGGCCAAAAGTTGCAATACCCCCCCAAAGGAACAATTTCGCCTCAAAATGCCGAAAAGTTGCAATACCCCCCGAAAGGATCAATTTCGCTTCAAAATGGCCAAAAGTTGCAATACCCCCCCAAAGGAACAATTTCGCCTCAAAATGGCAAAAAATTGCAATACCCCCTCAAAGGAACAATTTCGCCTCAAAATGCCGAAAAGTTGCAATACCCCCCCAAAGGAACAATTTCGCTTCAAAATGGCCAAAAGTTGCAATACCCCCCCAAAGGAACAATTTCGCCTCAAAATGGCAAAAAATTTCAATACCCCCCGAAAGGAACAATTTCGCCTCAAAATGGCCAAAAATTGTAAAAACCCCCCAAAGGAACAATTTCGCTTCAATATGGCCAAAAGTTGCAATACCCCCCAAGGAACAATTTCGCCTCAAAATGGCAAAAAATTGCAATACCCCCCCAAAGGAACAATTTCGCTTCAAAATGGCCAAAAGTTGCAATACCCCCCCAAAGGAACAATTTCGCCTCAAAATGGCAAAAAATTGCAATACCCCCCAAAGGAACAATTTCGCCTCAAAATGCCGAAAAGTTGCAATACCCCCCCAAAGGAACAATCTCGCTTCAAAATGGCCAAAAGTTGCAATACCCCCCCAAAGGAACAATTTCGCCTCAAAATGGCAAAAAAATTCAATACCCCCCAAAGGAACAATTTCGCTTCAAAATGGCCAAAAGTTGCAATACCCCCCCAAAGGAACAATTTCACCTCAAAATGGCAAAAAATTGCAATACCCCCCCAAAGGAACAATTTCGCCTCAAAATGCCGAAAAGTTGCAATACCCCCCAAAGGAACAATTTCGCCTTAAAATGGCAAAAAATTGCAATACCCCCCCAAAGGAACAATTTCGCTTCAAAATGGCCAAAATTTGCAATACCCCCCCAAAGGAACAATTTCGCCTCAAAATGAAAAAAAAATTGCAATACCCCCCCAAAGGAACAATTTCGCCTCAAAATGGTTAAAAATTGCAATACCCCCCCAAAGGAACAATTTCGCTTCAATATGGCCAAAAGTTGCAATACCCCACCCAAAGGAACAATTTCGCCTCAAAATGCCGAAAAGTTGCAATACCCCCCGAAAGGAACAATTTCGCTTCAAAATGGCCAAAAGTTGCAATACCCCCCCAAAGGAACAATTTCGCCTCAAAATGGCAAAAAATTGCAATACCCCCCCAAAGGAACAATTTCGCCTCAAAATGCTGAAAAGTTTCAATACCCCCCGAAAGGAACAATTTCGCTTCAAAATGGCCAAAAGTTGCAATACCCCCCCAAAGGAACAATTTCGCCTCAAAATGGTTAAAAATTGCAATACCCCCCCAAAGGAACAATTTAGCTTCAATATGGCCAAAAGTTGCAATACCCCCCCAAAGGAACAATTTCGCCTCAAAATGCCGAAAAGTTGCAATACCCCCTCAAAGGAACAATTTCGCTTCAAAATGCTGAAAAGTTGCAATACCCCCCGAAAGGAACAATTTCGCCTCAAAATGGCAAAAAATTGCAATACCCCCCCAAAGGAACAATTTCGCCTCAAAATGGCAAAAAATTGCAATACCCCCTCAAAGGAACAATTTCGCTTCAAAATGCTGAAAAGTTGCAATACCCCCCGAAAGGAACAATTTCACTTCAAAATGGCCAAAAGTTGCAATACCCCCCCAAAGGAACAATTTCGCCTCAAAATGGTTAAAAATTGCAATACCCCCCCAAAGGAACAATTTCGCTTCAAAATGGCCAAAAGTTGCAATACCCCCCCAAGGAACAATTTCGCCTCAAAATGCCGAAAAGTTGCAATACCCCTTAAAGGAACAATTTCGCTTCAAAATGGCCAAAAGTTGCAATACCCCCCCAAAGGAACAATTTCGCCTCAAAATGGCAAAAAATTGCAATACCCCCCCAAAGGAACAATTTCGCCTCAAAATGGCAAAAAATTGCAATACCCCCCCAAAGGAACAATTTCGCTTCAAAATGGCCAAAAGTTGCAATACCCCCCCAAAGGAACAATTTCGCCTCAAAATGGCAAAAAATTGCAATACCCCCCCAAAGGAACAATTTCGCCTCAAAATGCTGAAAAGTTTCAATACCCCCCGAAAGGAACAATTTCGCTTCAAAATGGCCAAAAGTTGCAATACCCCCCCAAAGGAACAATTTCGCCTCAAAATGGTTAAAAATTGCAATACCCCCCCAAAGGAACAATTTCGTTTCAATATGGCCAAAAGTTGCAATACCCCCCCAAAGGAACAATTTCGCCTCAAAATGCCGAAAAGTTGCAATACCCCCCGAAAGGAACAATTTCGCCTCAAAATGGCCAAAAGTTGCAATACCCCCCCAAAGGAACAATTTCGCCTCAAAATGGCAAAAAATTGCAATACCCCCCCAAAGGAACAATTTCGCCTCAAAATGCTGAAAAGTTTCAATACCCCCCGAAAGGAACAATTTCGCTTCAAAATGGCCAAAAGTTGCAATACCCCCCCAAAGGAACAATTTCGCCTCAAAATGGTTAAAAATTGCAATACCCCCCCAAAGGAACAATTTCGTTTCAATATGGCCAAAAGTTGCAATACCCCCCCAAAGGAACAATTTCGCCTCAAAATGCCGAAAAAATGCAATACCCCCCAAAGGAACAATTTCGCTTCAATATGGCCAAAAGTTGCAATACCCCCCCAAAGGAACAATTTCGCCTCAAAATGGCAAAAAATTGCAATACCCCCCCAAAGGAACAATTTCGCTTCAAAATGGCCAAAAGTTGCAATACCCCCCCAATGGAACAATTTCGCCTCAAAATGGCAAAAAATTGCAATACCCCCCCAAAAGGAACAATTTCGCCTCAAAATGGCAAAAAATTGCAATACCCCCTCAAAGGAACAATTTCGCTTCAAAATGCTGAAAAGTTGCAATACCCCCCGAAAGGAACAATTTCACTTCAAAATGGCCAAAAGTTGCAATACCCCCCCAAAGGAACAATTTCGCCTCAAAATGGTTAAAAATTGCAATACCCCCCCAAAGGAACAATTTCGCTTCAAAATGGCCAAAAGTTGCAATACCCCCCCAAGGAATAATTTCGCCTCAAAATGCCGAAAAGTTGCAATACCCCTTAAAGGAACAATTTCGCTTCAAAATGGCCAAAAGTTGCAATACCCCCCCAAAGGAACAATTTCGCCTCAAAATGGCAAAAAATTGCAATACCCCCCCAAAGGAACAATTTCGCCTCAAAATGCCGAAAAGTTGCAATACCCCCCCAAAGGAACAATTTCGCTTCAAAATGGCCAAAAGTTGCAATACCCCACCAAAGGAACAATTTCGCCTCAAAAAGGCCAAAAGTTGCAATACCCCCTCCAAAGGAACAATTTCGCCTCAAAATGGCAAAAAATTGCAATACCCCCCCAAAGGAACAATTTCGCTTCAAAATGCTGAAAAGTTGCAATACCCCCCGAAAGGAACAATTTCACTTCAAAATGGCCAAAAGTTGCAATACCCCCCCAAAGGAACAATTTCGCCTCAAAATGGTTAAAAATTGCAATACCCCCCCAAAGGAACAATTTCGCTTCAAAATGGCCAAAAGTTGCAATACCCCCCCAAGGAACAATTTCGCCTCAAAATGCCGAAAAGTTGCAATACCCCTTAAAGGAACAATTTCGCTTCAAAATGGCCAAAAGTTGCAATACCCCCCCAAAGGAACAATTTCGCCTCAAAATGGCAAAAAATTGCAATACCCCCCCAAAGGAACAATTTCGCCTCAAAATGCCGAAAAGTTGCAATACCCCCCCAAAGGAACAATTTCGCTTCAAAATGGCCAAAAGTTGCAATACCCCACCAAAGGAACAATTTCGCCTCAAAAAGGCCAAAAGTTGCAATACCCCCCCAAAGGAACAATTTCGCCTCAAAATGGCAAAAAATTGCAATACCCCCCCAAAGGAACAATTTCGCTTCAAAATGGCCAAAAGTTGCAATACCCCCCCAAAGGAACAATTTCGCCTCAAAATGGCAAAAAAATGCAATACCCCCAAAGGAACAATTTCGCTTCAAAATGGCCAAAAGTTGCAATACCCCCCCAAAGGAACAATTTCACCTCAAAATGGCAAAAAATTGCAATACCCCCCCAAAGGAACAATTTCGCCTCAAAATGCCGAAAAGTTGCAATACCCCCCCAAAGGAACAATTTCGCTTCAAAATGGCCAAAATTTGCAATACCCCCCCCCCCAAAGGAACAATTTCGCCTCAAAATGCCGAAAAGTTGCAATACCCCCCCAAAGGAACAATTTCGCCTCAAAATGGCAAAAAATTGCAATACCCCCCAAAGGAACAATTTCGCCTCAAAATGGCCAAAAATTGTAAAAACCCCCCAAAGGAACAATTTCGCTTCAAAATGGCCAAAAGTTGCAATACCCCCCCAAAGGAACAATTTCGCCTCAAAATGCCGAAAAGTTGCAATACCCCCCCAAAGGAACAATTTCGCTTTAAAATGGCAAAAAATTGCAATACCCCCCAAAGGAACAATTTCGCTTCAAAATGCCGAAAAGTTGCAATACCCCCCGAAAGGAACAATTTCGCTTCAAAATGGCCAAAAGTTGCAATACCCCCCCAAAGGAACAATTTCGCCTCAAAATGCCGAAAAGTTGCAATACCCCCCCAAAGGAACAATTTCGCCTCAAAATGGCAAAAAATTGCAATACCCCCCCAAAGGAACAATTTCGCTTCAAAATGGCGAAAAGTTGCAATACCCCCCCAAAGGAACAATTTCGCTTCAAAATGGCCAAAAGTTGCAATACCCCCCAAAGGAACAATTTCGCCTCAAAATGGCAAAAAATTGCAATACCCCCCCAAAGGAACAATTTCGCTTCAAAATGGCCAAAAGTTGCAATACCCCCCCAAAGGAACAATTTCGCCTCAAAATGTTGAAAAGTTGCAATACCCCCCGAAAGGAACAATTTCGCCTCAAAATGGCCAAAAATTGTAAAAACCCCCCAAAGGAACAATTTCGCCTCAAAATGGCCAAAAATTGTAAAAACCCCCCAAAGGAACAATTTCGCTTCAATATGGCCAAAAGTTGCAATACCCCACCAAAGGAACAATTTCGCCTCAAAAAGGCCAAAAGTTGCAATACCCCCCCAAAGGAACAATTTCGCCTCAAAATGGCAAAAAATTGCAATACCCCCCCAAAGGAACAATTTCGCTTCAAAATGGCCAAAAGTTGCAATACCCCCCCAAAGGAACAATTTCGCCTCAAAATGGCAAAAAAATGCAATACCCCCAAAGGAACAATTTCGCTTCAAAATGGCCAAAAGTTGCAATACCCCCCCAAAGGAACAATTTCACCTCAAAATGGCAAAAAATTGCAATACCCCCCCAAAGGAACAATTTCGCCTCAAAATGCCGAAAAGTTGCAATACCCCCCCAAAGGAACAATTTCGCTTCAAAATGGCCAAAATTTGCAATACCCCCCCCCCCAAAGGAACAATTTCGCCTCAAAATGCCGAAAAGTTGCAATACCCCCCCAAAGGAACAATTTCGCCTCAAAATGGCAAAAAATTGCAATACCCCCCAAAGGAACAATTTCGCCTCAAAATGGCCAAAAATTGTAAAAACCCCCCAAAGGAACAATTTCGCTTCAAAATGGCCAAAAGTTGCAATACCCCCCCAAAGGAACAATTTCGCCTCAAAATGCCGAAAAGTTGCAATACCCCCCCAAAGGAACAATTTCGCTTTAAAATGGCAAAAAATTGCAATACCCCCCAAAGGAACAATTTCGCTTCAAAATGCCGAAAAGTTGCAATACCCCCCGAAAGGAACAATTTCGCTTCAAAATGGCCAAAAGTTGCAATACCCCCCCAAAGGAACAATTTCGCCTCAAAATGCCGAAAAGTTGCAATACCCCCCCAAAGGAACAATTTCGCCTCAAAATGGCAAAAAATTGCAATACCCCCCCAAAGGAACAATTTCGCTTCAAAATGGCGAAAAGTTGCAATACCCCCCCAAAGGAACAATTTCGCTTCAAAATGGCCAAAAGTTGCAATACCCCCCAAAGGAACAATTTCGCCTCAAAATGGCAAAAAATTGCAATACCCCCCCAAAGGAACAATTTCGCTTCAAAATGGCCAAAAGTTGCAATACCCCCCCAAAGGAACAATTTCGCCTCAAAATGTTGAAAAGTTGCAATACCCCCCGAAAGGAACAATTTCGCCTCAAAATGGCCAAAAATTGTAAAAACCCCCCAAAGGAACAATTTCGCCTCAAAATGGCCAAAAATTGTAAAAACCCCCCAAAGGAACAATTTCGCTTCAATATGGCCAAAAGTTGCAATACCCCCCCAAAGGAACAATTTCGCCTCAAAATGGCAAAAAATTGCAATACCCCCCCAAAGGAACAATTTCGCTTTAAAATGGCCAAAAGTTGCAATACCCCCCCAAAGGAACAATTTCGCCTCAAAATGGCAAAAAATTGCAATACCCCCCCAAAGGAACAATTTCGCCTCAAAATGGCAAAAAATTGCAATACCCCCCCAAAGGAACAATTTCGCTTCAAAATGCTGAAAAGTTGCAATACCCCCCGAAAGGAACAATTTCACTTCAAAATGGCCAAAAGTTGCAATACCCCCCCAAGGAACAATTTCGCTTCAAAATGGCCAAAAGTTGCAATACCCCCCCAAAGGAACAATTTCGCCTCAAAATGGCAAAAAATTGCAATACCCCCCCAAAGGAACAATTTCGCCTCAAAATGCCGAAAAGTTGCAATACCCCCCCAAAGGAACAATTTCGCTTCAAAATGGCCAAAAGTTGCAATACCCCCTCAAAGGAACAATTTCGCCTCAAAATGGCAAAAAATTGCAATACCCCCCCCAAAGGAACAATTTCGCTTCAAAATGGCCAAAAGTTGCAATACCCCCCCAAAGGAACAATTTCGCCTCAAAATGGCAAAAAAATGCAATACCCCCCAAAGGAACAATTTCGCTTCAAAATGGCCAAAAGTTGCAATACCCCCCAAAGGAACAATTTCACCTCAAAATGGCAAAAATTGCAATACCCCCCAAAGGAACAATTTCGCCTCAAAATGCCGAAAAGTTGCAATACCCCCCGAAAGGAACAATTTCGCTTCAAAATGGCCAAAAGTTGCAATACCCCCCCAAGGAACAATTTCGCTTCAAAATGGCCAAAAGTTGCAATACCCCCCCAAAGGAACAATTTCGCCTCAAAATGGCAAAAAATTGCAATACCCCCCCAAAGGAACAATTTCGCCTCAAAATGCCGAAAAGTTGCAATACCCCCCCAAAGGAACAATTTCGCTTCAAAATGGCCAAAAGTTGCAATACCCCCTCAAAGGAAGAATTTCGCCTCAAATAGGCAAAAAATTGCAATACCCCCCCCAAAGAACAATTTCGCCTCAAAATGCCGAAAAGTTGCAATACCCCCCCAAAGGAACAATTTCGCTTCAAAATGGCCAAAATTTGCAATACCCCTCCAAAGGAACAATTTCGCCTCAAAATGAAAAAAAAATTGCAATACCCCCCCAAAGAAACAATTTCGCTTCAAAATGGCCAAAAGTTGCAATACCCTCTCAAAGGAACAATTTCTCCTCAAAATGGCAAAAAATTGCAATACCCCCCAAAGGAACAATTTCGCTTCAAAATGCCGAAAAGTTGCAATACCCCCCGAAAGGAACAATTTCGCTTCAAAACGGCCAAAAGTTGCAATACCCCCCCAAAGGAACAATTTCGCCTCAAAATGGAAAAAAAATTGCAATACCCCCCAAAGGAACAATTTCGCCTCAAAATGCCGAAAAGTTGCAATACCCCCCCAAAGGAACAATTTCACCTCAAAATGGCAAAAAATTGCAGTACCCCCCCAAAGGAACAATTTCGCCTTAAAATGCTGAAAAGTTGCAATACCCCCCGAAAGGAACAATTTCGCTTCAAAATGGCCAAAAGTTGCAATACCCCCCCAAAGGAACAATTTCGCCTCAAGATGGTTAAAAATTGCAATACCCCCCCAAAAGAACAATTTCGCTTCAAAATGGCCAAAAGTTGCAATACCCCCCCAAAGGAACAATTTCGCCTCAAAATGCCGAAAAGTTGCAATACCCCCCGAAAGGAACAATTTCGCTTCAAAATGGCCAAAAGTTGCAATACCCCCCCAAAGGAACAATTTCGCCTCAAAATGGCAAAAAATTGCAATACCCCCCAAAGGAACAATTTCGCCTCAAAATGCCGAAAAGTTGCAATACCCCCCCCAAAGGAACAATTTCGCCTCAAAATGGCCAAAAATTGTAAAAACCCCCCAAAGGAACAATTTCGCTTCAATATGGCCAAAAGTTGCAATACCCCCCCAAAGGAACAATTTCGCCTCAAAATGGCGAAAAATTGCAATACCCCCCCAAAGGAACAATTTCGCTTCAAAATGGCCAAAAGTTGCAATACCCCCCCAAAGGAACAATTTCGCCTCAAAATGGCAAAAAATTGCAATACCCCCCGAAAGGAAGAATTTCGCCTCAAAATTGCCAAAAATTGTAAAAACCCCCCAAAGGAACAATTTCGCTTCAATATGGCCAAAAGTTGCAATACCCCCCCAAAGGAACAATTTCGCCTCAAAATGGCAAAAAATTGCAATACCCCCCCAAAGGAACAATTTCGCTTCAAAATGGCCAAAAGTTGCAATACCCCCCCAAAGGAACAATTTCGCCTCAAAATGGCAAAAAATTGCAATACCCCCCCAAAGGAACAATTTCGCTTCAAAATGCTGAAAAGTTGCAATACCCCCCGAAAGGAACAATTTCACTTCAAAATGGCCAAAAGTTGCAATACCCCCCCAAAGGAACAATTTCGCCTCAAAATGGTTAAAAATTGCAATACCCCCCAAAGGAAAAATTTCGCTTCAAAATGGCCAAAAGTTGCAATACCCCCCCAAGGAACAATTTCGCCTCAAAATGCCGAAAAGTTGCAATACCCCCCCAAAGGAACGATTTCGCTTCAAAATGGCCAAAAGTTGCAATACCCCCCCAAATGAACAATTTCGCCTCAAAATGCCGAAAAGTTGCAATACCCCCGAAAGGAACAATTTCGCTTCAAAATGGCCAAAAGTTGCAATACCCCCCCAAAGGAACAATTTTGCCTCAAAATGGTTAAAAATTGCAATACCCCCCCAAAGGAACAATTTCGCTTCAATATGGCCAAAAGTTGCAATACCCCCCCAAAGGAACAATTTCGCCTCAAAATGCTGAAAAGTTGCAATACCCCCCGAAAGGAACAATTTCACTTCAAAATGGCCAAAAGTTGCAATACCCCATAAAGGAACAATTTCGCCTCAAAATGGCAAAAAATTGCAATACCTCCCCAAAGGAACAATTTCGCTTCAAAATGCCGAAAAGTTGCAATACCCCCGAAAGGAACAATTTCGCCTCAAAATTGCCAAAAATTGTAAAAACCCCCCAAAGGAACAATTTCGCTTCAATATGGCCAAAAGTTGCAATACCCCCCCAAAGGAACAATTTCGCCTCAAAATGGCAAAAAATTGCAATACCCCCCCAAAGGAACAATTTCGCTTCAAAATGGCCAAAAGTTGCAATACCCCCCCAAAGGAACAATTTCGCCTCAAAATGGCAAAAAATTGCAATACCCCCCCAAAGGAACAATTTCGCTTCAAAATGCTGAAAAGTTGCAATACCCCCCGAAAGGAACAATTTCACTTCAAAATGGCCAAAAGTTGCAATACCCCCCCAAAGGAACAATTTCGCCTCAAAATGGTTAAAAATTGCAATACCCCCCCAAAGGAACAATTTCGCTTCAAAATAGCCAAAAGTTGCAATACCCCCCCAAGGAACAATTTCGCCTCAAAATGCCGAAAAGTTGCAATACCCCCCCAAAGGAACAATTTCGCTTCAAAATGGCCAAAAGTTGCAATACCCCCCCAAAGGAACAATTTCGCCTCAAAATGGCAAAAAATTGCAATACCCCCCCAAAGGAACAATTTCGCTTCAAAATGGCCAAAAGTTGCAATACTCCCCCAAAGGAACAATATCGCCTCAAAAAGGCCAAAAGTTGCAATACCCCCCCAAAGGAACAATTTCGCTTCAAAATGGCCAAAAGTTGCAATACCCCCCCAAAGGAACAATTTCGCCTCAAAATGGTTAAAAATTGCAATACCCCCCCAAAGGAACAATTTCGCTTCAATATGGCCAAAAGTTGCAATACCCCCCCAAAGGAACAATTTCGCCTCAAAATGCCGAAAAGTTGCAATACCCCCCGAAAGGAACAATTTCGCTTCAAAATGGCCAAAAGTTGCAATACCCCCCCAAAGGAACAATTTCGCCTCAAAATGGCAAAAAATTGCAATACCTCCCCAAAGGAACAATTTCGCTTCAAAATGGCCAAAAGTTGCAATACCCCCCCAAAGGAACAATTTCGCCTCAAAATGGCAAAAAATTGCAATACCCCCCCAAAGGAACAATTTCGCCTCAAAATGCCGAAAAGTTGCAATACCCCCGAAAGGAACAATTTCGCTTCAAAATGGCCAAAAGTTGCAATACCCCCCCAAAGGAACAATTTCGCCTCAAAATGGCAAAAAATTGCAATACCCCCCCAAAGGAACAATTTCGCCTCAAAATGCCGAAAAGTTGCAATACCCCCCCAAAGGAACAATTTCGCTTCAAAATGGCCAAAAGTTGCATTACCCCCCCAAAGGAACAATTTCGCCTCAAAATGGCAAAAAATTGCAATACCCCCCCAAAGGAACAATTTCGCTTCAAAATGGCCAAAAGTTGCAATACCCCCCCAAAGGAACAATGTCGCCTCAAAATGCCGAAAAGTTGCAATACCCCCCGAAAGGAACAATTTCGCCTCAAAATGGCCAAAAGTTGCAATACCCCCCCAAAGGAACAATTTCGCCTCAAAATGCCGAAAAGTTGCAATACCCCCGAAAGGAACAATTTCGCTTCAAAATGGCCAAAAGTTGCAATACCCCCCCAAAGGAACAATTTCGCCTCAAAATGGCAAAAAATTGCAATACCCCCCCAAAGGAACAATTTCGCCTCAAATTGCCGAAAAGTTGCAATACCCCCCCAAAGGAACAATTTCGCTTCAAAATGGCCAAAAGTTGCATTACCCCCCCAAAGGAACAATTTCGCCTCAAAATGGCAAAAAATTGCAATACCCCCCCAAAGGAACAATTTCGCTTCAAAATGGCCAAAAGTTGCAATACCCCCCCAAAGGAACAATTTCGCCTCAAAATGCCGAAAAGTTGCAATACCCCCCGAAAGGAACAATTTCGCCTCAAAATTGCCAAAAGTTGCAATACCCCCCCAAAGGAACAATTTCGCCTCAAAATGGCAAAAAATTCCAATACCCCCCCAAACGAACAATTTCGCCTCAAAATGGCAAAAAATTGCAATACCCCCCAAAGGAACAATTTCGCTTCAAAATGCTGAAAAGTTGCAATACCCCCCGAAAGGAACAATTTCACTTCAAAATGGCCAAAAGTTGCAATACCCCCCCAAAGGAACAATTTCGCCTCAAAATGGTTAAAAATTGCAATACCCCCCCAAAGGAACAATTTCGCTTCAAAATGGCCAAAAGTTGCAATACCCCCCCAAAGGAACAATTTCGCCTCAAAATGGCAAAAAATTGCAATACCCCCCCAAAGGAACAATTTCGCCTCAAAATGCCGAAAAGTTGCAATACCCCCCCAAAGGAACAATTTCGCCTCAAAATAGCAAAAAATTGCAATACCCCTCCAAAGGAACAATTTCGCTTCAAAATGGCAAAAAATTGCAATACCCCCCCAAAGGAACAATTTCGCTTCAAAATGGCCAAAAGTTGCAATACCCCCCCAAAGGAACAATTTCACCTCAAAATGGCAAAAAATTGCAATACCCCCCCAAAGGAACAATTTCGCCTCAAAATGCCGAAAAGTTGCAATACCCCCCCAAAGGAACGATTTCGCTTCAAAATGGCCAAAAGTTGCAATACCCCCCCAAAGGAACAATTTCGCCTCAAAATGCCGAAAAGTTGCAATACCCCCGAAAGGAACAATTTCGCTTCAAAATGGCCAAAAGTTGCAATACCCCCCCAAAGGAACAATTTCGCCTCAAAATGGCAAAAAATTGCAATACCCCCCCAAAGGAACAATTTCGCCTCAAAATGGCCAAAAGTTGCAATACCCCCCATAGGAACAATTTCGCCTCAAAATGCCGAAAAGTTGCAATTCCCCCCGAAAGGAACAATTTCGCCTCAAAATTGCCAAAAATTGTAAAAACCCCCCAAAGGAACAATTTCGCTTCAATATGGCCAAAAGTTGCAATACCCCCCAAAGGAACAATTTCGCCTCAAAATGGCAAAAAATTGCAATACCCCCCGAAAGGAACAATTTCACTTCAAAATGGCCAAAAGTTGCAATACCCCCCCAAAGGAACAATTTCGCCTCAAAATGGCAAAAAATTGCAATACCCCCCCAAAGGAACAATTTCGCTTCAAAATGGCCAAAAGTTGCAATTCCCCCCCAAGGAACAATTTCGCCTCAAAATGCCGAAAAGTTGCAATACCCCCCCAAAGGAACAATTTCGCTTCAAAATGGCCAAAAGTTGCAATACCCCCCCAAAGGAACAATTTCGCCTCAAAATGGCAAAAAATTGCAATACCCCCCCCAAAGGAACAATTTCGCCTCAAAATGCCGAAAAGTTGCAATACCCCCCCAAAGGAACAATTTCGCTTCAAAATGGCCAAAAGTTGCAATACCCCCCCAAAGGAACAATTTCGCCTCAAAATGGTTAAAAATTGCAATAGCCCCCCAAAGGAACAATTTCGCTTCAATATGGCCAAAAGTTGCAATACCCCCCCAAAGGAACAATTTCGCCTCAAAATGCCGAAAAGTTGCAATACCCCCCCGAAAGGAACAATTTCGCTTCAAAATGGCCAAAAGTTGCAATACCCCCCCAAAGGAACTATTTCGCCTCAAAATGGCAAAAAATTGCAATACCTCCCCAAAGGAACAATTTCGCTTCATATTAGCCAAAAGTTGCAATACCCCCCCAAAGGAACAATTTCGCCTCAAAATGCCGAAAAGTTGCAATACCCCCCCAAAGGAACAATTTCGCTTCAAAATGGCCAAAAGTTGCAATACCCCCCCAAAGGAACAATTTCGCCTCAAAATGGCAAAAAATTGCAATACCCCCCCAAAGGAACAATTTCGCTTCAAAATGGCCAAAAGTTGCAATACCCCCCCAAAGGAACAATTTCGCTTCAATATGGCCAAAAGTTGCAATACCCCCAAAGGAACAATTTCGCCTCAAAATGGCAAAAAATTGCAATACCCCCCAAAGGAACAATTTCGCTTCAAAATGGCCAAAAGTTGCAATACCCCCCCAAAGGAACAATTTCGCCTCAAAATGGCAAAAAATTGCAATACCCCCAAAGGAACAATTTCACTTCAAAATGGCCAAAAGTTGCAATACCCCCCCAAAGGAACAATTTCGCCTCAAAATGGCAAAAAATTGCAATACCCCCCCAAAGGAACAATTTCGCCTCAAAATGCTGAAAAGTTGCAATATCCCCCGAAAGGAACAATTTCGCTTCAAAATGATTAAAAATTGCAATACCCCCCCAAAGGAACAATTTCGCTTCAATATGGCCAAAAGTTGCAATACCCCCCCCAAAGGAACAATTTCGCCTCAAAATGGCAAAAAATTGCAATACCCCCCAAAGGAACAATTTCGCTTCAAAATGCTGAAAAGTTTCAATACCCCCCGAAAGGAACAATTTCACTTCAAAATGGCCAAAAGTTGCAATACTCCCCCAAAGGAACAATATCGCCTCAAAAAGGCCAAAAGTTGCAATACCCCCCCAAAGGAACAATTTCGCCTCAAAATGGCAAAAAATTGCAATACCCCCCCAAAGGAACAATTTCGCTTCAAAATGGCCAAAAGTTGCAATACCCCCCCAAAGGAACAATTTCGCCTCAAAATGGCAAAAAAATGCAATACCCCCCAAAGGAACAATTTCGCTTCAAAATGGCCAAAAGTTGCAATACCCCCCCAAAGGAACAATTTCACCTCAAAATGGCAAAAAATTGCAATACCCCCCCAAAGGAACAATTTCGCCTCAAAATGCCGAAAAGTTGCAATACCCCCCCAAAGGAACAATTTCGCCTCAAAATGGCAAAAAATTGCAATTCCCCCCCAAAGGAACAATTTCGCTTCAAAATGGCCAAAATTTGCAATACCCCCCCAAAGGAACAATTTCGCAATGGCCAAAAGTTGCAATACCCCCCCAAGGAACAATTTCGCCTCAAAATGCCGAAAAGTTGCAATACCCCCCCAAAGGAACAATTTCGCTTCAAAATGGCCAAAAGTTGCAATACCCCCCCAAAGGAACAATTTCGCCTCAAAATGGCAAAAAAATGCAATACCCCCAAAGGAACAATTTCGCCTCAAAATGGCAAAAAAATGCAATACCCCCCAAAGGAACAATTTCGCTTCAAAATGGCCAAAAGTTGCAATACCCCCCCAAAGGTACAATTTCACCTCAAAATGGCAAAAAATTGCAATACCCCCCAAAAGAACAATTTCGCCTCAAAATGCCGAAAAGTTGCAATACCCCCCCAAAGGAACAATTTCGCCTCAAAATGGCAAAAAATTGCAATACCCCCCCAAAGGAACAATTTCGCTCAAATGGCCAAAATTTGCAATACCCCCCCCAAAGGAACAATTTCGCCTCAAATGAAAAAAAAAATTGCAATACCCCCCCAAAGGAACAATTTCGCTTCAAAATGGCCAAAAGTTGCAATACCCCCCCAAAGGAACAATTTCGCCTCAAAATGGTTAAAAATTGCAATAGCCCCCCAAAGGAACAATTTCGCTTCAATATGGCCAAAAGTTGCAATACCCCCCCAAAGGAACAATTTCGCCTCAAAATGCCGAAAAGTTGCAATACCCCCCCGAAAGGAACAATTTCGCTTCAAAATGGCCAAAAGTTGCAATACCCCCCCAAAGGAACTATTTCGCCTCAAAATGGCAAAAAATTGCAATACCTCCCCAAAGGAACAATTTCGCTTCATATTAGCCAAAAGTTGCAATACCCCCCCAAAGGAACAATTTCGCCTCAAAATGCCGAAAAGTTGCAATACCCCCCCAAAGGAACAATTTCGCTTCAAAATGGCCAAAAGTTGCAATACCCCCCAAAGGAACAATTTCGCCTCAAAATGGCAAAAAATTGCAATACCCCCCAAAGGAACAATTTCGCTTCAAAATGGCCAAAAGTTGCAATACCCCCCAAAGGAACAATTTCGCTTCAATATGGCCAAAAGTTGCAATACCCCCAAGGAACAATTTCGCCTCAAAATGGCAAAAAATTGCAATACCCCCCAAAGGAACAATTTCGCTTCAAAATGGCCAAAAGTTGCAATACCCCCCCAAAGGAACAATTTCGCCTCAAAATGGCAAAAAATTGCAATACCCCCAAAGGAACAATTTCGCCTCAAAATGGCAAAAAATTGCAATACCCCCAAAGGAACAATTTCGCTTCAAAATGGCCAAAAGTTGCATACCCCCCCAAAGGAACAATTTCGCCTCAAATGGCAAAAAATTGCAATACCCCCCCGAAAGGAACAATTTCGCTTCAAAATGGCCAAAAGTTGCAATACCCCCCCAAAGGAACAATTTCGCCTCAAAATGGAAAAAAATTGCAATACCCCCCAAAGGAACAATTTCGCCTCAAAATGCCGAAAAGTTGCAATACCCCCCCAAAGGAACAATTTCGCCTCAAAATGGCAAAAAATTGCAATACCCCCCCAAAGGAACAATTTCGCCTCAAAATGCTGAAAAGTTGCAATATCCCCCGAAAGGAACAATTTCGCTTCAAAATGATTAAAAATTGCAATACCCCCCCAAAGGAACAATTTCGCTTCAATATGGCCAAAAGTTGCAATACCCCCCCCAAAGGAACAATTTCGCCTCAAAATGGCAAAAAATTGCAATACCCCCCCAAAGGAACAATTTTCGCTTCAATATGGCCAAAAGTTGCAATACCCCACCCAAAGGAACAATTTCGCCTCAAAATGCCGAAAAGTTGCAATACCCCCCAAAGGAACAATTTCGCTTCAAAATGGCCAAAAGTTGCAATACCCCCCCAAAGGAACAATTTCGCCTCAAAATGGCAAAAAATTGTCAAAACCCCCCAAAGGAACAATTCGCTTCAATATGACCAAAAGTTGCAATACCCCCCCAAAGGAACAATTTCGCCTCAAAATGGCAAAAAATTGCAATACCCCACCAAAGGAACAATTTCGCTTCAAAATGGCCAAAAGTTGCAATACCCCCCCAAAGGAACAATTTCGCCTCAAAATGGCAAAAAATTGCAATACCCCACCAGAGGAACAATTTCGCCTCAAAATGGCAAAAATTGCAATACCCCCCAAAGGAACAATTTCACTTCAAAATGGTCAAAAGTTGCAATACCCCCTCAAAGGAACAATTTCGCCTCAAAATGGCAAAAAACTGCAATACCCCCCCAAAGGAACAATTTCGCCTCAAAATGCCGAAAAGTTGCAATACCCCCCCAAAGGAACAATTTCGCTTCAAAATGGCAAAAGTTGCAATACCCCCCCAAAGGAACAATTTCGCCTCAAAATGGCAAAAAATTGCAATACCCCCCGAAAGGAACAATTTCGCCTCAAAATGGCCAAAAATTGTAAAAACCCCCCAAAGGAACAACTTCGCTTCAATATGGCCAAAAGTTGCAATACCCCCCAAAGGAACAATTTCGCCTCAAAATGGCCAAAAGTTGCAATACCCCCCCAAAGGAACAATTTCGCCTCAAAATGGCAAAAAATTGCAATACCCCCCCAAAGAACAATTTCGCTTCAAAATGCTGAAAAGTTGCAATACCCCCCGAAAGGAACAATTTCACTTCAAAATGTCCAAAAGTTGCAATACCCCCCCAAAGGAACAATTTCGCCTCAAAATGGTTAAAATTGCAATACCCTCCCAAAGGAACAATTTCGCTTCAAAATGGCCAAAAGTTGCAATACCCCCCAAAGGAACAATTTCACTTCAAATGGCCAAAGTTGCAATACCCCCCCCAAAGGAACAATTTCGCCTCAAAATGGAAAAAAATTGCAATATGCAATACCCCCCCAAAGGAACAATTTCGCTTCAAAATGGCCAAAAGTTGCAATACCCCCCCAAAGGAACAATTTCGCCTCAAAATGCCGAAAAGTTGCAATACCCCCCCAAAGGAACAATTTCGCCTCAAAATGGCAAAAAATTGCAATACCCCCCCAAAGGAACAATTTCGCCTCAAAATGGCAAAAAATTGCAATACCCCCCCAAGGAACAATTTCGCCTCAAAGTGCTGAAAAGTTGCAATACCCCCCCCAAAGGAACAATTTCGCCTCAAAATGGCAAAAAATTGCAATACCCCCCAAAGGAACAATTTCGCTTCAAAATGGCCAAAAGTTGCAATACCCCCCCAAAGGAACAATTTCGCCTCAAAATGGCAAAAAATTGCAATACCCCCCCAAAGGAACAATTTCGCTTCAAAATGGCCAAAAGTTGCAATACCCCCCCAAAGGAACAATTTCGCCTCAAAATGGAAAAAAAATTGCAATACCCCCCAAAGGAACAATTTCGCCTCAAAATGCCGAAAAGTTGCAATACCCCCCCAAAGGAACAATTTCGCCTCAAAATGGCAAAAAATTGCAATACCCCCCCAAAGGAACAATTTCGCCTCAAAATGGCAAAAAAATGCAACACCCCCCAAAGGAACAATTTCACCTCAAAATGGCCAAAAGTTGCAATACCCCCCCAAAGGAACAATTTCACCTCAAAATGGCAAAAAATTGCAATACCCCCCCAAAGGAACAATTTCGCCTCAAAATGGCAAAAAATTGCAATACCCCCCCAAAGGAACAATTTCGCTTCAAAATGGCCAAAAGTTGCAATACCCCCCCAAAGGAACAATTTCGCCTCAAAATGCCGAAAAGTTGCAATACCCCCCCAAAGGAACAATTTCGCTTTAAAATGGCAAAAAATTGCAATACCCCCCCAAAGGAACAATTTCGCTTCAAAATGGCCAAAAGTTGCAATACCCCCCCAAAGGAACAATTTCGCCTCAAAATGGCAAAAAATTGCAATACCCCCCCAAAGGAACAATTTCGCCTCAAAATGGCAAAAAATTGCAATACCCCCCCAAAGGAACAATTTCGCTTCAAAATGCTGAAAAGTTGCAATACCCCCCGAAAGGAACAATTTCGCCTCAAAGTGCTGAAAAGTTGCAATACCCCCCGAAAGGAACAATTTCGCTTCAATATGGCCAAAAGTTGCAATACCCCCCCAAAGGAACAATTTTGCCTCAAAATGCCGAAAAGTTGCAATACCCCCCGAAAGGAACAATTTCGCTTCAAAATGGCCAAAAGTTGCAATACCCCCCCAAAGGAACAATTTCGCCTCAAAATGGAAAAAAAATGCAACACCCCCCAAAGGAACAATTTCGCTTCAAAATGGACAAAAGTTGCAATACCCCCCCAAAGGAACAATTTCGCCTCAAAATGGCAAAAAATTGCAATACCCCCCCAAAGGAACAATTTCGCCTCAAAATGCCGAAAAGTTGCAATACCCCCCGAAAGGAACAATTTCGCTTCAAAATGGCCAAAAGTTGCAATACCCCCCCAAAGGAACAATTTCGCCTCAAAAAGGCCAAAAGTTGCAATACCCCCCCAAAGGAACAATTTCGCCTCAAAATGGCAAAAAATTGCAATACCCCCCAAAGGAACAATTTCGCTTCAAAATGGCCAAAAGTTGCAATACCCCCCCAAAGGAACAATTTCACCTCAAAATGGCAAAAAAATGCAATACCCCCCAAAGGAACAATTTCGCTTCAAAATGGCCAAAAGTTGCAATACCCCCCAAAGGAACAATTTCACCTCAAAATGGCAAAAAATTGCAATACCCCCCCAAAGGAACAATTTCGCCTCAAAATGCCGAAAAGTTGCAATACCCCCCAAAGGAACAATTTCGCTTCAAAATGGCCAAAAGTTGCAATACCCCCCCAAAGGAACAATTTCGCCTCAAAAAGGCCAAAAGTTGCAATACCCCCCCAAAGGAACAATTTCGCCTCAAAATGGCAAAAAAAATGCAATACCCCCAAAGGAACAATTTCGCTTCAAAATGGCCAAAAGTTGCAATACCCCCCGAAAGGAACAATTTCACCTCAAAATGGCAAAAAATTGCAATACCCCCCCAAAGGAACAATTTCGCCTCAAAATGCCGAAAAGTTGCAATACCCCCCCAAAGGAACAATTTCGCCTCAAAATGGCAAAAAATTGCAATACCCCCCCAAAGGAACAATTTCGCTTCAAAATGGCCAAAATTTGCAATACCCCCCCAAAGGAACAATTTCGCCTCAAAATGAAAAAAAATTGCAATACCCCCCCAAAGGAACAATTTCGCCTCAAAATGGCAAAAAATTGCAATACCCCCCCCAAAGGAACAATTTCGCTTCAAAATGCTGAAAAGTTGCAATACCCCCCGAAAGGAACAATTTCACTTCAAAATGTCCAAAAGTTGCAATACCCCCCCAAAGGAACAATTTCGCCTCAAAGTGCTGAAAAGTTGCAATACCCCCCCAAAGGAACAATTTCGCCTCAAAATGGAAAAAAAATTGCAATACCCCCCAAAGGAACAATTTCGCTTCAAAATGGCAAAAAATTGCAATACCCCCCCAAAGGAACAATTTCGCCTCAAAGTGCTGAAAAGTTGCAATACCCCCGGAAAGGAACAATTTCGCTTCAATATGGCCAAAAGTTGCAATACCCCCCCAAAGGAACAATTTCGGCTTAAAATGCCGAAAAGTTACAATACCCCCCCAAAGGAACAATTTCGCCTCAAAATGGCAAAAAATTGCAATACCCCCCGAAAGGAACAATTTCGCTTCAAAATGGCAAAAAATTGCAATACCCCCCCAAAGGAACAATTTCGCCTCAAAATGGCAAAAAATTGCAATACCCCCCCAAAGGAACAATTTCGCCTCAAAATGCCGAAAAGTTACAATACCCCCCCAAAGGAACAATTTCGCTTCAAAATGGCCAAAAGTTGCAATACCCCCCCAAAGGAACAATTTCGCCTCAAAATGCCGAAAAGTTGCAATACCCCCCGAAAGGAACAATTTCGCTTCAAAATGGCCAAAAGTTGCAATACCCCCCCAAAGGAACAATTTCGCCTCAAAAAGGCCAAAAGTTGCAATACCCCCCCCAAAGGAACAATTTCGCCTCAAAATGCCGAAAAATTGCAATACCCCCCAAAGGAACAATTTCGCTTCAAAATGGCCAAAAGTTGCAATACCCCCCAAAGGAACAATTTCACCTCAAAATGGCAAAAAATTGCAATACCCCCCCAAAGGAACAATTTCGCCTCAAAATGCCGAAAAGTTGCAATACCCCCCCAAAGGAACAATTTCGCCTCAAAATGGCAAAAAATTGCAATACCCCCCCAAAGGAACAATTTCGCTTCAAAATGCTGAAAAGTTGCAATACCCCCCGAAAGGAACAATTTCACTTCAAAATGGCCAAAAGTTGCAATACCCCCCCAAAGGAACAATTTCGCCTCAAAATAGTTAAAAATTGCAATACCCCCCCAAAGGAACAATTTCGCTTCAAAATGGCCAAAAGTTGCAATACCCCCCCAATTAACAATTTCGCCTCAAAATGCCAAAAAGTTGCAATACCCCCCAAAGGAACAATTTCGCTTCAAAATGGCCAAAAGTTGCAATACCCCCCCAAAAGGAACAATTTCGCCTCAAAATGGAAAAAATTGCAATACCTCCCAAAGGAACAATTTCGCCTCAAAATGCCAAAAAGTTGCAATACCCCCCCAAAGGAACAATTTCGCTTCAAAATGGCCAAAAGTTGCAATACCCCCCCAAAGGAACAATTTCGCCTCAAAAAGGCCAAAAGTTGCAATACCCCCCCAAAGGAACAATTTCGCCTCAAAATGGCAAAAAAATGCAATACCCCCAAAGGAACAATTTCGCTTCAAAATGGCCAAAAGTTGCAATACCCCCCCAAAGGAACAATTTCACCTCAAAATGGCAAAAAATTGCAATACCCCCCCAAAGGAACAATTTCGCCTCAAAATGCCGAAAAGTTGCAATACCCCCCCAAAGGAACAATTTCGCCTCAAAAATGGCAAAAAATTGCAATACCCCCCCAAAGGAACAATTTCGCTTCAAAATGGCCAAAATTTGCAATACCCCCCCAAAGGAACAATTTCGCCTCAAAATGAAAAAAAATTGCAATACCCCCCCAAAGGAACAATTTCACCTCAAAGTGCTAAAAAGTTGCAATACCCCCGGAAAGGAACAATTTCGCTTCAATATGGCCAAAAGTTGCAATACCCCCCCAAAGGAACAATTTCGCCTTAAAATGCCGAAAAGTTGCAATACCCCCCGAAAGGAACAATTTCGCTTCAAAATGGCCAAAAGTTGCAATACCCCCCCAAAGGAACAATTTCGCCTCAAAATGGCAAAAAATTGCAATACCCCCCCAAAGGAACAATTTCGCCTCAAAATGCCGAAAAGTTACAATACCCCCCCAAAGGAACAATTTCGCTTCAAAATGGCCAAAAGTTGCAATACCCCACCAAAGGAACAATTTCGCCTCAAAATGGCAAAAAATTGCAATACCCCTCCGAAAGGAACAATTTCGCCTCAAAATGGCCAAAAATTGTAAAAACCCCCCAAAGGAACAATTTCGCCTCAAAATGGCAAAAAATTGCAATACCCCCCAAAGGAACAATTTCGCCTCAAAATGGCAAAAAATTGCAATACCCCCCCCCAAAGGAACAATTTCGCCTCAAAATGGTTAAAAATTGCAATACCCCCCCAAAGGAACAATTTCGCTTCAAAATGGCCAAAAGTTGCAATACCCCCCCAAAGGAACAATTTCGCTTCAAAATGGCCAAAAGTTGCAATACCCCCCCAAAGGAACAATTTCGCCTCAAAAAGGCCAAAAGTTGCAATACCCCCCCAAAGGAACAATTTCGCCTCAAAATGGCAAAAAATTGCAATACCCCCCAAAGGAACAATTTCGCTTCAAAATGGCCAAAAGTTGCAATACCCCCCCAAAGGAACAATTTCGCCTCAAAATGCCGAAAAGTTGCAATACCCCCCCAAAGGAACAATTTCGCCTCAAAATGGCAAAAAATTGCAATACCCCCCCAAAGGAACAATTTCACCTCAAAATGGCCAAAATTTGCAATACCCCCCCAAAGGAACAATTTCGCCTCAAAATGAAAAAAAAATGTCAATACCCCCCCAAAGGAACAATTTCGCTTCAAAATGGCCAAAAGTTGCAATACCCCCCAAAAGGAACAATTTCGCCTCAAAATGGCAAAAAATTCCAATACCCCCCAAAGGAACAATTTCGCTTCAAAATGCCGAAAAGTTGCAATACCCCCCGAAAGGAACAATTTCGCTTCAAAATGGCCAAAAGTTGCAATACCCCCCCAAAGGAACAATTTCGCCTCAAAATGGAAAAAAAATTGCAATACCTCCCCAAAGGAACAATTTCGCCTCAAAATGCCGAAAAGTTGCAATACCCCCCGAAAGTAACAATTTCGCTTCAATATGGCTAAAAGTTGCAATACCCCCCCAAAGGAACAATTTCGCATCAAAATGCCGAAAAGTTGCAATACCCCCCGAAAGGAACAATTTCGCTTCAAAATGGCCAAAAGTTGCAATACCCCCCCAAAGGAACAATTTCGCTTCAAAATGGCCAAAAGTTGCAATACCCCCCCAAAGGAACAATTTCGCCTCAAAAAGGCCAAAAGTTGCAATACCCCCCCAAAGGAACAATTTCGCCTCAAAATGGCAAAAAATTGCAATACCCCCCAAAGGAACAATTTCGCTTCAAAATGGCCAAAAGTTGCAATACCCCCCCAAAGGAACAATTTCACCTCAAAATGGCAAAAAAATGCAATACCCCCCAAAAGAACAATTTCGCTTCAAAATGGCCAAAAGTTGCAATACCCCCCCAAAGGAACAATTTCACCTCAAAATGGCAAAAAATTGCAATACCCCCCCAAAGGAACAATTTCGCCTCAAAATGCCAAAAAGTTGCAATACCCCCCCAAAGGAACAATTTCGCCTCAAAATGGCAAAAAATTGCAATACCCCCCCAAAGGAACAATTTCGCTTCAAAATGGCCAAAATTTGCAATACCCCCCCAAAGGAACAATTTCGCCTCAAAATGGCAAAAAATTGCAATACCCCCCCAAAGGAACAATTTCGCCTCAAAATGCCGAAAAGTTGCAATACCCCCCGAAAGGAACAATTTCGCTTCAAAATCGCCAAAAGTTGCAATACCCCCCCAAAGGAACAATTTCGCCTCAAAATGGCAAAAAATTGCAATATCCCCCAAAGGAACAATTTCGCTTCAAAATGGCCAAAAGTTGCAATACCCCCCAAAGGAACAATTTCGCCTCAAAATGCCGAAAAGTTGCAATACCCCCCGAAAGGAACAATTTCGCTTCAAAATGGCCAAAAGTTGCAATACCCCCCCAAAGGAACAATTTCGCCTCAAAATGGCAAAAAATTGCAATACCCCCCCAAAGGAACAATTTCGCCTCAAAATGCCGAAAAGTTGCAATACCCCCCCAAAGGAACAATTTCGCTTCAAAATGGCCAAAAATTGTAAAAACCCCCCAAAGGAACAATTTCGCTTCAATATGGCCAAAAGTTGTAATACCCCCCCAAAGGAACAATTTCGCCTCAAAATGGCAAAAAATTGCAATACCCCCCCAAAGGAACAATTTCGCTTCAAAATGGCAAAAAATTGCAATACCCCCCCAAAGGAACAATTTCGCTTCAAAATGCTGAAAAGTTGCAATACCCCCCGAAAGGAACAATTTCGCTTCAAAATGGCCAAAAGTTGCAATACACCCCAAAGGAACAATTTCGCCTCAAAAAGGCCAAAAGTTGCAATACCCCCTTAAAGGAACAATTTCGCCTCAAAATGGCCAAAAGTTGCAATACCCCCCGAAAGGAACAATTTCGCTTCAAAATGGTCAAAAGTTGCAATACCCCCCCAAAGGAACAATTTCGCCTCAAAATGGCAAAAAATTGCAATACCCCCCGAAAGGAACAATTTTGCCTCAAAATGGCCAAAAATTGTAAAAACCCCCCAAAGGAACAATTTCGCTTCAATATGGCCAAAAGTTGCAATACCCCCCAAAGGAACAATTTCGCCTCAAAATGGCAAAAAATTGCAATACCCCCCAAAGGAACAATTTCGCCTCAAAATGGCAAAAAATTGCAATACCCCCCCAAAGGAACAATTTCGCCTCAAAATGGTTAAAAATTGCAATACCCCCCCAAAGGAACAATTTCGCTTCAAAATGGCCAAAAGTTGCAATACCCCCCCAAAGGAACAATTTCGCTTCAAAATGGCCAAAAGTTGCAATACCCCCCCAAAGGAACAATTTCGCCTCAAAAAGGCCAAAAGTTGCAATACCCCCCCAAAGGAACAATTTCGCCTCAAAATGGCAAAAAATTGCAATACCCCCCAAAGGAACAATTTCGCTTCAAAATGGCCAAAAGTTGCAATACCCCCCCAAAGGAACAATTTCGCCTCAAAATGCCGAAAAGTTGCAATACCCCCCCAAAGGAACAATTTCGCCTCAAAATGGCAAAAAATTGCAATACCCCCCCAAAGGAACAATTTCACCTCAAAATGGCCAAAATTTGCAATACCCCCCCCAAAGGAACAATTTCGCCTCAAAATGAAAAAAAAATGTCAATACCCCCCCAAAGGAACAATTTCGCTTCAAAATGGCCAAAAGTTGCAATACCCCCCAAAAGGAACAATTTCGCCTCAAAATGGCAAAAAATTGCAATACCCCCCAAAGGAACAATTTCGCCTCAAAATGCCGAAAAGTTGCAATACCCCCCGAAAGGAACAATTTCGCTTCAATATGGCTAAAAGTTGCAATACCCCCCCAAAGGAACAATTTCGCATCAAAATGCCGAAAAGTTGCAATACCCCCCGAAAGGAACAATTTCGCTTCAAAATGGCCAAAAGTTGCAATACCCCCCCAAAGGAACAATTTCGCTTCAAAATGGCCAAAAGTTGCAATACCCCCCCAAAGGAACAATTTCGCCTCAAAAAGGCCAAAAGTTGCAATACCCCCCCAAAGGAACAATTTCGCCTCAAAATGGCAAAAAAATGCAATACCCCCCAAAAGAACAATTTCGCTTCAAAATGGCCAAAAGTTGCAATACCCCCCAAAGGAACAATTTCGCTTCAAAATGGCCAAAAGTTGCAATACCCCCCCAAAGGAACAATTTCACCTCAAAATGGCAAAAAAATGCAATACCCCCCAAAAGAACAATTTCGCTTCAAAATGGCCAAAAGTTGCAATACCCCCCCAAAGGAACAATTTCACCTCAAAATGGCAAAAAATTGCAATACCCCCCCAAAGGAACAATTTCGCCTCAAAATGCCGAAAAGTTGCAATACCCCCCCAAAGGAACAATTTCGCCTCAAAATGGCAAAAAATTGCAATACCCCCCCAAAGGAACAATTTCGCTTCAAAATGGCCAAAATTTGCAATACCCCCCCAAAGGAACAATTTCGCCTCAAAATGGCAAAAAATTGCAATACCCCCCCAAAGGAACAATTTCGCCTCAAAATGCCGAAAAGTTGCAATACCCCCCGAAAGGAACAATTTCGCTTCAAAATCGCCAAAAGTTGCAATACCCCCCCAAAGGAACAATTTCGCCTCAAAATGGCAAAAAACTGCAATATCCCCCCAAAGGAACAATTTCGCTTCAAAATGGCCAAAAGTTGCAATACCCCCCAAAGGAACAATTTCGCCTCAAAATGCCGAAAAGTTGCAATACCCCCCGAAAGGAAAAATTTCGCTTCAAAATGGCCAAAAGTTGCAATACCCCCCCAAAGGAACAATTTCGCCTCAAAATGGCAAAAAATTGCAATACCCCCCCAAAGGAACAATTTCGCCTCAAAATGCCGAAAAGTTGCAATACCCCCCCAAAGGAACAATTTCGCTTCAAAATGGCCAAAAATTGTAAAAACCCCCCAAAGGAACAATTTCGCTTCAATATGGCCAAAAGTTGTAATACCCCCCCAAAGGAACAATTTCGCCTCAAAATGGCAAAAAATTGCAATACCCCCCCAAAGGAACAATTTCGCTTCAAAATGGCAAAAAATTGCAATACCCCCCCAAAGGAACAATTTCGCTTCAAAATGCTGAAAAGTTGCAATACCCCCCGAAAGGAACAATTTCGCTTCAAAATGGCCAAAAGTTGCAATACACCCCAAAGGAACAATTTCGCCTCAAAAAGGCCAAAAGTTGCAATACCCCCTTAAAGGAACAATTTCGCTTCAAAATGGCCAAAAGTTGCAATACCCCCCCAAAGGAACAATTTCGCCTCAAAATGGCAAAAAATTGCAATATCCCCCCAAAGGAACAATTTCGCCTCAAAATGCCGAAAAGTTGCAATACCCCCCGAAAGGAACAATTTCGCTTCAAAATGGTTAAAAATTGCAATACCCCCCCAAAGGAACAATTTCGCCTCAAAATGCCGAAAAGTTGCAATACCCCCCCAAAGGAACAATTTCGCCTCAAAGTGCTGAAAAGTTGCAATACCCCCCGAAAGGAACAATTTCGCTTCAATATGGCCAAAAGTTGCAATACCTCCCCAAAGGAACAATTTCGCCTCAAAATGCCGAAAAGTTGAAATACCCCCCGAAAGGAACAATTTCGCTTCAAAATGGCAAAAAATTGCAATACCCCCCCAAAGGAACAATTTCGCTTCAAAATGGCCAAAAGTTGCAATACCCCCCCCAAAGGAACAATTTCACCTCAAAAAGGCCAAAAGTTGCAATACCCCCCCAAAGGAACAATTTCGCCTCAAAATGGCAAAAAATTGCAATACCCCTCAAAGGAACAATTTCGCCTCAAAATGGCAAAAAATTGCAATACCCCCCCCAAAGGAACAATTTCGCTTCAAAATGCTGAAAAGTTGCAATACCCCCCGAAAGGAACAATTTCACTTCAAAATGTCCAAAAGTTGCAATACCCCCCCAAAGGAACAATTTCGCCTCAAAATGCCGAAAAGTTGCAATACCCCCCCAAATTAACAATTTCACCTCAAAATGGCAAAAAATTGCAATACCCCCCCAAAGGAACAATTTCGCCTCAAAATGCCGAAAAGTTGCAATACCCCCCCAAAGGAACAATTTCGCCTCAAAATGACAAAAAATTGCAATACCCCCCCAAAGGAACAATTTCGCTTCAAAATGGCCAAAATTTGCAATACCCCCCCCAAAGGAACAATTTCGCCTCAAAATGAAAAAAAAATTGCAATACCCCCCCAAATGAACAATTTCGCCTCAAAATGCCGAAAAGTTGCAATACCCCCCCAAAGGAACAATTTCGCCTCAAAATGGCCAAAAGTTGCAATACCCCCCCAAAGGAACAATTTCGCTTCAAAATGGCCAAAAGTTGCAATACCCCCACAAAGGAACAATTTCGCCTCAAAATGGCAAAAAATTGCAATACCCCCCGAAAGGAACAATTTCCCCTTAAAATGGCCAAAAATTGTAAAAACCCCCCAAAGGAACAATTTCGCCTCAAAATGGCAAAAAATTGCAATACCCCCCCAAAGGAACAATTTCTCTTCAAAATGGCCAAAAGTTGTAATACCCCCCCCAAAGGAACAATTTCGCCTCAAAATAGCAAAAAATTGCAATACCCCCCAAATGAACAATTTCGCTTCAAAATGCTGAAAAGTTGCAATACCCCCCGAAAGGAACAATTTCACTTTAAAATTGCCAAAAGTTGCAATACCCCCCAAAGGAACAATTTCGCCTCAAAATGGCAAAAAATTGCAATACCCCCCAAAGGAACAATTTCGCCTCAAAATGCCGAAAAGTTGCAATACCCCCCCAAAGGAACATTTTCGCTTCAAAATGGCCAAAAGTTGCAATACCCCCCCAAAGGAACAATTTCGCCTCAAAATGGCAAAAAATTGCAATACCCCCCCAAAGGAACAATTTCGCTTCAAAATGGCCAAAAGTTGCAATACCCCCCCAAAGGAACAATTTCGCCTCAAAATGAAAAAAAAATTGCAATACCCCCCCAAAGGAACAATTTAGCTTCAAAATGGCCAAAAGTTGCAATACCCCCCCAAAGGAACAATTTCGCCTCAAAATGGCAAAAAAGTGCAATACCCCCCCAAAGGAACAATTTCGCTTCAAAATGGCAAAAAATTGCAATACCCCCCCAAAGGAACAATTTCGCTTCAAAATGCTGAAAAGTTGCAATACCCCCCGAAAGGAACAATTTCGCTTCAAAATGGCCAAAAGTTGCAATACACCCCAAAGGAACAATTTCGCCTCAAAAAGGCCAAAAGTTGCAATACCCCCTTAAAGGAACAATTTCGCCTCAAAATGGCCAAAAGTTGCAATACCCCCCGAAAGGAACAATTTCGCTTCAAAATGGTCAAAAGTTGCAATACCCCCCAAAGGAACAATTTCGCCTCAAAATGGAAAAAAAATTGCAATACCCCCCAAAGGAACAATTTCGCCTCAAAATGGCAAAAAATTGCAATACCCCCCCAAAGGAACAATTTCGCCTCAAAGTGCTGAAAAGTTGCAATACCCCCCGAAAGGAACAATTTCGCTTCAATATGGCCAAAAGTTGCAATACCCCCCCAAAGGAACAATTTCGCCTCAAAATGCCGAAAAGTTGCAATACCCCCCGAAAGGAACAATTTCGCTTCAAAATGGCCAAAAGTTGCAATACCCCCCCAAAGGAACAATTTCGCCTCAAAATGGCAAAAAATTGCAATATCCCCCCAAAGGAACAATTTCGCCTCAAAATGCCGAAAAGTTGCAATACCCCCCGAAAGGAACAATTTCGCTTCAAAATGGCCAAAAGTTGCAATACCCCCCCAAAGGAACAATTTCGCCTCAAAATGGGAAAAATTGCAATACCCCCCCAAAGGAACAATTTCGCCTCAAAATGCCGAAAAGTTGCAATACCCCCCCAAAGGAACAATTTCGCCTCAAAGTGCTGAAAAGTTGCAATACCCCCCGAAAGGAACAATTTCGCTTCAATATGGCCAAAAGTTGCAATACCCCCCCAAAGGAACAATTTCGCCTCAAAATGCCGAAAAGTTGAAATACCCCCCGAAAGGAACAATTTCGCTTCAAAATGGCAAAAAATTGCAATACCCCCCCAAAGGAACAATTTCGCTTCAAAATGGCCAAAAGTTGCAATACCCCCCCAAAGGAACAATTTCACCTCAAAAAGGCCAAAAGTTGCAATACCCCCCCAAAGGAACAATTTCGCCTCAAAATGGCAAAAAATTGCAATACCCCTCAAAGGAACAATTTCGCCTCAAAATGGCAAAAAATTGCAATACCCCCCCAAAGGAACAATTTCGCTTTAAAATGCTGAAAAGTTGCAATACCCCCCGAAAGGAACAATTTCACTTCAAAATGCCGAAAAGTTGCAATACCCCCCCAAAGGAACAATTTCACCTCAAAATGGCAAAAAATTGCAATACCCCCCCAAAGGAACAATTTCGCCTCAAAATGCCGAAAAGTTGCAATACCCCCCCAAAGGAACAATTTCGCCTCAAAATGGCCAAAAGTTGCAATACCCCCCCAAAGGAACAATTTCGCTTCAAAATGGCCAAAAGTTGCAATACCCCCACAAAGGAACAATTTCGCCTCAAAATGGCAAAAAATTGCAATACCCCCCGAAAGGAACAATTTCCCCTTAAAATGGCCAAAAATTGTAAAAACCCCCCAAAGGAACAATTTCGCTTCAATATGGCCAAAAGTTGCAATACCCCCCCAAAGGAACAATTTCGCCTCAAAATGGCAAAAAATTGCAATACCCCCCCAAAGGAACAATTTCTCTTCAAAATGGCCAAAAGTTGTAATACCCCCCCCAAAGGAACAATTTCGCCTCAAAATAGCAAAAAATTGCAATACCCCCCCAAATGAACAATTTCGCTTCAAAATGCTGAAAAGTTGCAATACCCCCCAAAGGAACAACTTCGCCTCAAAATGGCAAAAAATTGCAATACCCCCCAAAGGAACAATTTCGCCTCAAAATGCCGAAAAGTTGCAATACCCCCCCAAAGGAACATTTTCGCTTCAAAATGGCCAAAAGTTGCAATACCCCCCCAAAGGAACAATTTCGCCTCAAAAAGGCCAAAAGTTGCAATACCCCCCCAAAGGAACAATTTCGCCTCAAAATGGCAAAAAATTGCAATACCCCCCCAAAGGAACAATTTCGCTTCAAAATGGCCAAAAGTTGCAATACCCCCCCAAAGGAACAATTTCGCCTCAAAATGGCAAAAAAGTGCAATACCCCCCAAAGGAACAATTTCGCTTCAAAATGCCGAAAAGTTGCAATACCCCCGAAAGGAACAATTTCGCTTCAAAATGGCCAAAAGTTGCAATACCCCCCAAAGGAACAATTTCGCCTCAAAATGCCGAAAAGTTGCAATACCCCCCAAAGGAACAATTTCGCCTCAAAATGCCGAAAAGTTGCAATACCCCCCGAAAGGAACAATTTCGCTTCAAAATGGCCAAAAGTTGCAATACCCCCCCAAAGGAACAATTTCGCCTCAAAATGGTTAAAAATTGCAATACCCCCCCAAAGGAACAATTTCGCTTCAAAATGGCCAAAAGTTGCAATACCCCCCCAAAGGAACAATTTCGCTTCGAAATGGCAAAAAATTGCAATACCCCCCCAAAGGAACAATTTCGCTTCAAAATGCTGAAAAGTTGCAATACCCCCCCAAAGGAACAATTTCGCTTCAAAATGGCCAAAAGTTGCAATACCCCCCCAAAGGAACAATTTCGCCTCAAAATGGCAAAAAATTGCAATACCCCCCAAAGGAACAATTTCGCTTCAAAATGGCCAAAAGTTGCAATACCCCCCCAAAGGAACAATTTCACCTCAAAATGGCAAAAAATTGCAATACCCCCCCAAAGGAACAATTTCGCCTCAAAATGCCGAAAAGTTGCAATACCCCCCCAAAGGAACAATTTCGCTTCAAAATGGCCAAAATTTGCAATACCCCCTCCAAAGGAACAATTTCGCCTCAAAATGGCAAAAAATTGCAATACCCCCCAAAGGAACAATTTCGCTTCAAAATGCCGAAAAGTTGCAATACCCCCCGAAAGGAACAATTTCGCTTCAAAATGGCCAAAAGTTGCAATACCCCCCCAAAGGAACAATTTCGCTTCAAAATGGCCAAAAGTTGCAATACCCCCCCAAAGGAACAATTTCGCCTCAAAATGGCAAAAAATTGCAATACCCCCCCAAAGGAACAATTTCGCCTCAAAATGCCGAAAAGTTGCAATACCCCCCGAAAGGAACAATTTCGCTTCAATATGGCTAAAAGTTGCAATACCCCCCCAAAGGAACAATTTCGCCTCAAAATGCCGAAAAGTTGCAATACCCCCCGAAAGGAACAATTTCGCTTCAAAATGGCCAAAAGTTGCAATACCCCCCCAAAGGAACAATTTCGCCTCAAAATGGCAAAAAATTGCAATACCCCCCAAAGGAACAATTTCGCTTCAAAATGGCCAAAAGTTGCAATACCCCCCAAAGGAACAATTTCACCTCAAAATGGCAAAAAATTGCAATACCCCCCCAAAGGAACAATTTCGCCTCAAAATGCCGAAAAGTTGCAATACCCCCCCAAAGGAACAATTTCGCCTCAAAATGGCAAAAAATTGCAATACCCCCCCAAAGGAACAATTTCGCTTCAAAATGCTGAAAAGTTGCAATACCCCCCGAAAGGAACAATTTCACTTCAAAATGGCCAAAAGTTGCAATACCCCCCCAAAGGAACAATTTCGCCTCAAAATGGTTAAAAATTGCAATACCCCCCCAAAGGAACAATTTCGCTTCAAAATGGCCAAAAGTTGCAATACCCCCCCAATTAACAATTTCGCCTCAAAATGCCGAAAAGTTGCAATACCCCCCAAAGGAACAATTTCGCTTCAAAATGGAAAAAATTGCAATACCTCCCAAAGGAACAATTTCGCTTCAAAATGGAAAAAATTGCAATACCTCCCAAAGGAACAATTTCGCTTCAAAATGGCCAAAAGTTGCAATACCCCCCCAAAGGAACAATTTCACCTCAAAATGGCAAAAAATTGCAATACCCCCCCAAAGGAACAATTTCGCCTCAAAATGCCGAAAAGTTGCAATACCCCCCCAAAGGAACAATTTCGCCTCAAAAATGGCAAAAAATTGCAATACCCCCCCAAAGGAACAATTTCGCTTCAAAATGGCCAAAATTTGCAATACCCCCCCAAAGGAACAATTTCGCCTCAAAATGAAAAAAAATTGCAATACCCCCCCAAAGGAACAATTTCGCCTCAAAATGGCAAAAAATTGCAATACCCCCCCCAAAGGAACAATTTCGCTTCAAAATGCTGAAAAGTTGCAATACCCCCCGAAAGGAACAATTTCACTTCAAAATGTCCAAAAGTTGCAATACCCCCCCAAAGGAACAATTTCGCTTCAATATGGCCAAAATTTGCAATACCCCCCCAAAGGAACAATTTCGCCTCAAAATGAAAAAAAATTGCAATACCCCCCCGAAAGGAACAATTTCGCTTTAAAATGGCAAAAAATTGCAATACCCCCCCAAAGGAACAATTTCGCTTTAAAATGGAAAAAAAATTGCAATACCCCCCAAAGGAACAATTTCGCCTCAAAATGCCGAAAAGTTGCAATACCCCCCCAAAGGAACAATTTCGCCTCAAAATGGCAAAAAATTGCAATACCCCCCCCAAAGGAACAATTTCGCTTCAAAATGCTGAAAAGTTGCAATACCCCCCGAAAGGAACAATTTCACTTCAAAATGTCCAAAAGTTGCAATACCCCCCCAAAGGAACAATTTCGCTTCAATATGGCCAAAATTTGCAATACCCCCCCAAAGGAACAATTTCGCCTCAAAATGAAAAAAAATTGCAATACCCCCCCGAAAGGAACAATTTCGCTTTAAAATGGCAAAAAATTGCAATACCCCCCCAAAGGAACAATTTCGCTTCAAAATGGAAAAAAAATTGCAATACCCCCCAAAGGAACAATTTCGCCTCAAAATGCCGAAAAGTTGCAATACCCCCCCAAAGGAACAATTTCGCCTCAAAATGGCAAAAAATTGCAATACCCCCCCAAAGGAACAATTTCGCCTCAAAGTGCTAAAAAGTTGCAATACCCCCGGAAAGGAACAATTTCGCTATAATATGGCCAAAAGTTGCAATACCCCCGAAAGGAACAATTTCGCTTCAAAATGGCCAAAAGTTGCAATACCCCCCCAAAGGAACAATTTCGCCTCAAAATGGCAAAAAATTGCAATACCCCCCGAAAGGAACAAATTCGCTTCAAAATGGCCAAAAGTTGCAATACCCCCCCAAAGGAACAATTTCGCCTCAAAATGGCAAAAAATTGCAATACCCCCCCAAAGGAACAATTTCGCCTCAAAATGCCGAAAAGTTACAATACCCCCCCAAAGGAACAATTTCGCTTCAAAATGGCCAAAAGTTGCAATACCCCCCCAAAGGAACAATTTCGCCTCAAAATGGCAAAAAATTGCAATACCCCCCCCAAAGGAACAATTTCGCTTCAAAATGCTGAAAAGTTGCAATACCCCCCGAAAGGAACAATTTCACTTCAAAATGTCCAAAAGTTGCAATACCCCCCCAAAGGAACAATTTCGCTTCAATATGGCCAAAAGTTGCAATACCCCCCCAAAGGAACAATTTCGCCTCAAAATGCCGAAAAGTTGCAATACCCCCCGAAAGGAACAATTTCGCCTCAAAATGGAAAAAAAATTGCAATACCCCCCAAAGGAACAATTTCGCCTCAACATGCCGAAAAGTTGCAATACCCCCCCAAAGGAACAATTTCGCCTTAAAATGGCAAAAAATTGCAATACCCCCCCAAAGGAACAATTTCGCCTCAAAGTGCTAAAAAGTTGCAATACCCCCGGAAAGGAACAATTTCGCTATAATATGGCCAAAAGTTGCAATACCCCCCCAAAGGAACAATTTCGCCTTAAAATGCCGAAAAGTTGCAATACCCCCGAAAGGAACAATTTCGCTTCAAAATGGCCAAAAGTTGCAATACCCCCCCAAAGGAACAATTTCGCCTCAAAATGGCAAAAAATTGCAATACCCCCCGAAAGGAACAATTTCGCTTCAAAATGGCCAAAAGTTGCAATACCCCCCCAAAGGAACAATTTCGCCTCAAAATGGCAAAAAATTGCAATACCTCCCAAAGGAACAATTTTGCCTCAAAATGCCGAAAAGTTACAATACCCCCCCAAAGGAACAATTTCGCTTCAAAATGGCCAAAAGTTGCAATACCCCCCCAAAGGAACAATTTCGCCTCAAAATGGCAAAAAATTGCAATACCCCCCGAAAGGAACAATTTCGCCTCAAAATGGCCAAAAATTGTAAAAACCCCCCAAAGGAACAATTTCGCTTCAATATGGCCAAAAGTTGCAATACCCCCCCAAAGGAACAATTTCGCCTCAAAATGGCAAAAAATTGCAATACCCCCCAAAGGAACAATTTCGCCTCAAAATGGCAAAAAATTGCAATACCCCCCCAAAGGAACAATTTCGCCTCAAAATGGCAAAAAATTGCAATACCCCCCCCCCAAAGGAACAATTTCGCTTAAAAATGCTGAAAAGTTGCAATACACCCCCGAAAGGAACAATTTCACTTCAAAATGGCCAAAAGTTGCAATACCCCCCCAAAGGAACAATTTCGCCTCAAAATGGTTAAAAATTGCAATACCCCCCAAAGGAACAATTTCGCTTCAAAATGGCCAAAAGTTGCAAAACCCCCCCAAAGGAACAATTTCGCCTCAAAATGCCGAAAAATTGCAATACCCCCCCCAAAGGAACAATTTCGCCTCAAAATGGCCAAAATTTGCAATACCCCCCCCAAAGGAACAATTTCGCCTCAAAATGAAAAAAAATGTCAATACCCCCCCAAAGGAACAATTTCGCTTCAAAATGGCCAAAAGTTGCAATACCCCCCAAAAGGAACAATTTCGACTCAAAATGGCAAAAAATTGCAATACCCCCCAAAGGAACAATTTCGCTTCAAAATGCCGAAAAGTTGCAATACCCCCCGAAAGGAACAATTTCGCTTCAAAATGGCCAAAAGTTGCAATACCCCCCCAAAGGAACAATTTCGCCTCAAAATGGAAAAAAAATTACAA